>NC_047027.1:38562720-39162720 GCF_902652985.1 Pecten maximus | reverse complement strand
CATGTTAGAGTCATCAATGATTCCTCAGGGAACGACACAAAGAACACCTCATGTTAGAGTCGTCAATGATTCCTCAGAAAACGACACAAAGAACACCTTATGTTAGAGTCATTAATTATTCCTCAGGGAACGACACAAAGAACACCTTATGTTAGAGTCGTCAATGATTCCTCAGGGAACGACACAAAGAACACCTCATGTTAGAGTCATCAATGATTCCTCGGGGAACGACACAAAGAACACCTCATGTTAGAGTCATCAATGATTCCTCAGAAAACGACACAAAGAACACCTCATGTTAGAGTCATCAATGATTCCTCAGAAAACGACACAAAGAACACCTCATGTTAGAGTCATCAATGATTCCTCAGAAAACGACAAAAAGAACACCTTATGTTAGAGTCATCAATGATTCCTCAGGGAACGACACAAAGAACACCTTATGTTAGAGTCATTAATTATTCCTCAGGGAACGACACAAATAACACCTTATGTTAGAGTCATCAATGATTCCTCAGGGAACGACACAAAGAACACCTCATGTTAGAGTCATCAATGATTCCTCAGGGAACGACACAAAGAACACCTTATGTTAGAGTCGTCAATGATTTCTCAGGGAACGACACAAAGAACACCTCATGTTAGAGTCATTAATTATTCCTCAGGGAACGACACAAAGAACACCTCATGTTAGAGTCATCAATGATTCCTCGGGGAACGACACAAAGAACACCTTATGTTAGAGTCATCAATAATTCCTCAGGGAACGACACAGAGAACACCTTATGTTAGAGTCATCAATGATTCCTCGGGGAACGACACAAAGAACACCTTATGTTAGAGTCGTCAATGATTCCTCGGGGAACGACACAAAGAACACCTCATGTTAGAGTCATCAATGATTCCTCGGGGAACGACACAAAGAACACCTCATGTTAGAGTCGTCAATGATTCCTCAGGGAACGACACAAAGAACACCTTATGTTAGAGTCATCAATGATTCCTCGGGGAACGACACAAAGAACACCTCATGTTAGAGTCATCAATGATTCCTCGGGGAACGACACAAAGAACACCTCATGTTAGAGTCGTCAATGATTCCTCAGGGAACGACACAAAGAACACCTTATGTTAGAGTCATCAATTATTCCTCGGGGAACGACACAAAGAACACCTTATGTTAGAGTCGTCAATGATTCCTCGGGGAACGACACAAAGAACACCTCATGTTAGAGTCATCAATGATTCCTCGGGGAACGACACAAAGAACACCTCATGTTAGAGTCGTCAATGATTCCTCAGGGAACGACAAAAGTACACCTTTACGTTTGGTCATCAATAATTCCCTCTGTGAACAACACAAAAGACCTCCTTAATGTGAGGTCTTCAATGATTTGCTCAGGGAGCGACACAAGGAACGTTTTACGCGGGTCATTAAAGATTTCCTCTGTCTGCAATGTCAGCATGTTACATGTAGATCATCAATAAAGTGCAGCTACAATACCTCACCTATACATGTATATCCAGTGACCTCTAGGGATCATTATGAGCATTCTTTGGAGGAACATGAAAATTATATTATCTCCTTTGCACCATTAACTTGCATATTGCATCAGTAAATGCGGTTAGCATTGCTATTGTAACATAGTGCAACACCAGTCGTGCTGATAAGGAAGGTTATGGAGTTTCGCGACATCAACTTCCCAGTCTTTTACAGCAGAATCATCCGGATCGTGTCGTTATGGATGCCTAAGTTCTTCTCTCAAAGTTAAGGCTGCTAGTGTCTTTTCTTGGATTAATTCTTGAGCTGCCATAAAGGTTCTCCTAAGGAAGATGGACAATGTCTTAGGTGACGTTGACGGTGAACCTTACTTATCTGCCAGACAACAGGATTATGAGTCTGTTGCTGACTTGGGATGCAGCAGGCTAGACAATGTGCTGGACTCCACGCAGAAGTAGTTACATTACCCCAATCGTTATATTTGATGCTTTAGACAGGACTCTGACAGGAGCTAGAGGATATATCGGGTTATCTGGTAGATCAAATAAAGAATTTTGATGCTCTTCGCATAGCACTGAGGCGTATCGATCAGCAGCACACGTTACAAACTTCAGGTACCGGCATACAGAATGATTGCCAGGAAAGGAAACTATCCCGGTTAAATCTGTTTTCGAGAATTCATTCATAAGGAGGATGTCGTGTTAGTATGAACCATGTAGACCGTACGTCGAACTAAGGATTTTTTATGATGGCTTTTACATTTTGTACCTCTTCAGACTTATTTGCGAATACATGATTTCGCAAAACACATATCTAGAAATGAAATGACTTTAAATTTTCGTAAAACGTTAAATAATAATTTTATGATCGGAGGCGTCATAGCCCATGGGCATCACCAGTCGTATTAGCCTGGAAGATGGACAATTCCTTGAGGAATGCGTTCACTACAGGGAGTTGAATAAGCATCACATACGCGACTCTTATGCACTACCAAGAGAGGAAGAGATCCTTAACTGATCCCAAGTATTTCTCGGTGCTTTACATGGAAAGTCGATACTGCCAGTTGGAGATTGCCACGGAGCATAAAGAAAAAACTCCAGAACCATTCTACGAGTTCAGCTGGATTCCATGCGGTCTTACCCCGCCACCTATCAAAGATTAATGGATGATATTGTGAGACATGGGCATGTGATTCCTTTTTCCTGGATGTTGTGATCATCTTTGTCAGAAAATATCAGAAGCACTTAGAAAGACTACATAAAGTACTTTAAAGTATTCGGGAGAGCGGGCGAAAACTTTCCTCAAAACATTAAACATGTGGGACATTGCGTGTCAGTCGCCGGTACTTGGCAAGACCCAGCGATGACAAAATCCGCTAGTTACAATAGAATGTTGATAAAAGATTTTTCGAAGATCGCTAAGCCACTGTCCAAGTTGAGGCCGATGCGTAAAATAAAACTTAACCATACCAGGAACAGGAGGTTACAATGAAGGTGACACCTTTCGCCAGTGTCTTACGAAGGCTGAACGGAACTTTCCAGCCAAACGTGGATGCCGACACTTGGTCCCGCTCGCCTAACATAGAGTCCCAGTCTAACGTAGAGTGTGTTACAGTGGATACAGCCCTACGTGGATCCATTACCACGGAACCAATAGTTGGTAGGTTGTCCAGTAGTGTAATTGATATCCTCGTCACGTCTGATGAACATGGCATGTCGGGTCTTCTGTAACGGGCGTATGATACAGGAACGTAATCCTACATTGGTACCGTGGATGTCGGCAGTACGAAAAGGAGTTAGACACAAATGATATTCACAGACACGTAGAATGCAGTCCTTTGAAAACAGTTTTGCAGGCTCCAGTTAAATCGAAGAGTTCTATACCGAGTGACCATCGTCTATGAAACAACGTGCTAAACTTGTTCTTCAATCAAAGGGTTCTACATGAGTCACACGGGAAGAGATCGAACTATTACATTCGTAGGGATTGAGTTATTGTCAATTTTACATGTTTTCTCACACAGAAGAGTCGATCAAGAAATTATAACTAAGAATATCTGGATTTGGTGAAAGACACATCATGATGGAAACAAATTAATATAATTATGTTTAAATCCACTATAGACTGTAAGCTCACATAGTTCTAATACAGAATAATTCTAGGTAAAGATTAGGTAATATAACTATTTATATATGATGGCCCTAAAACACTCAACTATGCACTTTTTGTAACTGTCATATAGAAACAATTGCACACTTGTTTTGGGAATGTAGAATAGTTGAATTTTGTTTGGATGATTTTAAGCTATAACTGTACAATAGGACATTTATAAATGTCTTTCTGATATAAACGGCTTTAAAAACAAATTGTACTTTTGTTTAAAAATAGAAGCAATATAGAAAAACAATATGGCGTATGAGAAGTTTGAAAAACAATAAATGTCTGAAATAAGGGAGGTATACGCGCGGCGAAAATATCGGCACATTTTGTAACATAACATACAAACTAAAAAACAAACATAATTTCATGTTCAGTCACATTATTGTTTCATTTTTGTATCACTTTTGTATCATTTTCACACGACACATGCTTTCTTAGCTTTATGAAGTACAGCATCTGTCGGAGTGTAACTGGATAGCTCCATATAATAGATTTAATTATTTGCAGAAATATAACGTATAAGTCAAAGGAAGATAAATCACCACAATTACAAACTTCTATAATCATTCTTGAAAATGCATTACCGGTGTATTAATATTCTATTGATATTAAAACACCATATTTCTATAACATTCTTTTGCAGTATCGTCAGCTTATACCTACAATAGTATATCATAAAATTGTCAAAGATATATTCGAAGTAAAACACCAGTTGACCGAGCTCCAACGGTCAGTATTACATCCAGGTAACCAATAGAACTAGTATGCGTTGACAATTTGACACTAGAAACAACAGTTGGAGGACAGCAGCATATTCTTGTTTTAAGAGGCCTTGTTTGCGATATCCCATGGACATCAGAAGCACGCATCCAAGAAGGACATTAAGTTTAAGTCTGATAACACTGATGGCAGGTGGAACCAAAGTCATCAGACAATCCAGTATGGACCTGCCTGTTTTTGTCGTGCAAAATGAGGTCAATGGTCGCCACAGGACCCTCCACCATAAACATCTACTTCCGATTGGATATATCCCAACAGAAGGATTACGTGATAATCCGAAACCAAAGCCATTATTATTTCTTGATTTCCTCCCAGTTGAAGAGTCACATACAAAATATAAATATATACAACATACGAATACAAAAGTGCAAAATGTAAATCTGAAAATTGTTAATTATAAACAAAATTAGAAAGTATGAATATGTACATAGCATACATGTAGTTACAATGCAAGGCTCATATCAAATTCCATCAAAACTAATGTGACATAAATGCAACATTTTGCCGATAAAAATTGCACAGGCTAGGGTAAATTTTACACAATCTTGAAAATTTTACATGTGAGGAGGGATTCCTCCCAGAAGTACATGGATTTGTAATCAGACAACGAGTGTAGAAGGGTGTTTAATTCCAAATCAAAATCTAGGCAAAGTTGACACCATAAATCATCTCTTATGCTTTCAGTTTTTGTACACTTTAATATTACATGTGTTATACGGTCATTATGAAAAATACCACAATAATGACACAGCTCAAAAGAATTTGATAAACGTAAATTAACGCATAACCGAACAATACTGTTAATCTTAATGAGATGTTCAGGAAACCTTTGTGCGACTCCCCATAGTTTATTTTGAGTGATTACATCGTGAATGAGGCGAAATCTATCAAAATCTGAATCATTATTCATTTTATTAAACATGGTTATTTCTTCCATGTGATAGATTGTTTTATGAACAATTAATTGACTTCCATGATGAACGAATTGAAAACACTGTATCTACAGAATGTTGTAATAGGTAACTAAACAGATCGTACTTGTGTAGTATTCTTACAATGTCAGGAATAAAACTATTTTGCCAAGACTTATTCAAACAAGGAATAACCGCTTGAGAAAAATAGTGTGACATAAATATTTACTATCAATTCTACAAAGACGACAAAAAAACAAAAGTTACTTAATATCAATATAGCCTTCTATAGAGGTCCATCAAATCAGGGAATTCGCCATATCAGTTCTATAGTTCTAATGTTAAGACCTTGAATAGATTTAACAATGAAGTTTTGAGCACGTTATAATTTGATTAGCTCTGTTTTAGTCAGCTGCCAAAGTTCGCATCCATAAAGAGCAGACGGAAACACTTTTGATTTGATAACCTTTGCGACATTTAGAGGATTAAGGGAACGAGTGACATGGTTCCACTTTCTGGTCTCTTACATGCTGATTCTGTTCTGTCTATTAAACAAAATTTAAAATTCAAAATAACTCCAACATGCGTAATTTGTTCTACAACCGGTAATGATTTACCATACAAGTAAATGCTTTTTCTAACACATGTTTTCTATTTTTCGTAAAAATGAAGATTTTGCTTTGGCAGCAGAATATGAAAATCTCCATTTAAAAGTATAGTTTTCACAAATTGTGACCATATCTTGCAAAACGACTATTTTGTTGCTGATCAAACATATATCGTCAGCTTGTGTAGGTAAATTTACTTGGGAATCGAGTAAAAATGCCCCATTCCCTGACAATTTACTAAGTAAATCATTAATAAAAACTAAGTGCATTTTTGCCGATAACGACCCGCCTTGTAAGATACCTCTCTTCGTGAGAACAGGTGCTGATTGGTGACCTTTGAAGGTAACATACATGTAGCTAACAAATAGACATATACATATTTCTTAATAAAGTCCAAATTTTCCCTTTAAAGCCCATGTTGTACAGCTTAAGAAGCAAGCCTTCATGCCAAGCGGTGTCGAAAGCTGTCTTGCTATCTAAAAAGGCAACAAAAGATTCCGAACCATGTTCAAGGTTATATTTTACACATTCTTGTAAGTTAAACATTTTTCCTATATGCAGATTGCTGTCTATTCGGAAACGTTTCAGAGTCTAGTAAGATATCCATCCTCAGAGACAAAACTGACTCAAATATTTTTTAAAAGATTGGAATAAGAGTTATACCTCTGTAGCTGTTTGGGTCATTTTTTTGTTTTCTATTTCCCTTGTACAAAGTAAAAAAAAATCCTCTTTTTTATCAATCAAATTGAACAGCACAGTAGTATAGTTTAACAATTTATCACCTCCATACTTAATATGTTCGCAGACTAGGCTATCGTACCCGCCAACTTTGCTATTTTAAAGTTTTTTCTCTACTGTCTGCAACTCATCAATTGTAAAATAATCTGAAAAAACGTGTTTGTTTCCTTTGTTTCATTTACCTTCAACAATACACCTTGATAAAACGTCTTGTCAAACGACTTAAATAATTTACTAAAATGATGACCCCATGCATCTACAATTTGTTAGGGCTCTCGCACTGTTTTGACATTGTGCATCATTTCTGTTTGGCAGCAGCCTGTTTCTCTAGAACGGTTTTTGAATAGTTTCCAGAAGAGATTTTGGTCGACATCTCCGGATTTATCTATTTCGGCAAATTGTTCTTTCATATAATTATTAAAAGCAACACGCAGATCTCGTCTGAATTTCGTTTTCACAGCTTTATAATCGATGAACGAATTATTAGTCCCTCCTGCCTGACTCAATCCAAAATGACCTCTTGGAAACCATTTCATTATGGAGTTTCGATAACTTTTTATTCCAATAAGGTTTTAAGCACTTTTTAAAAGAATTTCTCTTAATGATTTTTTCAGCTGCCTCTAGTAAACAACTTTTGAATTTGTTATAAAAAATGTCAATATCGACAGTATTTAGAACATCATTGGGTATTTCTACATTTTCAAGCAGGTTATTTACTTGGTTTCTGTATAGATTAATTGAACCGTTCTTTTCAGCTTTCTTCCAAATAAACTTGACCCATTCTGGACTTAAGACCTTGCCAAATTGTTTAGGTAAGACCATCGAGCAAATTACAGGGTTATGTTCCGAAACATTTAACACGTGATCATCTTAAACCTCACAATGTGTAATTAAATCGAGATAACTTGATTCAATGATAATGTGATCTATACTAGTATAATGTCCTGTCGTTGGGTAAAAAGTGTACATTGGACCTACGCATTTGGCCGTCACGTTTACAGACATCGTATTGGTATTTTCTAAAAAAAAATCTTGACCTTTCATAGTTCTATCATTATCAACAAACTGACATCGGCTACCTTTAATTTGTACATTCATATCACCGATTAGAACAACTTTTCTTTTCTCTGAATATAAAGAAATCAAAGATTCTTAAATATCTAATTTGGTCTACAAAAACCTCAACCGCTCTAGATGCAGCAGGCATGTAAACCGAAAAAAAAACCCGTAAAGATACTCGCTATTTGGCCAACCTTTGTAGCATTGTGGTGTCAGATGCAGTCCAGTTCGTGTTATTGTCCCGTTATCATCAGTCCCTACCGGTAAAACCGGGAGGACTATAAGTTTCCTCCCCGTCCGTCTGTCAGTCAGACCACTCAGTTTTCCGCACTTTTTCAGCCATGCTTCATGGTATGTTGGTGAAAATTGGTATGTAACTTCAGTATGAGTAGCTAGAGATCACGTTTGAGTTTCAGGGTTTTTGGTTAAGGTGAAGGTCACTATTTTTAGCGGGGGCCGGTAGGGGACATGTATTGCTTTAGCAATACCCAGCATGCTTGTTGTAGTATGTGTTGTTTGTAATCTTTAAACACTGTCACCTTTAACTGTCCATGTCCCACTTGTCCCACAGTTTATGTCCCACTTGTCCCACAGTTTATGCCCCACTTGTCCCACAGTTTATGTCCCACAGTTTATGTTTCACATGAGTTTGGACAGAGCACCGGGTAGGACATTAATGATAAGTAGTTACAATTAGTTAAATTTGTCCAATAAAATGTATAGTTTGTAACTATTGTTGTAAATTAGCTGTTGTGGTAATTATCATGTCGTCTTTTATAACATTTACCTAATTAAATGTGCTGTTGTGAAAAACCGTCTGCCATTTTGAAAATATCTTGTTTAAAAAGTTAAATATTGTTTCTCTCTTGAAAACAATATTTAACTTTTTAAACAAGATATTTATTTTTATTGAAAAAGTCATATGAACCTAATGTAAAATAGTCTCCGTATGGCATTTACTATGTCTTGACTAGAAAGGATATTGTTGTCCAAGAATCTACCCAATCGTCACTGCATTAACTTATTACATCAATTGATATTTTCTCTAAATCGTCATAGTTATGGATCATAATAGAATAATCATAATGCAACATAATAATCTTAATGTCATAATATTCATAATGTAAAATTAAAGTCATATTGTAATATAATAATCATAATGTATTATAATAATCATAATGTAATATAATAATCATAATGTAATATAATATACGTAATATAATATTATAGTCATAACGTTGTGTGATGTCTAAAATGTAATTTAATATTGATTATCTAATGTGATAGTCATAATGTAATATAACAATTCATAATGTAGTATCATAATCTTACTGTAATATGCTAATCGTAATGTAATATAATAGTTATAAAATCACAATGTAATATGATAGTAATAAAGTCACAATGTAATATAATAGTAATAAAGTCACAATGTAATACGATAGTAATAGTCACAATGTAATACAATAGTAATAAAGTCACAATGTAATATAATAGTAATAAAGTCACAATGTAATATAATAGTAATAAAGTCACAATGTAATGTTATAGTAATAAAGTCACAATGTAATATAATAGTAATAAAGTCACAATGTAATATAATAGTAATAAAGTCACAATGTAATGTTATAGTAATAAAGTAACAATGTAATATAATAGTAATAAAGTCACAATGTAATATAATAGTAATAAAGTCACAATTTAATATAATAGTAATAAAGTCAAAATGTAATATAATAGTAATAAAGTCACAATGTAATATAATAGTAATAAAGTCACAATGTAATATAATAGTAATAAAGTCACAATGTAATATAATAGTAATAAAGTCACAATGTAATATGATAGCAATAAAGTCACAATGTAATATGATAGTAATAAAGTCACAATGTAATATAATAGTAATAAAGTCACAATGTAATATAATAGTAAGAAAGTCACAATGTAATATAATAGTAAGAAAGTCACAATGTAATATAATAGTAATAAAGTCACAATGTAATACAATAGTAATAAAGTCACAATGTAATAATTATAATTGTAATTCAATAATCATAACGTAACATATATGATCTTAAATGAGCCTTGGCGAGAACAAATTAATACCTCGAAGCAAGTTTCATGGAATCTCATAGAAAATAAAAACTCATTAATGATCGTATTGATTACACAACTCAGAATACTTATTTTGGCCATTCTTACAGTCAAAATGTTGAGGACAAAATCAAACAAAGGCAGCCATTTTGTTGCGCCATTCATAACGTCACGTCATTGTCCATATTATGACGTGATAATACATTTACAATTATTATTATACCTTTCCTTATTTTACACTATATAAAAGGGAGACAATTGAAATGCTATTTGAACCACATCCTCTAAAAATGCTGTTTACCAGGTTTATAGTCAAAAGTGCCAGGAATAAGTGCATTCTTATTTTCGCGTTTTTTTTTCTATTTTTTTTTTTTTTTTCTTCGTTCATTCTGATTGGACAATGCATTTGTCATATCCCTCCGGATTGTCTTTACTGTCATCCCTTCTTATTCAATAAAGTCCAAAAGTTCAAAGGCGCTTTCGAGAGCCAATCCCTGTCGATCCTTTGTTCTAGCCAATCCTGGTCGGTCCTCTGTCCTAACCCATCCCGGTCGGTCCTCTGTCCTAACCCATCCCGGTCGGTCCTCTGTCCTAACCCATCCCGGTCGGTCCTCTGTCCTAACCCACCCCGGTCGGTCCTCTGTCCTAACCCATCCCGGTCGGTCATCTGTCCTAACCCATCCCGGTCAGTCCTTTACTCTAACCCATCCCGGTCAGTCCCCTGTCCTAACCCACCCCGGTCGGTCCTCTGTCCTAACCAATCCCGGACGGTCCTCTGTCCTAACCCATCCCGGTCAGTCCTCTGTCCTAACCCATCCCGGTCGGTCCTCTGTCCTAACCCATCCCGGTCAGTCCCCTGTCCTAACCCATCCTGGTCGGTCCTCTGTCCTAACCCATCCTGGTCGGTCCTCTGTCCTAACCCACCCCGGTCGGTCCTCTGTCCTAACCCATCCCGGTCGGTCCTCTGTCCTAACCCATCCCGGTCAGTCCCCTGTCCTAACCCATCCTGGTCGGTCCTCTGTCCTAACCCATCCTGGTCGGTCCTCTGTCCTAACCCACCCCGGTCGGTCCTCTGTTCTAAATTATCCCGGTCGGTCCTCTGTCCTAACCCATCTCGCTCGGTCATCTGCCCTAACCAATCCTGGTCGGTCCTCTGTCCTAACCCATCCTGGTCGGTCCTCTGTCCTAACCCACCCCGGTCGGTCCTCTGTCCTAACCCATCCTGGTCGGTCCTCTGTCCTAACCCATCCTGGTCGGTCCTCTGTCCTAACCCACCCCGGTCGATCCTCTGTCCTAAATTATCCCGGTCGGTCCTCTGTTCTAACCCATCCCGGTCGGTCCTCTGTCCTAATATATCCCGGTCGGTCCTCTGTCCTAATCCATCCCGGACGGTCCTCTGTCCTGACACATCCCGGTCGGTCCTCTGTCCTAACCCATCCTGGTCGGTCATCTGTCCTAACCCATCCTGGTTTTATAAATATCATTCTTTTTATCCAAGTTCGAGTTTCCTGCTCAGTGGTCTCAGCGAATTAACGTGTGATACCTACTGCCTCCAGACATCCCGGTCGGTCCTCTGTCCTTACCCATCCCGGTCGGTCCTCTGTTCTAACCCACCCCGGTCGATCCTCTGTCCTAACCCATCCCGGTCGGTCCTCTGTCCTAACCCATCCCGGTCGATCCTCTGTCCTAACCCATCCCGGTCAGTCCTCTGTCCTAACCCATCCCGGTCAGTCCTCTGTCCTAACCCATCCCGGTCAGTCCTCTGTCCTAACCCATCCCGGTCAGTCCTCTGTCCTAATCCATCCCGGACGGTCCTCTGTCCTAACCCATCCCGGTCAGTCCTCTGTCCTAACCCATCCCGGTCAGTCCTCTGTCCTAATCCATCCCGGTCGGTCCTCTGTCCTAACCCATCCCGGTCAGTCCTCTGTCCTAACCCATCCCGGTCAGTCCCCTGTCCTAATCCATCCTCGTCGGTCCTCTGTCCTAACCCATCCCGGTCGGTCCTCTGTCCTAACCCATCCTGGTCGGTCATCTGTCCTAATATATCCCGGTCGGTCCTCTGTCCTAACCCATCCCGGTCGGTCCTCTGTCCTAACCCATCCCAGTCGGTCCTCTGTCCTAACCCATCCCGGTCGGTCCTCTGTCCTAACCCATCCTGGTCGGTCATCTGTCCTAATATATCCCGGTCGGTCCTCTGTCCTAACTCATCACGGTCGGTCCTCTGTCCTAACCCATCCCGGTCAGTCCTCTGTCCTAACCCATCCTGGTCGGTCATCTGTCCTAATATATCCCGGTCGGTCCTCTGTCCTAACCCATCCCGGTCAGTCCTCTGTCCTAACCCATCCCAGTCGGTCCTCTGTCCTAATCCATCCTCGTCGGTCCTCTGTCCTAACCCATCCCGGTCGGTCCTCTGTCCTAACCCATCCTGGTCGGTCATCTGTCCTAATATATCCCGGTCGGTCCTCTGTCCTAACCCATCCCGGTCGGTCCTCTGTCCTAACCCATCCCAGTCGGTCCTCTGTCCTAACCCATCCCGGTCGGTCCTCTGTCCTAACCCATCCTGGTCGGTCATCTGTCCTAATATATCCCGGTCGGTCCTCTGTCCTAACTCATCACGGTCGGTCCTCTGTCCTAACCCATCCCGGTCAGTCCTCTGTCCTAACCCATCCTGGTCGGTCATCTGTCCTAATATATCCCGGTCGGTCCTCTGTCCTAACCCATCCCGGTCAGTCCTCTGTCCTAACCCATCCCAGTCGGTCCTCTGTCCTAACCCATCCCGGTCGGTCCTCTGTCCTAACCCATCCTGGTCGGTCATCTGTCCTAATATATCCCGGTCGGTCCTCTGACCTAACTCATCACGGTCGGTCCTCTGTCCTAACTCATCACGGTCGGTCATCTGTCCTAACCCATCCTGGTCGGTCATCTGTCCTAACCCATCCCGGTTTTATAAATATCATATTCTTTTTATCCAAGTTCGAGTTTCCTGCTCGGTGGTCTCAGCGAATTACCGTGTGATACCTACCGCCTCCAGACATCCGACTTGACGTAATAACGCTATGTGATTGGCTATCGTTAATTATCACTAATGGTCGTACCATTAGTACCCATCAATACTGTGGAATTCTATTACGTTTGTGTAGATAACAATAAGACAATGTACACATAAAACAGTGACGTACAGGTCCAGTGTTAACGTGGACGGTTATACTACCTGGTATTATACAAAGACACTTTGAAACAGAACGGAACGGTACCATTTCGTCAAAGAGAAAAATATCACAAGTGGGTATGACTCTTTGAACCAACTTTCGTGTTAAATGAATCTGCACATATATTGGTCTGTGTGTGTCCTCAATATACTGGGGTCTCGTGCAGCACCATATATAGATGCCTACATCAATGCGGACGGAACAGGATACAACCCCGGGGTTGAAATGAACCCCGGGACCCCCGGGACAGAGTTCGAGATTGGTAACTGGACTGGGGACTATAATCTGACTAGTGATTATGACGGCGACGACTCGTTACCTCCGGAATTCCTCTACAAAGTTCCCGGCCACACCACTAACTTAACTGTAGATAAAATCATGGTAAGTGTAGAATGACATTTCTACTTCATTGTTATTTAGAAAAAGACTAGCGATATTGTGTGACTGGATTTCAAACCGTTGTCATAGACCGGTGAAGATCGGTTAAGAATCAAAAGGAGTTTTTATATTTCATGTGTTACAGTGGATGACGCCATATAACATCTAATTCGGCCCACTTTACTTCCGATCATTAATTCAATTAATCATATCTTCGTATTTTCATGAAAACGAATAGATACTGTATAATCTAGTGTAAGCTGACACATCATCATGTCTCTACGGTGTCACGTCAGTGATTGTCATTCTTCGTTCATGATAGCGGTAAATGTTCAATCCCCCTTAAAGCTGAGAGTGCAAGTTAAAAAGCATCCAATTGAGATTAAAAAAAAATAAAATACATGTACAGATTTCCAAAAAATCGTTTCCGAGACATTCCCCAGTTATGGTAGTGTCGTATCTAAGGACGGGTAGACATTTTTCTTTTTTGTTATGCGTGGATACAACCATACTTTAGACGAACTTCATTCCCCGACATATCAGTTAAATCATACTTTAGACGAACTTCATTCTCCGACATATCAGTTAAATCATACTTTAGACGAACTTCATTCCCCGACATATCAGTTAAATCATACTTTAGACGAACTTCATTCCCCGACATATCAGTTAAATCATACTTTAGACGAACTTCATTCCCGACTTATCAGTTAAATCATACTTTAGACGAACTTCATTCTCCGACATATCAGTTAAATCATACTTTAGACGAACTTCATTCCCCGACATATCAGTTAAATCATACTTTAGACGAACTTCATTCTCCGACATATCAGTTAAATCATACTTTAGACGAACTTCATTCCCGACTTATCAGTTAAATCATACTTTAGACGAACTTCATTCCCCGACATATCAGTTAAATCATACTTTAGACGAACTTCATTCCCGACTTATCAGTTAAATCATACTTTTCGGTTAAGAAGTCGAGGAAACGCTTTGAGCGACTATCCATGTAGGTTTACAATATATCAAGTGGATAAACAGCAAAACTTGTTGTTTTAATTCCGCGTGAATGTGGGATTTCTGAAACAAAAATATTCAAACAATGATAAAGCTTAATGTTACTCAGTGACAGATAGACATTTCAAACAATCGCAATGAACGATTAATATTAAGTAGGTTGTTGTATCAAGACTACAATGACACGTACGGTTGGCGATTTCGACTTCGATAATGGGAATCTTGAAAATCTTGAACAATTCGCTGAGGATTCGTTATTCGAAGCAAACGTCAAAATGTCAATAAAAAGAAATATAATTTAAACATAAAACAACTGAATCCCCACGTTATTCGAATCCCCAATCCGCTGCTTATTTCAGCCCGCTTATTGGTTGTCTATCTTTCGGGTGGAGCACTTAAAATCTGCCTAAAATCATGTTAATGGGAGTGTGCTTATAATAAAATATCTAATTATTTATAGATCTGTTACCTTGAAGGTTGGATAAGTTATACTCATGGTATTGTTATTGTGATCATCAGCTCGATGTGCTCTATCATCTACTACAATATCAATATAAGCAAGATTGTTTACAAGATCTGAAATAATAGGGATTTCCATCCGAATTGTGTCCCGTGCTCCTGAACGAACCTTAAAGTTGTGTATGCTGAACAAACACCTCGGGGCCCCTCGCTATTAAGGCTCCAGTCAATATTAATTTCCAATTATAAAATGTACGTATGTTCTCACACCTATAGCCCGGGGTGATCTCATGCGTCATAGGCAGACATAACATTGACATTTCAATAAAGTCGATTCTCTACAGATAAAGGCCCACTTTTTGTACGCTGGTGTGTCGGAGATTTCTATAAGATGGTGTAATGTTACATACACTCGTCTTTGCTATTACATATGTTGTTAGTATTATTGATATGTGACAGGTATTGACAACGTCGCTAATACGTATCAAATTTTAAACTAATATAAATATAACGAAACTATTTCAGGCTGAAAAGTTTACCGTTCAATGTACCATATTACAATACACATAGAGTACACAATGTGTCTCACACAACGTTACAAACAAGTCATTTAATACTTCAATGTCACACAACGTTACAAACACTTAATACTTCAATGTCACACAACGTTACAAACACTTAATACTTCAATGTCACACAACGTTACAAACAAGTCACTTAATACTTCAATGTCACACAACGTTACAAACAAGTCATTTAATACTTCAATGTCACACAACGTTACAAACAAGTCATTTAATACTTCAATGTCACACAACGTTACAAACAAGTCACTTAATACTTCAATGTCGTGCTTCTGATATATCGTCTTTTTTCAGAACCTAGATGTCATTTGTTTTATGACGTTTCATGTTTGTCATACGTTTTCCTAGTATTCACAATTGTGGCATATGGCAATGGAAGTGTGTCATTTTTTGTTTGTTTTGTATAATACTAAGTGGTCTATTGTTGTGACGCTTCAATTATGAACTTCATAACTTCTAGAATTTTAAAAGCTTGGTAGATGTAAGTCATTAAATATTTCAAAATTCAAACATATGTCATTTTTGGAACATCTCAAATGAGTGATTCGTTCCGTTTTCTTTTCAACATTTATGATATGGTATATTTTTCTATATTTAAGTGCCTACTACTTGGGTTAAGAATTCAAATTGGTACAAAACATTTTTGTAGAATTGTCAAAAATTGTATTGGGAAGGGCAGTTCCAACATGGAGTCTGGTCAATCGCACCGATATTCCAGCGGACGTGGTAAGAGTTGATATGACCAACACGGAATCTGGACTCTCGGTACGATTGATCAGACTACCAGTAAATCTGATAAAAAGTCAAAAGAAAAATGTAGTCACACATTCTTAACGGAAATCAAAAATGTCCAACTACCAATAAGTACTATCGTTTTACTAAATAACAGAAATCTCCCTTGAGTATGACTAAATGCCGAGTTCTGAGCATCCATTTCCTAAATGTCCATAACACTGAAAACTGAACGTATTTATGTTATTATCGTGTTTTCTCTCTGTATTTTTAAATATTGGTGGAATATGTATATAAGTTAATGTTAAGTTTATATATCCTGGTCATTTTACCTGGGTAGGTAGGTCCTGTTTTAACCCATGCTGTTTTCTTTCCTACTCATATGGTGTTACATAATTAATGCCTACTGATTTTTGACCCATCGCCTTACAACGGGACTTTTCTATCCAAAATATTTTATTTTTGCCTAGGCAATATTTTATTTTGCCTAGGCAAAAATATTAAATTATGACATCCTTCCCGCGCCATAAGAATGAACACAAATTTTCCCAACTTATCACAGACTTTATCTTCAATAAATCGATTGGTATGCGATAGATTATAATATTATATCTAGGCATAGCAAATTTAGTCAAACCGATTGTTTAGGCAACTGATATATATGGTCCTCGATCATGGCTATAATTCAGGGAAATATAAGGGACATACACGGAGAAAATGACGGAAATTCTAATAAAGGACAAACATGTACATAGATAAAATGATGTAACTATCGTATAAGGGACATACATAGATAAAATGATGTAACTATCGTATAAGGGACATACATAGATAAAATGATGTAACTATCTTATAAGGGACATACACAGATAAAATGATGTAACTATCGTATAAGGGACATACACAGATAAAATGTTGTAACTATCGTATAAGGGACATACATAGATAAAATGTTGTAATTATCGTATAAGGGACATACACAGATAAAATGTTGTAATTATCGTATAAGGGACATACACAGATAAAATGTTGTAATTATCGTATAAGGGACATACATAGATAAAATGTTGTAACTATCGTATAAGGGACATACACAGATAAAATGTTGTAATTATCGTATAAGGGACATACACAGATAAAATGTTGTAATTATCGTATAAGGGACATACATAGATAAAATGTTGTAACTATCGTATAAGGGACATACACAGATAAAATGTTGTAATTATCGTATAAGGGACATACACAGATAAAATGTTGTAATTATCGTATAAGGGACATACATAGATAAAATGTTGTAATTATCGTATAAGGGACATACACAGATAAAATGTTGTAATTATCGTATAAGGGACATACACAGATAAAATGATGTAACTATCGTATAAGGGACATACACAGATAAAATGTTGTAATTATCGTATAAGGGACATACACAGATAAAATGTTGTAACTATCGTATAAGGGACATACACAGATAAAATGTTGTAATTATCGTATAAGGGACATACACAGATAAAATGTTGTAATTATCGTATAAGGGACATACACAGATAAAATGATGTAACTATCGTATAAGGGACATACACAGATAAAATGATGTAATTATCGTATAAGGGACATACACAGATAAAATGATGTAACTATCGTATAAGGGACATACACAGATAAAATGTTGTAACTATCGTATAAGGGATATACACAGATAAAATGTTGTAATTATCGTATAAGGGACATACACAGATCAAATGTTGTAACTATCGTATAAGGGACATACACAGATAAAATGTTGTAATTATCGTATAAGGGACATACACAGATAAAATGTTGTAACTATCGTATAAGGGACATACACAGATAAAATGATGTAATTATCGTATAAGGGACATACATAGATAAAATGATGTAACTATCGTATAAGGGACATACACAGATAAAATGATGTAATTATCGTATAAGGGACATACACAGATAAAATGTTGTAATTATCGTATAAGGGACATACACAGATAAAATGATGTAACTATCGTATAAGGGACATACACAGATAAAATGATGTAACTATCGTATAAGGGACATACATAGATAAAATGATGTAACTATCGTATAAGGGACATACACAGATAAAATGTTGTAATTATCGTATAAGGGACATACACAGATAAAATGATGTAACTATCGTATAAGGGACATACACAGATAAAATGATGTAACTATCGTATAAGGGACATACACAGATAAAATGTTGTAATTATCGTATAAGGGACATACATAGATAAAATGATGTAATTATCGTATAAGGGACATACACAGATAAAATGATGTAATTATCGTATAAGGGACATACATAGATAAAATAATGTAACTATCGTATAAGGGACATACATAGATAAAATGTTGTAATTATCGTATAAGGGACATACATAGATAAAATGTTGTAATTATCGTATAAGGGACATACACAGATAAAATGATGTAACTATCGTATAAGGGACATACACAGATAAAATGTTGTAATTATCGTATAAGGGACATACATAGATAAAATGTTGTAATTATCGTATAAGGGACATACACAGATAAAATGTTGTAATTATCGTATAAGGGACATACACAGATAAAATGTTGTAATTATCGTATAAGGGACATACATAGATAAAATGATGTAACTATCGTATAAGGGACATACATAGATAAAATGTTGTAATTATCGTATAAGGGACATACACAGATAAAATGTTGTAATTATCGTATAAGGGACATACACAGATAAAATGTTGTAATTATCGTATAAGGGACATACATAGATAAAATGTTGTAATTATCGTATAAGGGACATACACAGATAAAATGATGTAATTATCGTATAAGGGACATACATAGATAAAATGTTGTAATTATCGTATAAGGGACATACACAGATAAAATGTTGTAATTATCGTATAAGGGACATACACAGATAAAATGTTGTAACTATCGTATAAGGGACATACACAGATAAAATGATGTAACTATCGTATAAGGGACATACACAGATAAAATGTTGTAATTATCGTATAAGGGACATACATAGATAAAATGATGTAATTATCGTATAAGGGACATACACAGATAAAATGATGTAACTATCGTATAAGGGACATACACAGATAAAATGTTGTAATTATCGTATAAGGGACATACATAGATAAAATGTTGTAATTATCGTATAAGGGACATACACAGATAAAATGTTGTAATTATCGTATAAGGGACATACACAGATAAAATGTTGTAATTATCGTATAAGGGACATACATAGATAAAATGATGTAACTATCGTATAAGGGACATACATAGATAAAATGTTGTAATTATCGTATAAGGGACATACACAGATAAAATGTTGTAATTATCGTATAAGGGACATACATAGATAAAATGTTGTAATTATCGTATAAGGGACATACACAGATAAAATGTTGTAATTATCGTATAAGGGACATACACAGATAAAATGTTGTAATTATCGTATAAGGGACATACACAGATAAAATGTTGTAATTATCGTATAAGGGACATACATAGATAAAATGATGTAACTATCGTATAAGGGACATACATAGATAAAATGTTGTAATTATCGTATAAGGGACATACACAGATAAAATGTTGTAATTATCGTATAAGGGACATACATAGATAAAATGTTGTAATTATCGTATAAGGGACATACACAGATAAAATGTTGTAATTATCGTATAAGGGACATACATAGATAAAATGTTGTAATTATCGTATAAGGGACATACACAGATAAAATGATGTAACTATCGTATAAGGGACATACACAGATAAAATGTTGTAATTATCGTATAAGGGACATACATAGATAAAATGATGTAACTATCGTATAAGGGACATACATAGATAAAATGATGTAATTATCGTATAAGGGACATAGACAGGGGAAATAATGTAACTATCTTTTAAGGGACATAGACGGGGGAAATGATGTAACTATCTTTTAAGGGACATAGACAGGGGAAATAATGTAACTATCTTACAACGGGGACATGCACAGAGTTTAAGAGACTTTATACTAGGGAGAATCAACTTACATGACCTGAAAAAGTCGTAGTTACGGGAGGTAGGAAGGACAATGGGATACAAATATTTTCACTTCCAATCCCCCATGCCACAGTTGACACTCTGTTGAATGTCTTGTAAATGTCACAGAAAACTAGACAGTAGCGGTTTCCCACATTATGTTACAAATCAACAGTAATATTCCCTGATCGGAAACCTGACTGATATCTATATAAATGGGAAATACCAACGAAATAATTCGACAAAAGAAGAGATATTGTGTCGGTGAAGGGTTTGTACGATGTACATCAAGGTATTGTTTTGAATATGGTTTCGGTGATTTTAAGATGATGCCCTGTTTTTCTTTTTTGACTAGTTAGTTAACGTGAAAATTCAAATAAAATGTAAAAAGAATAGAAATAATCAATACTACATACATTGAGTGCTGACTGTAGTTCGTCACGGTTTACCGGGGCGGTTGGAGTGTCCGGCGGAGATAATTGTCGGGATTAGTATATAGAGGTACTGACTTGGGTAGGGATTAGTACTGGGGAGGGGTGAACTGTACTTAGTCTACCTGAGGGGACAAAACAAGAGTTACCTCCCACATTTTTCTCGGGGAATGAAGTAAAATCAATTCATCCCAGTACTTCACTTTTATTTCTTGAAACAAAATTAATATGTGAATGTTTAGAATACTCTGAAACGTATTTAAACAAATTTGTTGAACATGAAACGGCTGCATAGATATAAAAATATATCGAAAATATATGTACATATAGGAAAATCGATTTCCTTTGGTATAAATGTGTAGGTTTTTGCAAGAACAACTACACTTTTATTTTCAAGCACAGGTGCGAATATGTACCGCTGCGTAATCAAAGTTCCCCTAAGCCCAAATTGGCCTTTCATATGCTTGACGTGATGCAAATGTTAGGTGATACAGTGTACTAACACTGTGATGCAGTATAAGTACACCGTGTCATCTACAATCTACTTTTGCATATCCTCCATTGAAAGAAGGCAGCCATTGGAGTTCCTACTTAACTATTAAGTGGGTGTTTTCATTCATTGGAGATGTCCTGTAAGGAAAGGGTGAGAATAAGATTTTATAAGATTTATTTTCAACTCGTGTAACAAGAGATACTATATACAATATAATTGACGCCAAAACTTTCTAAATAATTTGATATTTCAGACAATATAGTCATAGTATACAGAAACAGTATGAAATAATTATCCCATATTAAACAAGTCATAATCATACCTACAAATAACGGAAGGATTTTCTTTATATCCAGTCCAGCAAGATCCTGGTGCGGAAAATGGACGACATCTCCAACCTCCGTTTGCTTTACTTTAACTCTTACCCATTTAGGATTCAAATTGCCTTGAAACTGTGAATTCCATATACACATGTACATTAAACCGAATTCGTTTAAAATGTTTTGTATAAAACCTAAAACTGTCAGGTTAATTAAGTGATTATCTATATGGTATGTAATCAGTCTCAGCGTAACTGGAAGGTCAAAGGTTATTAGCAAGTTTTATACATTTACCAAAACTTGACAATTCTTTAGGGCTATTTGTATAAAGCAATTCCTCTCATTTGTACACACTTGGATTTGTAACAAAATAACGTTTGGAGAATGTATTTCTTTACCTACAAAATGTTCTTCAAGATAAACCACATCGTTACTTGTACTTTTACGTACACCAAGCAATTTATTACAAAAAATAATATGTACTTAAAATGCTATTGATAAATGTATCAAATACAGTTGTGTTCCAACGTTGAAATAATTTTTCGGCATACCCCGGAAATGACGCGACAGGTGGCGTTACTGAGCAAGATGAAGTATGTGATTGGTCAATGTAGGGGTAAATGCAAAATGCAGATATGCAGTTAAAAACGGAATAAAGTTAAGATTGAATGCAAGCTGAATAAGTGGATGCATCTTTTCAAATGACACATTAATAAAATTATATTCCCGATTGAAATGCAGTCGTATTCAGGCGCGTAGCTGCCTTTACGCAAATACGCAGTTGCGTACACATCAGTTTTCAACAACAACAAAAATAAACAAAACAAAACAAACAAACAAAACAAAACAAAACAAAGAAAGAAAAAACTCTGAAATTTATATGAGCTTATCTATACACAACTATGAATGCTGTCCCTAGGTGATGGTTCTAGCCAAACCCACTAATTGATATAACTAGTCATTGGTAGGGAACGCAATCAATCGGTCGGTTAAAGTGGGACAAAAAAAAATCCGAAGACCTGTTTCTTTGGAAGAAATTTCAGCTCGCCCCGGAGGAACCATCAGCATTAGAAACAAGTCAAAATGGTACACCTGATGTAAAAAAGCTCCCTGGTGGTTGTCAGAATTGCAAAATGCTTACGCTAGCATTTTAGAGCATTCAGGACGTTAAAGATCAATGCCAAATTTATGCATTTTATATACAAAATTTGCAAGATATATGTATATATATAATTATTTTTTCCTTTTTTTCATGGTAAATACTCAAATGTGATTGGTCGAAAAATTCTTTTCATTCTTCTATGAAAGAAATTCCGAGAATGGCGCGAAAAATGTGACGTCACAATACGACAATTGACGTTGCGTATTGATTTGAGAAAAAGAATCCCATTTAAAACCAGTAATATTGTACATAAAACATGTTTTAAATTAGAAAATCATTTTCAAAAATTAATTATAAGCGTTGATGTCAATTTTTTTAGTTTCATCGGGGTATGAAACAAATTTTGTTTGCAAACTTCTGTAAGAATCCGCTACGCGGATTCATACAGTTTGCTACAGAGGACAACAACCCAATAACTCGAGTTCGTACTCATATATAATAACAGGGACTTTCCCGCAATCTGTGACGTCAAATCCAGGGTGACATAATACTCCTAGTAACAATTTCCAACTATCCGTGTCGTCAAAAATGTATGCTTACATGTACATGTAGGTATGTGCTCCCGGACAGAGTTTAATAGACTGAATTCTTAAATGTTTTAGCATTTACATTTTGTTGAATTTTAAGCAATAATAAATAATGAAGTTTAAATTCAATACTGGTAAACACTGAACAACTTTGACTTATTAATTGTCAATTTGAACTTTTCTCAAGTCGATCACTATTATTCATGCAATCCTATGACAGGTAATGATAATCATTCTGTAATATGAAAATGTTGTAGTTTTGTCATATAATAAAGCAGTTATCGACCTGTTTTCAGGTGAATACGATGACCTTCGGCCTCGGGAAATATCATTTTCTCGAGCTTATAAATCATCATATTCACCTGAAACAGGTCGATAATTGTATAATATCACGAAACGTTTGCATTATTATGCGCATCAGGTTATATAAGACGATGAAATGGTTTCCGAGTATCAGATACTGACTGTAAAGATGGAGGGCGAGAACGAAGATTTTTTTTTCTGTCCAGAATTTTGTGATTCATTGAGAATGATTAATGCAACATCGTATATATCCGAGAACTGATTTCCTTATTGTTAAACACTATCGTTTCAAATATCGTTTAAGTGTTGAATTGCTTTCTAAATAATTTGATATTTCAGACAATATAGTCATAGTATACAGAAACAGTATGAAATAATTATCCCATATTAAACAAGTCATAATCATACCTACAAATAACGGAAGGATTTTCTTTATATCCAGTCCAGCAAGATCCTGGTGCGGAAAATGGACGACATCTCCAACCTCCGTTTGCTTTACTTTAACTCTTACCCATTTAGGATTCAAATTGCCTTGAAACTGTGAATTCCATATATACATGTACATTAAACCGAATTCGTTTAAAATGTTTTGTATAAAACCTAAAACTGTCAGGTTAATTAAGTGATTATCTATATGGTATGTAATCAGTCTCAGCGTAACTGGAAGGTCAAAGGTTATTAGCAAGTTTTATACATTTACCAAAACTTGACAATTCTTTAGGGCTATTTGTATAAAGCAATTCCTCTCATTTGTACACACTTGGATTTGTAACAAAATAACGTTTGGAGAATGTATTTCTTTACCTACAAAATGTTCTTCAAGATAAACCACATCGTTACTTGTACTTTTACGTACACCAAGCAATTTATTACAAAAAATAATATGTACTTAAAATGCTATTGATAAATGTATCAAATACAGTTGTGTTCCAACGTTGAAATAATTTTTCGGCATACCCCGGAAATGACGCGACAGGTGGCGTTACTGAGCAAGATGAAGTATGTGATTGGTCAATGTAGGGGTAAATGCAAAATGCAGATATGCAGTTAAAAACGGAATAAAGTTAAGATTGAATGCAAGCTGAATAAGTGGATGCATCTTTTCAAATGACACATTAATAAAATTATATTCCCGATTGAAATGCAGTCGTATTCAGGCGCGTAGCTGCCTTTACGCAAATACGCAGTTGCGTACACATCAGTTTTCAACAACAACAAAAATAAACAAAACAAAACAAACAAACAAAACAAAACAAAACAAAGAAAGAAAAAACTCTGAAATTTATATGAGCTTATCTATACACAACTATGAATGCTGTCCCTAGGTGATGGTTCTAGCCAAACCCACTAATTGATATAACTAGTCATTGGTAGGGAACGCAATCAATCGGTCGGTTAAAGTGGGACAAAAAAAAATCCGAAGACCTGTTTCTTTGGAAGAAATTTCAGCTCGCCCCGGAGGAACCATCAGCATTAGAAACAAGTCAAAATGGTACACCTGATGTAAAAAAGCTCCCTGGTGGTTGTCAGAATTGCAAAATGCTTACGCTAGCATTTTAGAGCATTCAGGACGTTAAAGATCAATGCCAAATTTATGCATTTTATATACAAAATTTGCAAGATATATGTATATATATAATTATTTTTTCCTTTTTTTCATGGTAAATACTCAAATGTGATTGGTCGAAAAATTCTTTTCATTCTTCTATGAAAGAAATTCCGAGAATGGCGCGAAAAATGTGACGTCACAATACGACAATTGACGTTGCGTATTGATTTGAGAAAAAGAATCCCATTTAAAACCAGTAATATTGTACATAAAACATGTTTTAAATTAGAAAATCATTTTCAAAAATTAATTATAAGCGTTGATGTCAATTTTTTTAGTTTCATCGGGGTATGAAACAAATTTTGTTTGCAAACTTCTGTAAGAATCCGCTACGCGGATTCATACAGTTTGCTACAGAGGACAACAACCCAATAACTCGAGTTCGTACTCATATATAATAACAGGGACTTTCCCGCAATCTGTGACGTCAAATCCAGGGTGACATAATACTCCTAGTAACAATTTCCAACTATCCGTGTCGTCAAAAATGTATGCTTACATGTACATGTAGGTATGTGCTCCCGGACAGAGTTTAATAGACTGAATTCTTAAATGTTTTAGCATTTACATTTTGTTGAATTTTAAGCAATAATAAATAATGAAGTTTAAATTCAATACTGGTAAACACTGAACAACTTTGACTTATTAATTGTCAATTTGAACTTTTCTCAAGTCGATCACTATTATTCATGCAATCCTATGACAGGTAATGATAATCATTCTGTAATATGAAAATGTTGTAGTTTTGTCATATAATAAAGCAGTTATCGACCTGTTTTCAGGTGAATACGATGACCTTCGGCCTCGGGAAATATCATTTTCTCGAGCTTATAAATCATCATATTCACCTGAAACAGGTCGATAATTGTATAATATCACGAAACGTTTGCATTATTATGCGCATCAGGTTATATAAGACGATGAAATGGTTTCCGAGTATCAGATACTGACTGTAAAGATGGAGGGCGAGAACGAAGATTTTTTTTTCTGTCCAGAATTTTGTGATTCATTGAGAATGATTAATGCAACATCGTATATATCCGAGAACTGATTTCCTTATTGTTAAACACTATCGTTTCAAATATCGTTTAAGTGTTGAATTGCTTTCTAAATAATTTGATATTTCAGACAATATAGTCATAGTATACAGAAACAGTATGAAATAATTATCCCATATTAAACAAGTCATAATCATACCTACAAATAACGGAAGGATTTTCTTTATATCCAGTCCAGCAAGATCCTGGTGCGGAAAATGGACGACATCTCCAACCTCCGTTTGCTTTACTTTAACTCTTACCCATTTAGGATTCAAATTGCCTTGAAACTGTGAATTCCATATATACATGTACATTAAACCGAATTCGTTTAAAATGTTTTGTATAAAACCTAAAACTGTCAGGTTAATTAAGTGATTATCTATATGGTATGTAATCAGTCTCAGCGTAACTGGAAGGTCAAAGGTTATTAGCAAGTTTTATACATTTACCAAAACTTGACAATTCTTTAGGGCTATTTGTATAAAGCAATTCCTCTCATTTGTACACACTTGGATTTGTAACAAAATAACGTTTGGAGAATGTATTTCTTTACCTACAAAATGTTCTTCAAGATAAACCACATCGTTACTTGTACTTTTACGTACACCAAGCAATTTATTACAAAAAATAATATGTACTTAAATGCTATTGATAAATGTATCAAATACAGTTGTGTTCCAACGTTGAAATAATTTTTCGGCATACCCCGGAAATGACGCGACAGGTGGCGTTACTGAGCAAGATGAAGTATGTGATTGGTCAATGTAGGGGTAAATGCAAAATGCAGATATGCAGTTAAAAACGGAATAAAGTTAAGATTGAATGCAAGCTGAATAAGTGGATGCATCTTTTCAAATGACACATTAATAAAATTATATTCCCGATTGAAATGCAGTCGTATTCAGGCGCGTAGCTGCCTATACGCAAATACGCAGTTGCGTACACATCAGTTTTCAACAACAACAAAAATAAACAAAACAAAACAACAAACAAACAAAACAAAACAAAACAAAGAAAGAAAAAACTCTGAAATTTATATGAGCTTATCTATACACAAACTATGAATGCTGTCCCTAGGTGATGGTTCTAGCCAAACCCACTAATTGATATAACTAGTCATTGGTAGGGAACGCAATCAATCGGTCGGTTAAAGTGGGACAAAGAAAAATCCGAAGACCTGTTTCTTTGGAAGAAATTTCAGCTCGCCCCGGAGGAACCATCAGCATTAGAAACAAGTCAAAATGGTACACCTGATGTAACAAAGCTCCCTGGTGGTTGTCAGAATTGCAAAATGCTTACGCTAGCATTTTAGAGCATTCAGGACGTTAAAGATCAATGCCAAATTTATGCATTTTATATACAAAATTTGCAAGATATATGTATATATATAATTATTTTTTCCTTTTTTTCATGGTAAATACTCAAATGTGATTGGTCGAAAAACTCTTTTCATTCTTCTATGAAAGAAATTCCGAGAATGGCGCGAAAAATGTGACGTCACAATACGACAATTGACGTTGCGTATTGATTTGAGAAAAAGAATCCCATTTAAAACCAGTAATATTGTACATAAAACATGTTTTAAATTAGAAAATCATTTTCAAAAATTAATTATAAGCGTTGATGTCAATTTTTTTAGTTTCATCGGGGTATGAAACAAATTTTGTTTGCAAACTTCTGTAAGAATCCGCTACGCGGATTCATACAGTTTGCTACAGAGGACAACAACCCAATAACTCGAGTTCGTACTCATATATAATAACAGGGACTTTCCCGCAATCTGTGACGTCAAATCCAGGGTGACATAATACTCCTAGTAACAATTTCCAACTATCCGTGTCGTCAAAAGTGTATACTTACTTGTACATGTAGGTATGTGCTCCCGGACAGAGTTTAATAGACTGAATTCTTAAATGTTTTAGCATTTACATTTTGTTGAATTTTAAGCAATAATAAATAATGAAGTTTAAATTCAATACTGGTAAACACTGAACAACTTTGACTTATTAATTGTCAATTTGAACTTTTCTCAAGTCGATCACTATTATTCATGCAATCCTATGACAGGTAATGATAATCATTCTGTAATATGAAAATGTTGTAGTTTTGTCATATAATAAAGCAGTTATCGACCTGTTTTCAGGTGAATACGATGACCTTCGGCCTCGGGAAATATCATTTTCTCGAGCTTATAAATCATCATATTCACCTGAAACAGGTCGATAATTGTATAATATCACGAAACGTTTGCATTATTATGCGCATCAGGTTATATAAGACGATGAAATGGTTTCCGAGTATCAGATACTGACTGTAAAGATGGAGGGCGAGAACGAAGATTTTTTTTTCTGTCCAGAATTTTGTGATTCATTGAGAATGATTAATGCAACATCGTATATATCCGAGAACTGATTTCCTTATTGTTAAACACTATCGTTTCAAATATCGTTTAAGTGTTGAATTGCTTAGAACAAATCTATCCACTATTGTTAAAAAAAACTCAAAATTTCAGCTTGGGATAGGCCAAGCTCAAAATAAAATATCACTGAACTGTCGTGTCTCATGTCGATACTCTTCAAATGTAGCCTATACTTCTTATATCTATATATATATATTCGTGATATAACGCGTTAGTTTCGCGATATAACGCGTTAGTTAACTTTCGCGTAATAACGCGAAAGTTTCGTGATATAACACGTTAGTTTCGCGATATAACGCGTTAGTTTCGCGTAACAACGCGTTAGTTTTGCGATATAACGCGAAAAATATATTATTTTCTTCTACGAAAATGGTCCCAACCGGCTTTCGTAGCTTAAAGACGTCCTGATTTAGAAATACCAAATATATATATATATGGTTAGAGATAAAGATTTAAAATGTTTGATTTTTCCTAGGTACCTTTTACAGAGCCCCAAATTCTCCTGTAGATACCTGGAACCGTATTTACTATTCGATCGAACAAGCAGTCAATACTAATTTAGAAATACTAATAACTGGTTATTTAAATGAAAACCAGCTTGCTTCTAACAACAAATCTATTAGTGAAATTTAAAATCTGTACAATTTAACCCAACTAATTAAGGAACCAACTCACTTTACTGAAACATCATTGTCCCTTATAGATATATTTCCGATAAGTACTGTTATGCTAAGCTCTGACGTCAAAGTTGGTGACCCATTCTTACCAGCCAATCAGAGGTATCAGTGTCTAATCTATATCTACATGAATGTACAAAACAACGTATTACCCGATAACATCATGAGAAACGTTTAGTTTTACAAACGTTGTGACTTTTCCAACTATAGAGAAAAAAATCAAAACAAACAAATAATCAACACAACTGGGGATACTTTAGGCAAACACGTAACGCATGCGTAGATAGAATACGTAAAGGTAAAAGCGACTATTATAACAAACTTACTAACTCGTTGAAAGACAAACCACTGAACTCCAGGAACTGGTGGAAAATAGCAAACAAATTTACTAGTTCTCTAACAAAGAATCCTATATACCTGTATTGATAGAAAAGTATACACAATTTACTGTGATGTATACAAAGCTAGCTTACTCAATGATTATTTTGTCAAACAAACACAGTTAGATGACATCAACAAACTTCCTCCCCCTCTAACTAATGAACCCAATGAAACTCTTAGTAATATTATACTTACCATTGACGATGTTAAAGATGCAATAAGTGTATTCGATTCCTCCAAGTATTCAGGTCCAGATATGATAAGTGCAAAATTATTGATTGAAGGCGCAAATGAACTGTCTCGTCCACTATGTCAATTGTTCAACAAATCCTTACATTTCTCTTATTACCTAGATGAATGGAAATTTGCAAATGTTATTAATTAAAAAAGGCGACAGGTGTAATGTTACAAATTATAGACCAATATCCCTCATCAGCATTTTAGGTAAATTGATGGAAAGATGTGGATTTAAATGTATATACAATATTTTGCACTGAACTAACTTCTTCAGTAAGTCACAATCTGGTTTCATCCTTGGGGACTCCGCTGTAAACCAATTGGTAATTATTGCGAACGATATTAGTAAGGCTCTTGATAACGGGAAAGAAATACAGGTTATATTTTGCGATATTAGTAAAGCATTTTACAGGGTTTGGAATAAAGACTTACTTAACAAACTGGAAAGGGCGGGAATTTCCGGAAAACTTCTTGCCTGGTTCAAAAATTATCTTTGAAACCGACAACAACGTGTGGTAATTAACGGGAAATCATCTTCAGACAAGGAAATTAAATCAGGAGATGCCCGGGAATCATTTCTAGGTCCTCTTCTCTTCTTCGTTTATATCAATGATATTGTTAATGACATTGACAGTACAATTAAACTCTTTGTGGATGATACTACCATTTATATGGTAGTTGACAATCCTTGAAATCAATGAAAAACGTACTAGACCAATTCATCCGCCAGTGTTTATGAGCAATACAGTCGTATCCAATGTGACATCTCATAAACATCTTGGTGTATACTTGTCCTCTAGTTTTGACTGGGCTGACCACATTGAATACATTTTAAAGAAAACTCCCAAACGTTTAGGTACACTTAGGAAACTGAAATACGTTCTTGATAGAAACTCTCTACAGACTCTATATATATCTTTCATAAGACCAATATTAGAATATGCCGATATTGTTTGGGATGCAAAACCACAATATCTAATAGACAAAATATAGCAAGTTCAAATTGAGGCTGGCAGAATAGTGACAGGTGCTACCAAAATTGTTTACATAGAACTGTTATATAAAGACGTATGCTGGGAAAAATCATCAGATCGAAGGAAAAAAACATAAAATTGTTCAATTTCACAAAATGCTTCACAATAAAGCACCAAACTATCTATGTTCCCTTGTACCTTCCTTACACTCAGATCTTCATGATTATAGAAGCAGACAAGCTGATCAGCTCCTATCAGTCCAGTCAAAAACAAATTATTATAAATCATCTTTCTTATCGTCAGCTGTAGAATTATGTAACTCCGTACCTCCAAAAATTAGAAATAACCCTTCAATGACAAAAATCCTTAATAGAAATCTTGCATGTCCTCCTGCATACAGAAACTATGGAAACTGTTAATTGCAAATTTTACACACGAGCATTCGCTTACATTGCAGTACATTCAGAAAGCATTTGCCCGTTTTGTACGTGTACGAGTGGATATATTGAAGACAACTTTCATTTCCTCTTCATGTGTGAACATTATCAAAATCAAAGAGAACAGTTCATTTGACTTGACCACTAAGCTACATTAAATTATGCTGACCTTTTGAGGGAGATGGATTGATATAAGTTTGAAGCTTGTTTCCAGATCCTTTTGCAAATTATATATATAAATTAATAACATATGTTACATAGATACCAGGAAATTTAAACGAATGATAATGTTGATTGTATATTATATTTACTTTTAACACATAAAGTGTGACGAAAAAGGTATGGTCAGGATTTGGTATCCATGCCACATAAAAAACAAAACAATATGTTAACACACAAAAAAAAAAAAAAAAAAAATGCAATTTTGAAGTACACAACAAAATTGGGAAGATCTTGAACACTGATTTCCTCGACATGTTTGTGGTACGAATATTAAACACGCAAAATTAACATGAATTCAAGAGCTCAGTTAGGAAAAAACAGCATTTAGTCAATGTGTATACCTTTTTTATCAAAGTGTTGGCCACATAATTTCAAGTTTGGTTTAGCCTCGTTATCAATCATTTAGAAATTTCCTGTTTGGTACAGCCTCGTTATCAACCATTGGGGGATGTCCAGTTTGGTACAGCCTTGCTATCAATCATTTGTTAATATCCAATTTGGTATAGCCTCATTTTCAATCATTTGGTAATTCCCTGTTTAGTATAGCCTCATTGTTAATCATTTAGAAATATTCAGTTTGGTATAGCCTCGTTATCAATCATTGGGGGATGTCCAGTTTGGTACAGCCTCGTTATCAATCATTGGGGGATGTCCAGTTTGGTACAGCCTCGTAATCAATCATTCTCTTCTGTTGACAGGACCTGTTTTTATTCATGCCAGACGACGAGGATGTCTGCTACATCAAAGACATGGCTGACTTTGAGGAGTACGGGAGTCAGAAATACATGGTAAGGTCTATACTGCCTGGAGTACGGTATACATGGTAAGGTCTATACTGCCTGGAGTACGGTATACATGGTAAGGTCTATACTGCCTGGAGTACGGTATACACGGTAAGGTCTATACTGCCTGGAGTACGGTATAAACGGTAAGGTCTATACTGCCTGGAGTACGGTATACACGGTAAGGTCTATACTGCCTGGAGTACGGTATACACGGTAAGGTCTATACTGACTGGAGTACGGTATACACGGTAAGGTCTATACTGCCTGGAGTACGGTATACACGGTAAGGTCTATACTGCCTGGAGTACGGTATACACGGTAAGGTCTATACTGACTGGAGTACGGTATACACGGTAAGGTCTATACTGCCTGGAGTACGGTATACACGGTAAGGTCTATACTGACTGGAGTACGGTATACACGGTAAGGTCTATACTGCCTGGAGTACGGTATACACGGTAAGGTCTATACTGCCTGGAGTACGGTATACACGGTAAGGTCTATACTGCCTGGAGTACGGTATACACGGTAAGGTCTATACTGCCTGGAGTACGGTATACACGGTAAGGTCTATACTGCCTGGAGTACGGTATACACGGTAAGGTCTATACTGACTGGAGTACGGTATACACGGTAAGGTCTATACTGACTGGAGTACGGTATACACGGTAAGGTCTATACTGCCTGGAGTACGGTATACACGGTAAGGTCTATACTGCCTGGAGTACGGTATACACGGTAAGGTCTATACTGCCTGGAGTACGGTATACACGGTAAGGTCTATACTGCCTGGAGTACGGTATACACGGTAAGGTCTATACTGCCTGGAGTACGGTATACACGGTAAGGTCTATACTGCCTGGAGTACGGTATACACGGTAAGGTCTATACTGCCTGGAGTTAACATACAATGTACCAACTTGATTGGCTGCAGTGTTGATTGAGCAAAAGCTATTTAATGTGTGATTTCGTTGTTTTTTTGTTGTTATTGCTTTTAATAAATCCTAGGTAGGTGCCCATGTTCGCCAGCACTATACATGTTTTCACAACGCAAAAGAAAACCTAAAGTAATCGATACGCAGTTAAATGAACAATACGTATTTTTGGGAAATTTAGCCAAAAAAGTGAGCATCAATATGATGCCGGCTCTTTATTACTTACACCCGGATTCTGGTTACAAGCTCTAAACTTATATGAGGTTTAAGGCCGGAATACAGCACAATGAAAATAGCTTGTTTTCATCTGATTTCAGGTATATGATGTTTTCACAATACCCAGTAAAACTTGGTCGTATTCTAGATTCCGACGAAAAAACAGAGTCTGACAAAATGCTTGTTTTTCTATCTTTAAACCAATGCATTCGTAAAATACGATTTGTTGCTTATATGTGGCGCGATATCTACATGTAAATAGATACTAAATTATTTTGTAATCACATTATGAACTTGAGTGTTGTTGTACCGAGATTGTTGTTTCGACAGGATGGCGATGGGAATAGGAATTCATTGGGTGTTTTTGGAGTTTATTAATTTGTCAAAAATATGAAAGAACTTTGAGATGTGTATCATTTTTTTCAGGTGACAAAACCTAACGAATGTAATAACACAAATGACGATCCTATACCGGAACGCATTAATTTATCACTTCCGGAAAAATGCCGACCACTTCCAGTTAAATGGCTAGACGAGTTTTACTGTGACAATAACCTCGACCTAGACGATCCAGGTAAGTCTGCTTGACTTGGTTTCCATGACGATGGCTGGTACTGCCCTTGTCCCTATTACAGCATAGTAGGATTCATACATTTACATCGTAATCAGATGAAACAGATTACACCTAAGCCGATGATTTTAATTTCCCGATTTATAATTATCCATTTCTGAATAGTAACATCCCTCCTCTGATGACCACTCGTCTTAGTTGATGCGATATTCACGGGTTTTCTATCATGCCCATTTTCGTGACAGATTTCGACCCCTAACGGAGAAATTACCAACACCAGGATTCGTGAGATGTTGATGAATATCCTGGTAAAGATTGATGGTCGACACCTTGATTGTGTATATCCTATTGTATTCGATCCCTGTTGAAATGCCCAGCGGTTCCTTGATCACTTCCCTATTCCTCATTTTGTGACTCACATTTTACCTGAAGTTGTATGACGGATGACGTCGAGGAAGCAGAAGTCGCTTAGTGTGTCGGAACACGTGATCATGTTCTCCTTGTTCTTTCTCATGGGTCTTCATTAGTGTGTCGGAACACGTGATCATGTTCTCCTTGTTCTTTCTCAGGGGTCTTCATTAGTGTGTCGGAACACGTGATCATGTTCTCCTTGTTCTTTCTCATGGGTCTTCATTAGTGTGTCGGGACACGTGATCATGTTCTCCTTGTTCTTTCTCATGGGTCTTCATTAGTGTGTCGGAACACGTGATCATGTTCTCCTTGTTCTTTCTCAGGGGTCTTCATTAGTGTGTCGGGACACGTGATCATGTTCTCCTTGTTCTTTCTCATGGGTCTTCATTAGTGTGTCGGGACACGTGATCATGTTCTCCTTGTTCTTTCTCATGGGTCTTCATTAGTGTGTCGGAACACGTGATCATGTTCTCCTTGTTCTTTCTCAGGGGTCTTCATTAGTGTGTCGGAACACGTGATCATGTTCTCCTTGTTCTTTCTCATGGGTCTTCATTAGTGTGTCGGGACACGTGATCATGTTCTCCTTGTTCTTTCTCATGGGTCTTCATTAGTGTGTCGGAACACGTGATCATGTTCTCCTTGTTCTTTCTCAGGGGTCTTCATTAGTGTGTCGGGACACGTGATCATGTTCTCCTTGTTCTTTCTCATGGGTCTTCATTAGTGTGTCGGAACACGTGATCATGTTCTCCTTGTTCTTTCTCAGGGGTCTTCATTAGTGAGTCGGAACACGTGATCATGTTCTCCTTGTTCTTTCTCATGGGTCTTCATTAGTGTGTCGGGACACGTGATCATGTTCTCCTTGTTCTTCCTCATGGGTCTTCATTAGTGTGTCGGAACACGTGATCATGTTCTCCTTGTTCTTTCTCGTGGGTCTTCATTAGTGTGTCGGGACACGTGATCATGTTCTCCTTGTTCTTTCTCAGGGGCCTTCATTAGTGTGTCGGAACACGTGATCATGTTCTCCTTGTTCTTTCTCGCGGGTCTTCATACAAATCTTGATTTTTTGATTGCATCAGAAGTTTTTTAAATTATAATCGCTTTTTGTCCGTCGTGGGTCCTTAATAGTCTACATTCCATTTCCTCTTAGAAACTCCTGAACCAATTGATGAATCAATGAAATTCTGCAGAAATTCACCACCAAGCTTAAAAGTCAAACACTGTTGTGAAATATATTGTTTCCACTCTCAAGGACCTGATGGATTGGGCAAACGTGTCAAATTGAAAAAAAAACATTCTAAAAATCTAAAATCTTCTTCTCAAGACACAGATATGGTAGAGTGGAATAACTGTAATAGATAGAAGGGTGATTTACCAAAAATGTGAATTTCACGACCCTGGGTGTAATTTTTCCCCTGGAGTGAGTTAAAATACTGTATATGGAGTAATACTATTTTTAACATTATTTATTTAATTATTATTGGAAGTAATTCAAACTAGATGAAATTGATCAGTTTGTGATGACAGTTTGATGGTATATTGTATGCAGATATTTTCCCTGATAGGCCCCAAAGGGCTGATTGACGGACCATATTTAGTCAACGTGACTAAAAATACCAGGATACCTTTTACGCCAATAGGCATATTGTTTCTTCTTATTTTGCCCGAGAGCTGAGGTTTCGTTATTATGTTGGTATTCTCTTGCTTTGTCAACATATTTCTCTCTTTTACAGATATCATTAAAGCTCTCCGACCGTTCCAAGGTCCCAAGCGTTTTTGTTCCTATAAATCCAAGACGGTCCATACACAGAAATGTTACACATGGAATAAGGGGAATAAGCTAGTGACAAAGAAAACGCTGGTGTGTCTCCGCTCTATACAGATCAACAGTCACCTCAAGTGTAAAAAGGAAGTCACCAACTACCAGTCAGATAAGGAGTACTTCGTCACAGAGGAACAGCGATAACATCTTATCTACACAAACAACCACTCAAAAACTGAAACACGAGCTCCAGTCGGGCTAATCCATGCTACCTAACATGTATATTACACATCACGTGGTATCTAACAACCGTGTATTACGCATCACGTGGTATCTAACAACCGTGTATTACGCATCACGTGGTATCTAACAACCGTGTATTACGCATCACGTGGTATCTAATATACACAACGTATGTATATTACAAATCACGAGATACCTAATATATGTATTTTACATATCACGTGATACCTAATATATGTATTTTACATATCACGTGATTGTATACTTCACATTATTTATTTCTAATTGGTAGGATAGTTTTATTAAGGTGTCATATAACGGTTTAATTTTCAAAAATAAATTGAATTGGACATAAGACAAACTCGTGGGTAATTTATCTTAAAAGCAAATCACTTTTCAAGATCACTTGACGCAATACTCATTTCTCAAACTAAGTTTATGATCCATAGAATTGATGCTCTATCAAAAGGTACGAGATACCATTGAGTTTGTGATTTATATAATATAGAACAAATCAGAGTGAAAGAAATAATTAGACAGAAATAAAGCCTTAGTTCTTGAAACCAAAATTGTTTATTTCAATAGGGGCTGTTCGTTAACAAAGGCAACGTCAAACTTAACTTCGGTGTCCTTTGAAATGCATTTGCAGATGTTATTCCTTGGTTTCGTTGACTGCAGCTTGACAGTACGATACCGTTGAAATATAAAATGTGGCTGAAGAATGTTGCTTATCATGTCGAACTAATGTGAAATAAAATCTGGTTGTCACGTCTGACTGATGTTATATACAGACTGGTTGTCACGTCTGACTGATGTTATATACAGACTGGTTGTCACGCCTGACTGATGTTATATACAGACTGGTTGTCACGTCTGACTGATGTTATATACAGACTGGTTGTCACGCCTGACTGATGTTATATATACAGACTGGTTGTCACGTCTGACTGATGTTATATACAGACTGGTTGTCACGTCTGACTGATGTTATATACAGACTGGTTGTCACGTCTGACTGATGTTATATACAGACTGGTTGTCACGTCTGACTGATGTTATATACAGACTGGTTGTCACGTCTGACTGATGTTATATACAGACTGGTTGTCACGTCTGACTGATGTTATATACAGACTGGTTGTCACGTCTGACTGATGTTATATACAGACTGGTTGTCACGTCTGACTGATGTTATATACAGACTGGTTGTCACGTCTGACTGATGTTATATACAGACTGGTTGTCACGTCTGACTGATGTTATATACAGACTGGTTGTCACACCTGACTGATGTTATATACAGACTGGTTGTCACGTCTGACTGATGTTATATACAGACTGGTTGTCACGTCTGACTGATGTTATATACAGACTGGTTGTCACGTCTGACTGATGTTATATATACAGACTGGTTGTCACGTCTGACTGATGTTATATACAGACTGGTTGTCACGTCTGACTGATGTTATATATACAGACTGGTTGTCACGTCTGACTGATGTTATATACAGACTGGTTGTCACGTCTGACTGATGTTATATATACAGACTGGTTGTCACGTCTGACTGATGTTATATACAGACTGGTTGTCACGCCTGACTGATGTTATATACAGACTGGTTGTCACGTCTGACTGATGTTATATACAGACTGGTTGTCACGTCTGACTGATGTTATATACAGACTGGTTGTCACGTCTGACTGATGTTATATACAGACTAGTTGTCACGTCTGACTGATGTTATATACAGACTAGTTGTCACGTCTGACTGATGTTATATACAGACTGGTTGTCACGTCTGACTGATGTTATATACAGACTGGTTGTAACGTCTGACTAATGTTATATACAGACTGGTTGTCACGTCTGACTGATGTTATATACAGACTGGTTGTCACGTCTGACTGATGTTATATACAGACTGGTTGTCACGTCTGACTGATGTTATATACAGACTGGTTGTCACGTCTGACTGATGTTATATACAGAGTGGTTGTCACGTCTGACTGATGTTATATACAGGCTGGTTGTCACACCTGACTGATGTTATATACAGACTGGTTGTCACGTCTGACTGATGTTATATACAGACTGGTTGTCACGTCTGACTGATGTTATATACAGACTGGTTGTCACGTCTGACTGATGTTATATACATACTGGTTGTCACGCCTGACTGATGTTATATACAGACTGGTTGCCACGTGTGTCTATATAAAGACGGGTTGTCACGTCTGACTGATGTTATATACAGACTGGTTGTCACGTCTGACTGATGTTATATACAGACTGGTTGTCACGCCTGACTGATGTTATATACAGACTGGTTGTCACGTCTGACTGATGTTATATACAGACTGGTTGTCACGCCTGACTGATGTTATATATACAGACTGGTTGTCACGTCTGACTGATGTTATATACAGACTGGTTGTCACGTCTGACTGATGTTATATACAGACTGGTTGTCACGTCTGACTGATGTTATATACAGACTGGTTGTCACGTCTGACTGATGTTATATACAGACTGGTTGTCACGTCTGACTGATGTTATATACAGACTGGTTGTCACGTCTGACTGATATTATATACAGACTGGTTGTCACGTCTGACTGATTTATATACAGACTGGTTGTCACGTCTGACTGATGTTATATATACAGACTGGTTGTCACGTCTGACTGATGTTATATACAGACTGGTTGTCACGTCTGACTGATGTTATATATACAGACTGGTTGTCACGTCTGACTGATGTTATATACAGACTGGTTGTCACGCCTGACTGATGTTATATACAGACTGGTTGTCACGTCTGACTGATGTTATATACAGACTGGTTGTCACGTCTGACTGATGTTATATACAGACTGGTTGTCACGTCTGACTGATGTTATATACAGACTAGTTGTCACGTCTGACTGATGTTATATACAGACTAATTGTCACGTCTGACTGATGTTATATACAGACTGGTTGTCACGTCTGACTGATGTTATATACAGACTGGTTGTCACGTCTGACTAATGTTATATACAGACTGGTTGTCACGTCTGACTGATGTTATATACAGACTGGTTGTCACGTCTGACTGATGTTATATACAGACTGGTTGTCACGTCTGACAGATGTTATATACAGACTGGTTGTCACGTCTGACTGATGTTATATACAGACTGGTTGTCACGTCTGACTGATGTTATATACAGACTGGTTGTCACGCCTGACTGACGTTATATACAGACTGGTTGTCACGTCTGACTGATGTTATATACAGACGGGTTGTTACGTCTGACTGATGTTATATATACAGACTGGTTGCCACGTCTGACTGATGTTATATACAGACTGGTTGTCCCGTCTGACTGATGTTATATACAGACTGGTTGTCACGTCTGACTGATGTTATATACAGACTGGTTGTCACGTCTGACTGATGTTATATACATACTGGTTGTCACGCCTGACTGATGTTATATACAGACTGGTTGCCACGTGTGTCTATATAAAGACGGGTTGTCACGTCTGACTGATGTTATATACAGACTGGTTGTCACGTCTGACTGATGTTATATACAGACTGGTTGTCACGTCTGACTGATGTTATATACAGACTGGTTGTCACGCCTGACTGATGTTATATACAGACTGGTTGTCACGTCTGACTGATGTTATATACAGACTGGTTGTCACGTCTGACTGATGTTATATATACAGACTGGTTGCCACGTCTGACTGATGTTATATACAGACTGGTTGTCACGTCTGACTGATGTTATATACAGACTGGTTGTCACGTCTGACTGATGTTATATACAGACTGGTTGTCACGTCTGACTGATGTTATATACAGACTGGTTGTCACGTCTGACTGATGTTATATACAGACTGGTTATCACGTGTGTCTGATGTTATATACAGACTGGTTGTCACGTGTGTCTATATAAAGACCGGTTGTCACGTCTGACTGATGTTATATACAGACTGGTTGTCACGTCTGACTGATGTTATATACAGACTGGTTGTCACGTCTGACTGATGTTATATACAGACTGGTTGTCACGTCTGACTGATGTTATATACAGACTGGTTGTCACGTCTGACTGATGTTATATACAGACTGGTTGTCACGTCTGACTGATGTTATATACAGACTGGTTGTCACGCCTGACTGACGTTATATACAGACTGGTTGTCACGTCTGACTGATGTTATATACAGACGGGTTGTCACGTCTGACTGATGTTATATATACAGACTGGTTGCCACGTCTGACTGATGTTATATACAGACTGGTTGTCCCGTCTGACTGATGTTATATACAGACTGGTTGTCACGTCTGACTGATGTTATATACAGACTGGTTGTCACGTCTGACTGATGTTATATACATACTGGTTGTCACGCCTGACTGATGTTATATACAGACTGGTTGTCACGTGTGTCTATATAAAGACGGGTTGTCACGTCTGACTGATGTTATATACAGACTGGTTGTCACGTCTGACTGATGTTATATACAGACTGGTTGTCACGTCTGACTGATGTTATATACAGACTGGTTGTCACGCCTGACTGATGTTATATACAGACTGGTTGTCACGTCTGACTGATGTTATATACAGACTGGTTGTCACGTCTGACTGATGTTATATATACAGACTGGTTGCCACGTCTGACTGATGTTATATACAGACTGGTTGTCACGTCTGACTGATGTTATATACAGACTGGTTGTCACGTCTGACTGATGTTATATACAGACTGGTTGTCACGTCTGACTGATGTTATATACAGACTGGTTGTCACGTCTGACTGATGTTATATACAGACTGGTTATCACGTGTGTCTGATGTTATATACAGACTGGTTGTCACGTGTGTCTAAATAAAGACCGGTTGTCACGTCTGACTGATGTTATATACAGACTGGTTGTCACGTCTGACTGATGTTATATACAGACTGGTTGTCACGTCTGACTGATGTTATATACAGACTGGTTGTCACGTCTGACTGATGTTATATACAGACTGGTTATCACGTGTGTCTGATGTTATATACAGACTGGTTGTCACGTGTGTCTATATAAAGACCGGTTGTCACGTCTGACTGATGTTATATACAGACTGGTTGTCACGTCTGACTGATGTTATATACAGACTGGTTGTCACGTCTGACTGATGTTATATACAGACTGGTTGTCACGTCTGACTGATGTTATATACAGACTGGTTGTCACGTCTGACAGATGTTATATACAGACTGGTTGTCACGTCTGACAGATGTTATATACAGACCGGTTGCCACGTGTGTCTATATAAAAACGGGTTGTCACCTGTCAAGTAAACTAGTAGTAAATAAAGAATATCTAACACTGTTTTCAGTAAAACCAAATATATTTTACGAATGGGGCTAATATTTTGATATTTATATATATATATATTAGCCACACGAGTGAAATATACTTGATATACTGTTAGATATTCTGATTATTGCATTTTTATAGCAAATATACTGGGTCTGCTTTTAAGTTTTCCCATTGTAATGATATCTGAAAAAGTGATATTTTTCACTAGAAAATAATCACTTTTATAGAATGAATTATTTTCGATATTTCACTTGTAAAAAAAAATATTTGGGTTGTTTATCTTACCATTCAGAATTTCCGATTTGACATGTACATTTGTTTCCCAAACTACTGTTTGTTTTCATTTAGAATAAAACGTAGTTCCAGAATCTCTATGCAAATATACAACTAAAATTCAAACAAAGTATTTCATTTAAAAATCCGTTGAATGGATTTTGATATGGGAATAACTTTATGATATCGGTATTAACGGTAACTGTCGATTGTCCGCCTATTCATTACCCACAGAAAACCAAAGACAGACACCATGCGCAAGGAGATGGGTTACATATGTACATTAGACTAGTGTACTTTACCAAAATCTTTCACATAAATTAGAGCATGGCAAATCATTTATGTTGCAGGTGTATCTAAGATTTGAATGTTGCTTTGGTCGATTTCATGGAGTGATTAATTGAGTAGTTCTTGATACAAATTCATTGAACTGCTACTGCTTCGGCTCCATAGTTCATAAATTCAGAAAAGAGCAACTCAATAATTTATCACGGCATTAAATCACCAAAAGCAACATTCAAACCCTATAATTCAGTTTCAGTTTTCTCCTAAAAAAGTAAAGAAGTAAAAGGCTTCAGTTCCTAGTCTAATGGTTTGTGTTAAAATAATGGGCATTAGAGGATGAGCAAACAGTTTTATAAAGACAAAAATACGATGATGCAACATATTCACCATAAAACAATGTTCGATGTAGCATGATTGAATTGAAATATTAATTTGATTGTTGAATGTTGATATTATTATCAAATATGCTCTACCAGCTGCGCGGAAATATAATGACTAGAGGATGTCTGACAGTGTCTTCAGTAAAACCAAATATATTTCACGTTTGTCTCCCGCTTCGAGTCTTTACGAATATGTTACGGAGGTGGTGGTGACCTTGCTACGAGCTCTACAACTTATTAAAAGGTGAAGCTTCATTGATTGAATTTTTACTGATAGTTCTTTCTGATCGATTGAACTGCCTTGTATACATGACTTTCACCCATCTGACACACGGAACGTAATACGAGTGTTTGATTCCAAGTCTACTGTCCACTCGAACGACTTAGTGATGATTATGAATTTATTTTGATTGTAAACGGGTATATTAAAAACATTAGCAGCTATATACAAAATCAAACATTTACCCGAATTGTTTGTTGATGAAAATCTCATTGAAATAATCATATTCAATATGTGCATGAGCTCTATTATTTAGATCTAAGCAGAGTAATGTTCGCTAAAATAAAGCACTTTTTGATTTTGAAAATAAAATCTATATCAGTAACATTCCTATTGATATTTTTTTCAACCAAACATTCTATGTAGATTCTTTCAGCCAAATATTCTATGATGATTCTTTCATCTCAACCAAACATTTTATGACGACCTTTTCAGTTAAACTATTTTCTAAAGATTCCTATAACCAATCACTCTATGATGATTCTTTCAACTTAACTTTCTACGAAGATTTTTCAACCATACATTCTACAAATATTCTTTTAACTCAACAAAAACATCCTATGAAGATTCTTTCAGCCAAACAATCTATGAAGATTCATTAAAATTAACTATTCTCGGAATATCTTTTCACCCAACAATTAACCAAATACGAGTTGCTATTGCATGGCGAGGACAGCAAATATACCACTTGTTTTGAACATCTAGAATAGAGGTACGCCATAGATCCGTGAGTCAAAACATGAAGATGATTGGCAGAACGTTGGCTGTATAATGTCTCCGGATTGAGTACCGTGTTCACATTGGGATATTTCACTAAGATAACACTACATAGACAGATGTTTCGCTATTTTACATACCTGTATTACAAATGTTTTCACTGAGCCGCGGGGTGAACCCTGACAATTAACACCACCCCACAGCCGCAGAACTCTACGTAAGCTAGATTATATATATATAGAAATAGAAAAAAATCAAAGCAGACACGTTACACGCTCATTTCATCGGTTTTATATGAAGTCAAAACCAACAGAAACGTAAGTTTTTATTATCCAAACTATCATTGATGAAATGTTGGTGACCATGATATAATTATGGACACAGGGAGATGTCTACCTTGATAATTGACGGGTCATCACATGCAGCCTTTGACAACTCACACCTAAAATAAGAATCAGGAATAATCATGTTAAGTATACATTGTAAGATCACACGACTTAAAATATATTAATGTAAAAAATAACAAGTCCGAAAGGCATTGTTTTCAACAGACATTTTGGTTGTTAGTATCAACCAAGAGGCACATGCCACCCGCGTATTTTTGCACAAGAAAAGCTTACAAACACGTACAGTATATTCAACTTAAGTGCTCCACACCGGATGTTTGCTAAAGCGGGAACACTCTAAATTTTGGATTTTGGATTTAAGGAAAAGTCATAATTTGAATTTTCGAAATCATTTTGAAAATACCCAAAACCACTGGCCCATACATTAATCATATGCTATGGACATTAGATAATTAACTTACGTATAGGCACATTCGTTAGGTGATTATTAATTGATTTGTAAGTATATTTTAACTGCCCCTGCGGGGAATTAACCCCTCAATGTATCTCCAATATCTATGGTTAAGATTGAATTACCAACTTTGGTTTTGTGAATACGATACAATTAATTATTTAGACCCCAAATCTTGTATTAAGAGACTACATCCATTCATGATAAGTATACACACCTCTGTTTAGAGGGTAGATCACGATGACTGGTCAGGACATATTCACACACCTCTGTTTAGAGGGTAGATCACGATGACTGGTCAGGACATATTTACACACCTCTGTTTAGAGGGTAGATCACGATGACTGGTCAGGACATAGTTACACACCTCTGTTTAGAGGGTAGATCACGATGACGGGTCAGGACATATTTACACACCTCTGTTTAGAGGGTAGATCACGATGACTGGTCAGGACATATTCACACACCTCTGTTTAGAGGGTAGATCACGATGACTGGTCAGGACATATTTACACAGTTTAGAGGGTAGATCACGATGACTGGTCAGGACATATTCACACACCTCTGTTTAGAGGGTAGATCACGATGACTGGTCAGGACATATTTACACACCTCTGTTTAGAGGGTAGATCACGATGACTGGTCAGGACATATTTACACAGTTTAGAGGGTAGATCACGATGACTGGTCAGGACATATTTACACAGTTTAGAGGGTAGATCACGATGACTGGTCAGGACATATTCACACACCTCTGTTTAGAGGGTAGATCACGATGACTGGTCAGGACATATTTACACACCTCTGTTTAGAGGGTAGATCACGATGACAGGTCAGGACATATTTGCACACCTCTGTTTAGAGGGTAGATCACGATGACTGGTCAGGACATATTCACACACCTCTGTTTAGAGGGTAGATCACGATGACAGGTCAGGACATATTTACACACCTCTGTTTAGAGGGTAGATCACGATGACTGGTCAGGACATATTTACACACCTCTGTTTAGAGGGTAGATCACGATGACTGGTCAGGACATATTCACACACCTCTGTTTAGAGGGTAGATCACGATGACTGGTCAGGACATATTTACACACCTCTGTTTAGAGGGTAGATCACGATGACTGGTCAGGACATAGTTACACACCTCTGTTTAGAGTGTAGATCACGATGACTGGTCAGGACATATTTACACACCTCTGTTTAGAGGGTAGATCACGATGACTGGTCAGGACATATTTACACACCTCTGTTTAGAGGGTAGATCACGATGACTGGTCAGGACATATTTACACACCTCTGTTTAGAGGGTAGATCACGATGACTGGTCAGGACATATTTACACACCTCTGTTTAGAGGGTAGATCACGATGACTGGTCAGGACATATTTACACACCTCTGTTTAGAGGGTAGCTCACGATGACTGGTCAGGACATATTTACACACCTCTGTTTAGAGGGTAGATCACGATGACTGGTCAGGACATATTTACACACCTCTGTTTAGAGGGTAGATCACGATGACTGGTCAGGACATATTTACACACTTCTCTCGCGATGACTGGTCAGGACATAGTTACACACCTCTGTTTAGAGGGTAGATCACGATGACTGGTCAGGACATAGTTACACACCTCTGTTTAGAGGGTAGATCACGATGACGGGTCAGGACATAGTTACACACCTCTGTTTAGAGGGTAGATCACGATGACTGGTCAGGACATATATACACACTTCTCTCGCGATGACTGGTTAGGGTATATACACACACTTCTCTCGCGATGACTGGTCAGGACATATATACACACTTCTCTCGCGATGACTGGTTAGGGTATATATACACACTTCTCTCGCGATGACTGGTTAGGGTATATACACACACTTCTCTCGCGATGACTGGTTAGGGTATATATACACACTTCTCTCGCGATGACTGGTTAGGGTATATATACACACTTCTCTCGCGATGACTGGTTAGGGTATATCCAAACACTTTTGTTAAAATGGTAGACTACAATTACTGATCAAGACATATTTATACAGTTTTATGTAGAAGATATTGGGCAATTTCTGATTTGCATATTCCAAACACCTAAATCTTGTGAACTTACCACAAATAGTTACTAAATAGAACCAACTTACTGGTTTGGGTACAGGTGTCCGTCCGAACCACACACAAACAAAATCGTCAGGTCACAATTAATTGCGTCTTTATTCTGACAGAAAACGGACTGTATGACTTGCGAAGAAGATTTAACAGTTGTCGTTTGCATGGTAACTTTGGTTGTCATTAATGTGTTTGCAGTTCCGGCAGCAGGCATGGCGGTGGATGGCATCATGGTAGTTCCGACAGCAGGCATGACGGTGGAAGGCTTCTCGCTGGTGACTATGCACTGACCATGTCCTGCGACGACCAGATCTTCGAACATGCATGTCGAATGCACAAAGTAGCAACTGTAACATGAAATGAATGATTTTTGTTTGCCCTCTTTTAAAATCGATTTTGAGTTGAAATGATTGTTTTTTATTACCCTGTATGGCGGCATAATTTGTTCTTTTGAAGGATTCTGTATATCCAAAATAGAGAAACAATCAAGATTACCGACTTAATTATTAAACCACAATTCAAACTCAAAATTAAATTATCCATGGGATAATATTTGCAAAATATAGATTTGCATTCAGACTCCTGAAAAAAAGGTCACGACGACACCCGCCATATAAATCTAGGTCACGACAACATCCGCCAGAAAAATCTAGGCCACGACATCATCCACCATATAAATCTAGGTCACGACGACACCGCCATATAAATCTAGGTCACTGCGACATCCACCATCAAGATCTAGGTCACGACGACGCCATTAAAATCTAGGTCACGACGACACCCGCCATATAAATCTAGGTCATGACGACACCCGCCATGTGAATCTAGGTCACGACGACATCGCCATTTAAATCTAGACCACGACGACATCCGTCATGTGAATCTAGGTCACGACGACATCCACCATATAAATCTAGGTCACGACGACACCCGCCATATAAATCTAGGTCATGACGACACCGGCCATGTGAATCTAGGTCACGACGACACCCGCCATATAAATCTAGACCACGACGACATCCGCCATGTGAATCTAGGTCACGACGACATCGCCATATAAATCTAGACCACGACGACATCCGCCATGTGAACTAGGTCACGACAACACCCGCCATATAAATCTAGGTCACGGCGACATCCGCCATGTGAACTAGGTCACGACGACCTCTGCCATATAAATCTAGGTCACGACGACATCTGCCATGTAAACTAGGTCACGACGACACCCGCCAAATTCTGATTACGTCACAGTCTCAAAAGAGAATAAGGGTAGGGACAACGGAAGCACTGAGCATATCCAAAAATATCAAACATGTTTGATTTTATATGAAACCTTGATAACGACCATAAACTTTCCCGTGGTTTTCATCAATCTACATCTCAAGAAACCTTGTTTTGTTGATTTCACCTTCGTAATAATGGGAGCAAGCCCGTGAATATCAGATGAACTAGGGCATGTAAATGCCGCAGATGCATGAATGTTTCTAACTAGAAATGAAAAAATAACAATTTGGAAATTAAAATCTTGTCATACAGCTTATCTGTAAGATGTCCCTGCTGGTTAAGTTGTCAGTAAGGATAGAGGAAAGCGACTGAAAGAGTCGACAGTTTCTTTGATTTTAAGTTCTATAGGGTTCCTCCCATCGACATGATCAACACAGAAAACACATCATCTGTATAGGTGACCTGCTGGGCTGCAAGGTCTCTGTTACTGTTCTGAACAGCTCTTCAATATCATCAGTTTATTGAAAACGCAAAAAGTCAGAACAAAGTCAGATAAGCCACCTCTCATGCCGGAAACAAGCTTTTGGGACCGAGATATTTGAATGCATTATGATATGTCGAGGAATTAGCTTTCATGTAACATAGGGTGTAATATTGTCAACTGTTAACTAACTTGTTACACCCCAACTGCGGCCTCGGGAAACAGTTGATAGTGTTGGTCCCATCACCCCGCAGAAGAGTTTTAACTGTTTACTTATAAGGTATCAAACAACTATTTACTAACTTACTGATTTGGATATGTCTTTCCGTCCGAGCCACATATCCTTTCGTCTTGGCTAGCATGGTGATTTCTACAGTCCAACATGAGAAGGTCGACACACAGGTGGTCCCCAAAGTGTGAGCTTAGGTGGTCCAGCTCACCCTGCACGTCACCAGGACTGGCCGTGTGGTACTCGTGATTGTGGCCATGATGATGTGCCCCCGCGGCATAGGTAACTATAGTTAACATGAAGTGAAACACTAAAACTTACTGTTTGATCCGGGATTGATGTTTCTTTAAGGTTATATATGAGAGTGGATGGAGAGAAACAAACCAATGTCGAGTATTGTAACGAAAGCTGTAACTTATTCAATATATAACTACAGACACAACCATATAACTACAGACACCATATAACTACAGACACCACCATATAACTATAGACACCACCATATAACTACAGACACCATATAACTATAGACACCACCATATAACTACAGACACCACCATATAACTATAGACACCATATAACTATAGACACCATATAACTATATACACCACCATATAACTATAGACACCATATAACTATAGACACCATATAACTATAGACACCATATAACTACAGACACCACCATATAACTATAGACACCACCATATAACTATAGACACCACCATATAACTACAGACACCACCATATAACTATAGACACCATATAACTATAGACACCATATAACTATAGACACCACCATATAACTATAGACACCACCATATAACTATAGACACCATATAACTACTGACACCACCATATAACTATAGACACCACCATATAACTATAGACACCACCATATAACTACAGACACCACCATATAACTATAGACACCATATAACTACTGACACCACCATATAACTATAGACACCACCATATAACTACAGACACCACCATATAACTATAGACACCACCATATAACTACAGACACCATATAACTACAGACACCACCATATAACTATAGACACCACCATATAACTATAGACACCACCATATAACTACAGACACCACCATATAACTACAGACACCACCATATAACTATAGACACCATATAACTATAGACACCATATAACTATAGACACCACCATATAACTATAGACACCATATAACTATAGACACCACCATATAACTATAGACACCATATAACTATAGACACTACCATATAACTACAGACACCACCATATAACTACAGACACCATATAACTATAGACACCATATTACTACAGACACCACCATATAACTACAGACACCATATAACTATAGACACCATATAACTATAGACACCACCATATAACTATAGACACCATATAACTACAGACACCACCATATAACTACAGACACCACCATATAACTACAGACACCACCATATAACTACAGACACCACCATATAACTACAGACACCACCATATAACTATAGACGCCACCATATAACTACAGACACCACCATATAACTACAGACACCACCATATAACTATAGACACCATATAACTATAGACACCACCATATAACTACAGACACCACCATATAACTATAGACACCATATAACTACAGACACCACCATATAACTATAGACACCATTTAACTATAGACACCACCATATAACTACAGACACCACCATATAACTATAGACACCATATAACTACAGACACCACCATATAACTACAGACACCACCATATAACTATAGACACCATATAACTATAGACACCATATAACTATAGACACCACCATATAACTATAGACACCACCATATAACTATAGACACCACCATATAACTACAGACACCACCATATAACTACAGACACCACCATATAACTACAGACACCATATAACTATAGACACCACCATATAACTATAGACACCACCATATAACTATAGACACCATATAACTACAGACACCACCATATAACTATAGACACCACCATATAGCTACAGACACCATATAACTACAGACACCACCATATAACTACAGACACCACCATATAACTACAGACACCACCATATAACTATAGACACCATATAACTATAGACACCATATAACTATAGACACCATATAACTATAGACACCATATAACTACAGACACCACCATATAACTACAGACACCACCATATAACTACAGACACCACCATATAACTACAGACACCACCATATAACTATAGACGCCACCATATAACTACAGACACCACCATATAACTACAGACACCACCATATAACTATAGACACCATATAACTATAGACACCACCATATAACTATAGACACCATATAACTACAGACACCACCATATAACTATAGACACCATATAACTATAGACACCACCATATAACTACAGACACCACCATATAACTATAGACACCATATAACTACAGACACCATATAACTACAGACACTACCATATAACTATAGACACCATATAACTACAGACACCATATAACTATAGACACCACCATATAACTATAGACACCATATAACTATAGACACCATATAACTATAGACACCATATAACTATAGACACCATATAACTATAGACACCATCTAACTATAGACACCATCTAACTATAGACACCACCATATAACTATATACACCACCATATAACTATAGACACCATATAACTATAGACACCATATAACTATAGACACCATATAACTATTGACACCATATAACTATAGACACCACCATATAACTACAGACACCATATAACTACAGACACCACCATATAACTACAGACACCTCCATATAACTTTAGACACCATATAACTATAGACACCATATAACTACAGACACCATATAACTATAGACACCATATAACTATAGACACCACCATATAACTACAGACACAACCATATAACTACAGACACCATATAACTACAGACACCACCATATAACTATAGACACCACCATATAACTACAGACACCATATAACTATAGACACCATATAACTATAGACACCAGATAACTACAGACACCACCATATAACTACAGACACCACCATATAACTATAGACACCATATAACTATAGACACCATATAACTATAGACACCACCATATAACTACAGACACCACCATATAACTATAGACACCACCATATAACTATAGACACCACCATATAACTATAGACACCATATAACTATAGACACCATATAACTATAGACACCATATAACTATAGACACCACCATATAACTACAGACACCACCATATAACTATAGACACCATATAACTATAGACACCATATAACTATAGACACCATATAACTACAGACACCATATAACTACAGACACCATATAACTACAGACACCATATAACTATAGTCACCACCATATAACTACAGACACCACCATATAACTACAGACACCATATAACTACAGACACCACCATATAACTATAGACACCACCATATAACTACAGACACCATATAACTATAGACACCATATAACTACAGACACCACCATATAACTACAGACACCACCATATAACTATAGACACCATATAACTATAGACACCATATAACTACAGACACCACCATATAACTATAGACACCATATAACTATAGACACCACCATATAACTATAGACACCATATAACTACAGACACCACCATATAACTATAGACACCATATAACTATAGACACCATATAACTACAGACACCACCATATAACTATAGACACCATATAACTATAGACACCACCATATAACTATAGACACCACCATATAACTATAGACACCATATAACTACAGACACCATATAACTACAGACACCATATAACTATAGACACCATATAACTACAGACACCACCATATAACTATAGACACCACCATATAACTACAGATACCACCATATAACTATAGACACCATATAACTATAGACACCATATAACTATAGACACCATATAACTATAGACACCACCATATAACTATAGACACCATATAACTATAGACACCATATAACTATAGACACCATATAACTATAGACACCATATAACTATAGACACCATATAACTATAGACACCATATAACTATAGACACCATATAACTATTGACACCATATAACTATAGACACCACCATATAACTACAGACACCATATAACTTCAGACACCACCATATAACTACAGACACCACCATATAACTACAGACACCACCATATAACTATAGACACCATATAACTATAGACACCATATAACTACAGACACCATATAACTACAGACACCACCATATAACTATAGATACCACCATATAACTATAGACACCATATAACTACTGCCACCACCATATAACTATAGACACCACCATATAACTACAGACACCACCATATAACTACAGACACCACCATATAACTACAGACACCACCATATAACTACAGACACCACCATATAACTACAGACACCATATAACTATAGACACCATATAACTATAGACACCATATAACTATAGACACCACCATATAACTATAGACACCACCATATAACTACAGACACCACCATATAACTATAGACACCACCATATAACTATAGACACCATATAACTATAGACACCATATAACTATAGACACCATATAACTATATACACTACCATATAACTACAGACACCATATAACTACAGACACCACCATATAACTACAGACACCACCATATAACTACAGACACCATATAACTATAGACACCATATAACTACAGACACCACCATATAACTACAGACACCATATAACTATAGACACCATATAACTATAGACACCACCATATAACTATAGACACCACCATATAACTATAGACACCACCATATAACTATAGACACCACCATATAACTATAGACACCACCATATAACTATAGACACCACCATATAACTACAGACACCATATAACTATAGACACCATATAACTATAGACACCATATAACTATAGACACCACCATATAACTATAGACACCACCATATAACTACAGACACCATATAACTATAGACACCACCATATAACTATAGACACCACCATATAACTATAGACACCACCATATAACTATAGACACCACCATATAACTATAGACACCACCATATAACTATAGACACCATATTACTATAGACACCATATAACTATAGACACCATATAACTATAGACACCACCATATAACTATAGACACCATATAACTATAGACACCACCATATAACTACAGACACCATATAACTATAGACACCATATAACTATAGACACCACCATATAACTACAGACACCATATAACTATAGACACCACCATATAACTATAGACACCACCATATAACTATAGACACCACCATATAACTATAGACACCACCATATAACTATAGACACCACCATATAACTATAGACACCACCATATAACTACAGACACCACCATATAACTACAGACACCATATAACTATAGACACCACCATATAACTATAGACACCACCATATAACTATAGACCCCACCATATAACTATAGACACCACCATATAACTATAGACACCACCACATAACTATAGACACCACCATATAACTACAGACACCACCATATAACTACAGATACCACCATATAACTACAGATACCACCATATAACTACAGACACCACCATATAACTATAGACACCACCATATAACTATAGACACCACCATATAACTACAGATACCACCATATAACTACAGATATCACCATATAACTACAGACACCACCATATAACTATAGACACCACCATATAACTATAGACACCACCATATAACTACAGACACCATATAACTACAGACACCACCATATAACTATAGACACCACCATATAACTAAAGACACCATATAACTATAGACACCATATAACTATAGACACCATATAACTATAGACACCACCATATAACTACAGACACCATATAACTATAGACACCACCATATAACTACAGACACCACCATATAACTACAGACACCACCATATAACTACAGACACCATATAACTATAGACACCACCATATAACTACAGACACCACCATATAACTACAGACACCATATAAATATAGACACCACCATTTAACTACAGACACCACCATATAACTACAGACACCACCATATAACTATAGACACCATATAACTATAGACACCATATAACTACAGACACCATATAACTATAGACACCATATAACTACAGACACCATATAACTATAGACACCACCATATAACTATAGACACCACCATATAACTATAGACACCATATAACTATAGACACCATATAACTATAGACACCATATAACTATAGACACCACCATATAACTATAGACACCATATAACTATAGACACCACCATATAACTACAGACACCATATAACTATAGACACCATATAACTATAGACACCACCATATAACTACAGACACCATATAACTATAGACACCACCATATAACTATAGACACCACCATATAACTATATACACCACCATATAACTATAGACACCACCATATAACTATAGACACCACCATATAACTATAGACACCACCATATAACTACAGACACCACCATATAACTACAGACACCATATAACTATAGACACCACCATATAAATACTGACACCACCATATAACTATAGACACCACTATATAACTACAGACACCATATAACTACAGACACCACCATATAACTACAGACACCATATAACTATAGACACCGCCATATAACTACAGACACCACCATATAACTATAGACACCACCATATAACTCTAGACACCATATAACTACAGACACCATATAACTACAGACACCATATAACTATAGACACCATATAACTATAGACACCACCATATAACTACAGACACCACCATATAACTATAGACACCATATAACTACAGACACCATATAACTATAGACACCATATAACTATAGACACCATATAACTATAGACACCATATAACTACAGACACCATATAACTACAGACACCATATAACTATAAACACCATATAACTATAGACACCACCATATAAATACTGACACCATATAACTATAGACACCATATAACTACAGACACCATATAACTATAGACACCACCATATAAATACTGACACCACCATATAACTATAGACACCATATAACTATAGACACCATATAACTATAGACACCATATAACTATAGACACCATATAACTATAGACACCATATAACTATAGACACCACCATATAACTACAGACACCATATAACTACAGACACCACCATATAACTACAGACATCACCATATAACTACAGACACCATATAACTACAGACACCATATAACTATAGACATCACCATATAACTACAGACATCACCATATAACTACAGACACCATATAACTACAGACACCACCATATAACTACAGACACCACCATATAACTACAGACATCACCATATAACTACAGACACCATATAACTACAGACACCATATAACTACAGACACCACCATATAAATACTGACACCACCATATAACTATAGACACCACCATATAACTACAGACACCATATAACTACAGACACCATATAACTATAGACCCCACCATATAACTATAGACACCACCATATAACTATAGACACCACCATATAACTATAGACACCATATAACTATAGACACCATATAACTATAGACACCATATAACTATAGACACCACCATATAACTACAGACACCATATAACTATAGACACCACCATATAACTACAGACACCACCATATAACTACAGACACCACCATATAACTACAGACACCATATAACTATAGACACCACCATATAACTACAGACACCACCATATAACTACAGACACCATATAAATATAGACACCACCATTTAACTACAGACACCACCATATAACTATAGACACCATATAACTATAGACACCATATAACTACAGACACCATATAACTATAGACACCATATAACTACAGACACCATATAACTATAGACACCACCATATAACTATAGACACCACCATATAACTATAGACACCATATAACTATAGACGCCATATAACTATAGACACCATATAACTATAGACACCACCATATAACTATAGACACCATATAACTATAGACACCACCATATAACTACAGACACCATATAACTATAGACACCATATAACTATAGACACCACCATATAACTACAGACACCATATAACTATAGACACCACCATATAACTATAGACACCACCATATAACTATATACACCACCATATAACTATAGACACCACCATATAACTATAGACACCACCATATAACTATAGACACCACCATATAACTACAGACACCACCATATAACTACAGACACCATATAACTATAGACACCACCATATAAATACTGACACCACCATATAACTATAGACACCACTATATAACTACAGACACCATATAACTACAGACACCACCATATAACTACAGACACCATATAACTATAGACACCGCCATATAACTACAGACACCACCATATAACTATAGACACCACCATATAACTCTAGACACCATATAACTACAGACACCATATAACTACAGACACCATATAACTATAGACACCATATAACTATAGACACCACCATATAACTACAGACACCACCATATAACTATAGACACCATATAACTACAGACACCATATAACTATAGACACCATATAACTATAGACACCATATAACTATAGACACCATATAACTACAGACACCATATAACTACAGACACCATATAACTATAAACACCATATAACTATAGACACCACCATATAAATACTGACACCATATAACTATAGACACCATATAACTACAGACACCATATAACTATAGACACCACCATATAAATACTGACACCACCATATAACTATAGACACCATATAACTATAGACACCATATAACTATAGACACCATATAACTATAGACACCATATAACTATAGACACCATATAACTATAGACACCACCATATAACTACAGACACCATATAACTACAGACACCACCATATAACTACAGACATCACCATATAACTACAGACACCATATAACTACAGACACCATATAACTATAGACATCACCATATAACTACAGACATCACCATATAACTACAGACACCATATAACTACAGACACCACCATATAACTACAGACACCACCATATAACTACAGACATCACCATATAACTACAGACACCATATAACTACAGACACCATATAACTACAGACACCACCATATAAATACTGACACCACCATATAACTATAGACACCACCATATAACTACAGACACCATATAACTACAGACACCATATAACTATAGACCCCACCATATAACTATAGACACCACCATATAACTATAGACACCACCACATAACTATAGACACCACCATATAACTACAGACACCACCATATAACTACAGATACCACCATATAACTACAGATACCACCATATAACTACAGACACCACCATATAACTATAGACACCACCATATAACTATAGACACCACCATATAACTACAGATACCACCATATAACTACAGATACCACCATATAACTACAGACACCACCATATAACTATAGACACCACCATATAACTATAGACACCACCATATAACTACAGACACCATATAACTACAGACACCACCATATAACTATAGACACCACCATATAACTATAGACACCATATAACTATAGACACCATATAACTATAGACACCATATAACTATAGACACCACCATATAACTACAGACACCATATAACTATAGACACCACCATATAACTACAGACACCACCATATAACTACAGACACCACCATATAACTACAGACACCATATAACTATAGACACCACCATATAACTACAGACACCACCATATAACTACAGACACCATATAAATATAGACACCACCATTTAACTACAGACACCACCATATAACTACAGACACCACCATATAACTATAGACACCATATAACTATAGACACCATATAACTACAGACACCATATAACTATAGACACCATATAACTACAGACACCATATAACTATAGACACCACCATATAACTATAGACACCACCATATAACTATAGACACCATATAACTATAGACACCATATAACTATAGACACCATATAACTATAGACACCACCATATAACTATAGACACCATATAACTATAGACACCACCATATAACTACAGACACCATATAACTATAGACACCATATAACTATAGACACCACCATATAACTACAGACACCATATAACTATAGACACCACCATATAACTATAGACACCACCATATAACTATAGACACCACCATATAACTATAGACACCACCATATAACTATAGACACCACCATATAACTATAGACACCACCATATAACTACAGACACCACCATATAACTACAGACACCATATAACTATAGACACCACCATATAAATACTGACACCACCATATAACTATAGACACCACTATATAACTACAGACACCATATAACTACAGACACCACCATATAACTACAGACACCATATAACTATAGACACCGCCATATAACTACAGACACCACCATATAACTATAGACACCACCATATAACTCTAGACACCATATAACTACAGACACCATATAACTACAGACACCATATAACTATAGACACCATATAACTATAGACACCACCATATAACTACAGACACCACCATATAACTATAGACACCATATAACTACAGACACCATATAACTATAGACACCATATAACTATAGACACCATATAACTATAGACACCATATAACTATAGACACCATATAACTACAGACACCATATAACTACAGACACCATATAACTATAAACACCATATAACTATAGACACCACCATATAAATACTGACACCATATAACTATAGACACCATATAACTACAGACACCATATAACTATAGACACCACCATATAAATACTGACACCACCATATAACTATAGACACCATATAACTATAGACACCATATAACTATAGACACCATATAACTATAGACACCATATAACTATAGACACCATATAACTATAGACACCACCATATAACTACAGACACCATATAACTACAGACACCACCATATAACTACAGACATCACCATATAACTACAGACACCATATAACTACAGACACCATATAACTATAGACATCACCATATAACTACAGACATCACCATATAACTACAGACACCATATAACTACAGACACCACCATATAACTACAGACACCACCATATAACTACAGACATCACCATATAACTACAGACACCATATAACTACAGACACCATATAACTACAGACACCACCATATAAATACTGACACCACCATATAACTATAGACACCACCATATAACTACAGACACCATATAACTACAGACACCATATAACTATAGACACCACCATATAACTACAGACACCACCATATAACTATAGACACCACCATTTAACTACAGAGATCTCTTGAATGGATAATAGTAGAAATTGAAGTCAAACTTACGAGAAATCGCCAGTAGAGTAACTGTCAAGTGAAGCATCGTGATGATAATGGTCATTCTCCGTGACTACTACTCACTCTATATCTACATATCGTGCTGTAAATGACCTTCACCTTCAACCGGCGCAATGATAAGGTAAAGCGTGCCAAGAATGGCGTTTTCGCATGTACTGACTCCAACATCAGTTAAAAAACTGATTATTTAAACTTGTTTTGCATTGTCTCTAAATGAAGCCGAAAAAGCAATTTTATGTAGTTATCGATGTTAACTCATCGCAGATAGATGTCAATGTAACTACTTGTCTAAAAATTATCAGCGCTTGAAAACTCAATAATACATGTAGGAACCAACAATTGAAGTTGTAACTTGGCGAAAGGCAAAACATATACAGCTTCACCATTTGTTTTCGTTGTGTTACAGAGGTCATAACATTTATCTAAATGTGTTCACCACAGCTTCTCCCCTTGTGTAAAGGTCTAATTCTAAGATCTGTCCGCATCCCTGAGTACGCAATTACGTCACTTACACTAAAACCCATCGATTGATGGTATTAACGCCAGTACGGTATGATTTCAGCTTGTGTAGCGAAGTGTATTATGAAGACGTCTATTGACCTCTGTCTATGGTCAAGGTCCCCCAATAACACTACATATGTATACGGCGATGCTGTATTTCGGAAGAGCTTCCTCTCCTGAACCAGTAGGCCATAAAGTACTCCATGCCACATGATGGCCGACGATTTGCCATATTCCATCACGTTTGAAGCATAATGAATTCAGCGAAGTCTGACGATAGAAAGCTGCTGTGTACTTCTTGTAGTCTGGTGACTCGTTTGGAGATCGTTGGTTTGGTTTGTTTTGTTTAACATCCTATCAAAGCAAGGGTCATTTAAGGACTTGCCAGGTTTTGGAGGTGGAGGAAAGCCAGAATACCCGGAGAAAAACCACCGACCTACGGTCCCTATTTGGCATCGCCATGCAATCGTCAGTGCTGGCATCCGCTGTTAATGATTTAGTGAGTATAAGTATAAGTAAGGTTGTTTTTTTCCTCGAGAGTTTTCTTTAGTTGGATGGGTTGTCTGGTCCAGGAACCGTATGTTTAGTTTAGATGACATGTCCATGTCCTCGGTATTGATAGTTATAATGCCTAGAGTTTATATATTCCTGTCCTCTATTCAAGGTTTGGACTTAAACTCCTCAGTGAATGTTGATTTAGGTGAAAATGCAGATTGAAGTTGTTCATTGAAGATATCATCATTGAGGGATTCGCTTCTTTCTACCTGTTTGAGCATCGTACGTATTACGTTAATCAAATTCTGGATGACAATATCAAGATGATTCTATCACTGACGTAACCGTAGTCATTTTAATGAAAACCAGCCCCAAATATCCGTCCTTGTCAAGTCTGATATGCTCAGAAAGCATCGGTCAACGAACCTGAAATCTCCGTCCTGGGCACGTCTGGTGAACTGCGAAAGAATTTGTCAAAATATAAATCGCAAAACACAGCCAAAAGGATATCGTCAAATCGAGTTCTTTACTCTTAGTCATCTGTTGTTATTATTGTTTAGTGAATATGGAGATGAAGATGTAAAGAAGAAGCTTTTATAACCGTGAAATATGTTCGATAACACAACTACAGTGTCGTAGCAGTGTCATAAACGATGTTCCGATTGACCGAACCTAACGAAAGAAATAGAAACGTTGTGGAAAGGTGGGGCAAATAGCAATCCGATTAGTGATAAGGATATCGATCATTCGAATGTGAACAGCTGGGTGACAAAACTCGTCCCTGAGAACAACTTGGTTCTTAAACATACGTAAGATTTGGAGATGTTAGATAATATTAAGATACCGACAATGACGTGACTATACGCTAGATACAAACTCGTCCTGGTAACAACCCCGGAAATGTTTGATTCCCTCACAAATTCTTACAGATGTCATGATGTCTATTATTTATGTCCAGTTACCACCGATCAACAGCAGCTTAAAGTGGCCTCAGGAGCTTCAAAGATGCTACTTTGCAACAACAGTCAACACCAAAAATTCGTGTAAATGGTTTAAATGCCATTTTATCGGCATCAACAAACTATCAAAACTTCAATGGCAAACATACACAAAACAAAACGTTGTCTCCCTTTGCCCGTTTCTGTTATTAATCATACATTTTTGAAATCCGGGCAAGGACATTGCACGCTGGTAATACCGAGTATGCTTTCGCAAATGTCCAAAAACTAATGAAACACTAAGAAGATTTTCACCAACCGTTGAGCGAGAGAATACCTAGATTAGAAATTAAATAATGGTGGTTGTACTCTCAGACAGATGTGCTATCACAAGGTCCCGCAACAAAAAAACTGGTCGATGTGACAAGTACTGGTCAATATGAAAGAAGTACATTTTCGATGCCGACATCTACACGGCCCCGTTGTTCGGTGATTAAGCTGGTCTTACTATTTAACTTGTAGATTTTGTGTTTTTCTTATTAAATATGTGTTTTTTCTTTTATAAAACGAAGTTAAATATGAAATATAACTGTTTTAGATACGTCTTTTTTGCAAAGGATTTTACATTAAGATCTCTACACCACACATTAAGATCTCTACACCACACATTAAGATCTCTACACCACACATTAAGATCTCTACACCACACATTAAGATCTCTACACCACACATTAAGATCTCTACACCACACATTAATATCTCTACACCACACATTAAGATCTCTACATCACACATTAAGATCTCTACACCACACATTAATATCTCTACACCACACATTAAGATCTCTACATCACACATTAAGATCTCTACACCACACATTAAGATCTCTACACCACACATTAAGGTCTCTACACCACACATTAAGATCTCTACACCACACATTAAGATCTCTACACAACACATTAAGATCTCTACACCACACATTAATATCTCTACACCACACATTAAGATCTCTACACCAAACATTAAGATCTCTACATCACACATTAAGATCTCTACACCACACATTAAGATCTCTACACCACACATTAATATCTCTACACCAAACATTAAGATCTCTACACCACACATTAAGGTCTCTACACCACACATTAAGGTCTCTACACCACACATTAAGATCTCTACACCACACATTAAGATCTCTACACCACACATTCTTTTTTCACACACAAAATAAAGCATATGGATGTGTACATGTAACCTCATCTTAGTTTCATCAAAATACATCGCCAATGTTAAAGGCATGTGAGAACAAACAAGACAAAACAAACCAAAACACTGATCAATTACAAATGAAACTATGTCTTTTGGGGTATATCACTTTAGTTCTAAACGAGGTTTACATTATCTCAAACCTTTTTCAAATGCTCCTTGATACGCCCTCTTTTCAATTGTTGTCCCCGGAAATGATCTTTGATAACGATGATAACTGCATTGATGTTTAGGAGTTGCTGAGTTATCTATGTTTGTAAATGTAACGTTTTATAATAATCAAAATTTCATTATCTACATGATCGCAGTATTTGTTTTATTATAAAAACAAATAAAAAGAAAAGGAAAATAGCAAAAGGAAGCCGTAAAAGGTAAGGCTGATTTTCAAATCTCTGACACTCACATACACAATGAACTATAGTCTTATGTTCCATGTTACATACAGTACATGAAGGGCTAGTAGGTATTCTTATTTTATAATGGAAAGTATTTGTAACCAAAATATGATTGTAAACAGGAACAACCGTAATGTTTAACTATCAGTGACAGTAAAATGGTGGGCTGAATATGTTGGTCGATGTGACAAGTTTTTCTCTATCGATCCCCATAATGATATAGGCATAAGAAATGTTGTTATCCCCTTTTACTGTTGAAAAATATTTCCAAAAACTGTGACATACAGGCAAAGGGGACCTTTCTAAATAAGCATTATGATTTCTTATAAAAGGTTTGAATATGATTGCGAGTGCATATATTCGTCAAAAGCGTGAAAATGTCACATTATCTAAACTTAAATTAGGTCACTAAATTCAAAAGGTTTATTATCTATTTTGATAACCTTATTTGTACCACGCAGCGGTAAGTAATAGTTTCTTATCTTATAAATCTGAGAACCTCAGAAAGATTAAATCTAAGTAGGGTGCTGCCCCGGTGTATGATCGTAGGAGGCGACTAAATTTGAGATCTTATCTTTTCTCTTCTTTCTAGCAACATTCTTCTTCTTAAAGTCTCCTGAGCGTTCGCCTCTGTGAGGAAGTTTTGTGGCTCTGATACCTGGACGAGACATACCAACGTCTATAAAAATGGTAGTTGTCACTCATGCTTAGCACTGATTTATTGGGTTGGGGCGACTGGATCGCTTGTTGTCAGTATATGATGACCAGGTGTGGTGGCTGTTCGACATGGTAATATGCTACAGTCTACTAATAAAGTCGGCATCAGCTCCGCTCTGTCTTAAGGAGACAAACAAATTCAAATTCAAATTTATTTGATTTCTTCTTTTATAAGATAATGCATAAATATACGGCGGTTTCCACACACTTATCATAGGCATGAATCACACACACAGCGGAGGCCGCCCTTAACTTACATGTAGATATCAAAACAAACTAATGATTAAGTCTGTTCCATCCATTTAAACCGACACTGGGTCTTCAAGTTTGTTCCTTGCGTTAAAACTATATATCCAAACTAAATTTTAACAATTAGATCCATAGTATAGATCCATCATTGTGTTTGACATTAAACACGATTTTCCATGTGATTGTACTAGTCTACTTATCCATCCAAGCTCACGAAACCCATAACGGCACGAACACCAGTCATCTCGTCAGTCATCTTTAACCTCAATCTATATAATTTTGATTCATCATAATTTTCTTAAATTTGGCATTTATCATATGCCACACTGGGTAATATATCTTTCTGGTGGATTTGATAAGGTAATATAGATAATTAAGTTGTAAAATCAACCATGTCTTAAGGACGCATACTCCCAAATGAGGTAAAATTTTAGTTGCACATATGTATTAATGACAATCCAAGATGCTTATTCACGCTCTCCTAACATTTAAATGACAATCGGACTAGACGCTAGACCAGGGGAATCTTTGCGATATGAGTGTATAAAATTTATTTTTATCACGAGATTTGTCACGGAGCCGAGAACGAGGCTACCACAACGTACTCTACACATACATATCTAGTATACATGAACTTGTCCTACAATGCTTTCATTTGAACAGTTTAGCAAAATATTCTCGTAATAACTGATCAATATAAACAAACATACAACTAAATATTTAATTTTGAACTATAGCGATATGCATGCAACAAAACATCGTTACATCTCTGATCGGTGATGTTGACAATGGTCGAGGAATATACGGTAACAGCTAACCAGCAATCAAACAAACGTCCGGCAAAATCGGAATTCGAGTCTATTCCTTTTTCTTCTCTTGCTAAGTTCCAACGAATCAATTCTTTTCTAAAGGCAATCCTGGGGTTTTGCCGATTCCAGTTGCATTGTGGGGCTAATTCGCATAGAAACTTGGTCCGTCGGACCCAGCTATTATTTTAGGGAATTTCCGTTATACTTTTATAAATACACATTTTCCTCCAGTTTTTGGTTCCCGATAATTTGTTAGGTATATATTTAGTCTGAAAACTGTAAAGAGGTCTAAATGTAAACATCTTTATATATTTTCCTGTGTGTATAGGGCTTTAATAACACGGTATTAGGGCTTTCAGTTACGGGGTTTACGATTTTTCATCAAAATTAATTTTGAAACTTAACTTCAATGCACACTGAAACCTATCCCCTTGTCGGCAGATATTGTAAAACTTCATGTGGATTATTCAAACCAACACTTTCTGTTTTTTAGTTGTTCTGTTTATGTTTTTTCCATTACGAGGCAGCAATTCAGAAGATCACATAATAAAGTGTTCGCTACGAGTGTTGTTCAATCTTTCGGACATTGAGGACAATGAGAGGCTGTCGTTCCATCTTTCGGACATTGAGGACAATGAGAGGCTGTCGTTCAATCTTTCGGACATTGAGGACAATGAGAGGCTGTTGTTCCATCTTTCGGACATTGAGGACAATGAGAGGCTGTCGTTCCATCTTTCGGACATTGAGGACAATGAGAGGCTGTTGTTCAATCTTTCGGACATTGAGGACAATGAGAGGCTGTTGTTCCATCTTTCGGACATTGACGACAATGAGAGGCTGTTGTTCAATCTTTCGGACATTGAGGACAATCAGAGGCTGTTGTTCCATCTTTCGGACATTGAGGACAATGAGAGGCTGTTGTTCCATCTTTCGGACATTGAGGACAATGAGAGGCTGTCGTTCCATCTTTCGGACATTGAGGACAATGAGAGGCTGTCGTTCAATCTTTCGGACATTGAGGACAATGAGAGGCTGTTGTTCCATCTTTCGGACATTGAGGACAATGAGAGGCTGTCGTTCCATCTTTCGGACATTGAGGACAATGAGAGGCTGTCGTTCAATCTTTCGGACATTGAGGGCAATGAGAGGCTGTCGTTCAATCTTTCGGACATTGAGGACAATGAGAGGCTGTTGTTCCATCTTTCGGACATTGAGGACAATGAGAGGCTGTCGTTCCATCTTGCGGACATTGAGGACAATGAGAGGCTGTTGTTCAATCTTTCGGACATTGAGGACAATGAGAGGCTGTCGTTCCATCGTTCGGACATTGAGGACAATGAGAGGCTGTTGTTCAATCTTTCGGACATTGAGGACAATGAGAGGCTGTTGTTCCATCTTTCGGACATTGAGGACAATGAGAGGCTGTTGTTCCATCTTTCGGACATTGACGACAATGAGAGGCTGTTGTTCAATCTTTCGGACATTGAGGACAATGAGAGGCTGTTGTTCCATCTTTCGGACATTGAGGACAATGAGAGGCTGTTGTTCCATCTTTCGGTCAATGAGGACAATGAGAGGCTGTTTCTCCATCTTTCGGACATTGAGGACAATGAGAGGCTGTTGTTCAATCTTTCGGACATTGAGGACAATGAGAGGCTCTTGTTCCATCTTTCGGACATTTAGGACAATGAGAGGCTGTCGTTCCATCTTTCGGACATTGAGGACAATGAGAGGCTGTTGTTCAATCTTTCGGTCAATGAGGACAATGAGAGGCTGTCGTTCCATCTTTCGGACATTGAGGACAATGAGAGGCTTTTGTTCCATCTTTCGGACATTGAGGACAATGAGAGGCTGTTGTTCCATCTTTCGGTCAATGAGGACAATGAGAGGCTGTTGTTCAATCTTTCGGACATTGAGGACAATGAGAGGCTCTTGTTCCATCTTTCGGACATTGAGGACAATGAGAGGCTCTTGTTCCATCTTTCGGACATTGAGGACAATGAGAGGCTGTTGTTCCATCTTTCGGTCAATGAGGACAATGAGAGGCTGTTGCTCCATCTTTCGGACATTGAGGACAATGAGAGGCTGTTGTTCCATCTTTCGGACATTGAGGACAATGAGAGGATGTTGTTCCATCTTTCGGTCAATGAGGACAATGAGAGGCTGTTGTTCAATCTTTCGGTCAATGAGGACAATGAGAGGCTGTTGTTCAACCTTTCGGACATTGAGGACAATGAGAGGCTGTTGTTCCATCTTGCGGACATTGAGGACAATGAGAGGCTGTCGTTCCATCTTGCGGACATTGAGGACAATGAGAGGCTGTTGTTCCATCTTTCGGACATTGAGGACAATGAGAGGATGTTGTTCCATCTTTCGGACATTGAGGACAATGAGAGGCTGTTGTTCCATCTTGCGGACATTGAGGACAATGAGAGGCTGTTGTTCCATCTTTCGGACATTGAGGACAATGAGAGGCTGTTGTTCAACCTTTCGGACATTGAGGACAATGAGAGGCTGTCGTTCAATCTTTCGGACATTGAGGACAATGAGAGGCTGTCGTTCCATCTTTCGGACATTGAGGACAATGAGAGGCTGTTGTTCCATCTTTCGGTCATTGAGGACAATGAGAGGCTGTTGTTCCATCTTTCGGACATTGAGGACAATGAGAGGCTGTTGTTCAACCTTTCGGACATTGAGGACAATGAGAGGCTGTTGTGTCATCTTTCGGTCAATGAGGACAATGAGAGGCTGTTGTTCCATCTTTCGGACATTGAGGATAATGAGAGGCTGTCGTTCCATCTTGCGGACATTGAGGACAATGAGATGCTGATGTTGACCTGACCTACGCTCTACACTCCCTCCATTTTGTTTCCTTTGGTCCTGCCTCCCCTCCCCTCCCCCCCCCCCCCCCCCCCCCCCCCCCCCCTTCCCCCACTTCCACTTTGCCGTAGCAGCATGGACGTTGTATAATAATCCAGTACACCTGACATATAACGCCCATGTTACCACACGCTTGGATTTCCTCAACAATATATGTCGATACGGTTAAATGTTGTGTGATCAGTGTAATAGCTGTTTGTGGCAGTCATGTGTACGGCGATACTGAGAACCGCGTACGTGTAAGTCGATTACTTACACAATGATACAGGAGGTTAACGTTCATAAACATTGGCCTATCCACTTCTCAGGTATAGAATCTGTGTTGTTTGTCCCGTGATGACGTAAAAATAAGGTTAAGGGTTGAAACTAATCCAGATGTCATTACCAAGAAACTTCGACAAGCCCTAAACCCAGGCACTGATGGGCGGAGTCTAAATGAGTCAACATTGATTTAATTGTATCAATCCTTTACTCCAGACCGAGATAATATGTATATTCTCTTCAAACCAACCTTAATAAAAGTTATCCGATTATAAAAGTATACATTCACAGAGAGATTAGTGTGGAGGGGGGGGGGGGGGGGGGGGGGGGGGGGGGGTAAATTGGGAAATAAAGATTCTGAAGTTGTGCCAACAAGTTCAAGGGAGTTAATAACAAAGTATGTATTTAAAAGTAAAAGTTTTCAAAATATTTTAGATTTATGTTTTATTTTAGAAAAAAACTGATGATAGGGTTTAAGAATTATTAATTAAATTTTCCCATTTTTTTCCATTCAATATTAAATTTTGATAAAAATAATTCGACTTTATTAACCGCAATATGTCTCTGAGTATAATATGTATCTTTGATAACATTCTTGAGAGCCGCTACTGACATTTGATGTTTGTAAACATCTCACTTGGTAAATATAATGCTTTATAATTAAAATTATGGTATTATCTACCCTACTGCTGATACTATTTTGACGAAATAAACCAAAAATGAAGGTTTTCTTATTATAACCAAATGGGATAAACAATGCATCAAGAAGAAACTGCAGAGATTCGTGTACTTTCTCACATTCCCATAGTGTATGACTAATTGTCTCTGTCTCAGACTTACATTGAACACAAATAGCACTATCTGTAAGCGCAACTTTAAATAGATAAGAGTTTGGTGTTAGAATGTGTTGGTTTATTCGGTATTGCAACCGTTGTAATTTAGAATTTTTAGTGACAGTAAAAGGTATCATATATATCATTTTCCATGTGTCCTCATCAAAATCAAACAATGCATTCCATTTGGTTTTCCCCGTTGATTTGTGAACTATTTTGGCACAACAAATTATAAAAATCTTGAGTTCCTCTCTTATGCTTCATGACACAAATACCCTTACCCTGTACTTCAACAAATGGAATTAAATTTTATATAATTGAAACGATTTCACCATCTTTACAATTGGATAATAAGTCACGACATACTAACAGGATATCATTTGCAGTATATGACAGTATAGCTGATACCCACTCGTGACACCATTCCTTACGTGTAGGTATGCCATTTATTTATAGGCATAACAAGTTCTCGCCACTGTCGTCAGGTCTCTAGGTACAAGTTCACGCCATTTCTCTTTGTAAATACAAACGTTTCAAACTTTTGATCTAAATGTTGACACAGCTGTGTACAAATGGCGGCTCGGTGATGTAAAATGAATTTATCAAAAAGAGCAAGAAATGTATTTTGGCACTTCAAAAGGAAATATTTAGGTTAAACTCACGAATTATGCATATACAGATGGAGTGGTCTTGTGGACACAGAATCGATACTGTAACCTTTTGTAACCAGGTTGGATAGGTACTGGGCACAACCGTAATGTCTGTTTCTATCATAAAAAATGTCCGTCCTGTATTATATAACATTATCAATTATTTTATATTTTATTATAAAATTATATTTTATATATCATACCATATAATATCGGCCTGTTTTCCGGAGCACTCGTCCGTGTAATATTTTTAAAGGTGATATGGGTAGCGACGTGACGTCATAAAATCTGAATGCGAAACAAAATGGCAGTCTCAGGTTCAGCCTCCATATGTTGACTTAAAAACCTGTCTGAATATCAGCTTTCTAAGAAAATAAACTGAAGTTTCTTTTCAATTCATATGAGATTCGAGATGGTATTTATTTATTTTTCTATCGCCAAAATTAAAAAAAAAATCTAAAACTTCGTAAAATATGATACGAAATGAATACTTTTATAAGACTTTATATTATTATCATGTTAACCTTGTGCACTAGTACATACGGATTTAGAAGTCTGGAGTGTACGTGACAACAACGGAATTATAATTCAATATAAAGGAGAAACATGGCTTGTACTGAGGATTACATCAAGGATAGACACACAGGTGCTGCAGTTAATAAACGATAAAGGCGACAACTGTACCTCAATTCCATCTACACACTCCAGGATGGAGGCTGTGCTGTTAGTAAGTTTATATCATTATATTATATTATATCATACTCTATTATATCATATCATATTGTATTATGTAATATTATATTATATTATACTTTATTACATTATTTATATCATATCATACTCTATTATATCATATTATATCATATTTTATTGCAAAATATTCTATTGCATTTTTGCTAGTGAAATATCTAGAGAATATTGAATGGTGTCCCGTTAAATATAACATATATTTCACGAGTATGACAGAATATCGATATTTTCATGAGTGCGAAGCACGAGTGAAAAATATCGAAATATTCTGTCATGCGAGTAATATAAGTTATATTTAACGGGAAACCATTCAATTTTCTTTTTATTACATTTCATAAACTTAAAAACAAAATTTAAAACATCGAAAAATTAACAGTGTCAAAAAGTGCAGGAATCAGTAATGACGTCATCTCTTTGTGACGTTACTCAACATCAACTTGACGGCGCCATTTTGAAAGGACTGATCAACGCAATTTAAGCGTTTTCTGCAGTTATAGGAAAATCTGTGCATGCATAGCTAACGTCATGTGAGTATTTTGTCAAAAAGTAGTCTGAAAATTTCAGAAATACAGCAAAATAACCAATTTATTTATCTCCACTTCGATTGGGAAAATCCGCATGTTTCAACGAGGTGAACACAAAGGTCCGCTCTGATTGGTCAAAAACGGAAAACTTATATTTTCACTGCAAAACTTATATTGTGAGTTTCGCACTTTGATTGCTAAGCTCAAAAAGAGCAGTAACAAACGACGGCCATTGAACAGAGCGCAAAACATTCCCAGACGGGCAAACGCTCTATAGAACAAACGTGTCAATTAGAGAAACTAGATATAGACTGAAATAAACATTCCCAGACGGGCAAACGCTCTATAGAACAAACGTGTCAATAATAGAAACTAGATATAGACTGAAATAAACATAGATTACTGCTCACATTGAACAGTGTATAGTTGTGTTATCAGGAATATCGGGAAGGGGGACGATTTCATTGAAATAGCTTTACAACGTTTAAATATATTATAAAACAATTTTGCTTTCCTCGTAATATATTCGCTGTTGTCCATTTGCAGGCTGTCGTGCTTTCTGCGCTGTCGGTATCTTACGCCGACATCCAGTCCATAAGTTATCCTGCCAAGCTTGAAGAGTTATATAAAGCCTTTGGTAGTAGTGATGCGGTGGAGCGAATAGGGGAAAGCATTGGTAGCTACAGCATTTCTACCTTCGCATTTAAGAATCACCAAAAGATCAACCCGTATGTGCCTACTGACGCTGTACGTAACTACATCAACAAAGCATCGCAGAATAACTTCAGAACCAGGCGAAAACGGGCATCTTTTTTACCCCAGGGACAGTATAGGTAAGCTCACACATTAAACCTTGTCAGCTAATCACTTTAAACTGTCGACGGGTAGTAAAATAATATATAACATGCTTCTAACAAAACGCTAATTTGGTTTCTTGAAGTGAATTAATCTTTAAAAGACTTTATATTAATCCGATGGTTTTACTAGCACTTTCTGCAGCCGACCAAACAAAATTCGACCGAACCAGTCAAAATGATAGCTCCACTGCCAATATGGTAGCTCTACAACTGATATGATAACTACAACCGATATGATAACTACAACCGATATAACTACAACCGATATGATAACTACAACTGATATGATAACTACAACTGATATGATAACTACAACTGATATGATAACTACAACTGATATGATAACTACAACTGATATGATAACTACAACTGATATGATAACTACAACCGATATGATAAAACTACTAGATCTTGTTTCGATTCGTTAGATATCACAAAAACATGGATGTAAACGCGAGCTTTGGTCGATTCCCCAATGAAAGACAGTTTCTAAACACAGATACCTACAATTGTGGTATCGATGTTGCCTATTCGATTTTTTTTCTTAACGCCTCGCGCTGTCACAGTTGTATTTACATGTGTTCATTATCAACAAAAAGCAGATATAAAGGCCAATAGCCTTCAGTAAGGGATCCTGTTTCAGAAATTCAGAGTTTGAGAACAATCAAAGAACATTATTTTGAAAAATAGAATTACTTCATTGATAAATCATTCGTAACAATTCGTCCGACAGAGGAGTCTGGTGATATCAGTGATATACTTGTTTCTGACAGGTTACGGAAGGAGTACCGGATGATGAGTAATAAAGAGAGAAACACCTACCATTATTGTATGAATCAACTTAGATTCAACACTACAGTAAGTTATTGCTTCTATTAAGTTTACAATTAACCAGCTGATTATCGTGTGGCGATGTCCGTCCGGTAGGTATAAACTTTGGATTCGCAAGAAACTTTACCCCTCATTTTTTCTGAGTGATATTTATATGTAATTGTAAATGAGTGGTTTTGATATATAACTGTTCCTGTGTGGTATTGATATATAACTGTTCCTGAGTGGTATTGATATATAACTGTTACTGAGTGGTATTGATATATAACTGTTCCTGAGTGGTATTGATATATAACTGTTCCTGTGTGGTATTGATATATAACTGTTCCTGAGTGATATTGATATATAACTGTTCCTGTGTGGTATTGATATATAACTGTTCCTGAGTGGTATTGATATATAACTGTTACTGAGTGGTATTGGTATATAACTGTTCCTGAGTGATATTGATATATAACTGTTCCTGTGTGGTATTGATATATAACTGTTCCTGAGTGGTATTGATATATAACTGTTACTGAGTGGTATTGATATATAACTGTTCCTGAGTGGTATTGATATATAACTGTTCCTGAGTGATATTGATATATAACTGTTCCTGAGTGATATTGATATATAACTGTTCCTGAGTGGTATTGATATGTAACTGTTCCTGAGTGATATTGATATGTAACTGTTACTGAGTGATATTGATATGTAACTGTTCCTGAGTGATATTGATATATAACTGTTCCTGAGTGGTATTGATATATAAACTGTTCCTGAGTGGTATTGATATATAACTGTTCCTGAGTGGTATTGATATATAACTGTTCCTGAGTGGTATTGATATGTAACTGTTCCTGAGTGATATTGATATATAAACTGTTACTGAGTGGTATTGATATATAACTGTTCCTGAGTGGTATTGATATATAACTGTCCTGGGTGGTATTGATATATAACTGTTCCTGAGTGGTATTGATATATAACTGTTCCTGAGTGGTATTGATATATAACTGTTCCTGAGTGGTATTGATATATAACTGTTCCTGAGTGGTATTGATATATAACTGTTACTGAGTGGTATTGATATTTAACTGTTCTTGAGTGATATTGATATATAACTGTTCCTGAGTGGTATTGATATATATAACTGTTCCTGAGTGGTATTGATATATAACTGTTCCTGAGTGATATTGATATATAACTGTTACTGAGTGGTATTGATATATAACTGTTCCTGAGTGGTATTGATATATAACTGTTACTGAGTGGTATTGATATATAACTGTTCCTGAGTGGTATTGATATGTAACTGTTACTGAGTGGTATTGATATATAACTGTTCCTGAGTGGTATTGATATATAACTGTTCCTGAGTGGTATTGATATATAACTGTTCCTGAGTGGTATTGATATATAACTGTTCCTGAGTGATATTGATATATAACTGTTACTGAGTGGTATTGATATATAACTGTTCCTGAGTGGTATTGATATATAACTGTTACTGAGTGGTATTGATATATAACTGTTCCTGAGTGGTATTGATATTAACTGTTCCTGAGTGGTATTGATATATAACTGTTCCTGAGTGGTATTGATATTTAACTGTCCATAAGTGATATTGTAAATCGAGTACTACGTCCTCCGTTGATCTTTTGTTTGCATATATTCCTTCTTAGGTTTTTACCGATCTCTTTGATCAAATCTTGCTAAGATTTACAAACATGTCTTTAGCAACGTTTGGATGCCCAGTAAGAATTTATTCCTGTGTCTAATTCATTTTGATGAGAGAAACACTGTAATTAAGGCGGGCGTGTATTGTTAAAGTAACTATTTGATCTTCTCTCCAATTGTATCAATTTGGATGTTGATATATCCATTATATTATTATCGGTTTAACTCGAGATATCTGTTTTGTTACTATTGGTGTGACTCGAGATATCTGTTTTGTTACTATTGGTGTGACTCGAGATATCTGTTTTGTTACTATTGGTGTGACTCGAGATATCCGTTTTGTTACTATTGGTGTGACTCGAGATATCCGTTTTGTTACTATTGGTGGGACTCGAGATATCTGTTTTGTTACTATTGGTGTGACTCGAGATATCTGTTTTGTTACTATTGGTGTGACTCGAGATATCTGTTTTGTTACTATTGGTGTGACTCGAGATATCTGTTTTGTTACTATTGGTGTGACTCGAGATATCTGTTTTGTTACTATTGGTGTGACTCGAGATATCTGTTTTGTTACTATTGGTGTGACTCGAGATATCTGTTTTGTTACTATCGGTTTAACTCGAGATATCTGTTTTGTTACTATTGGTGTGACTCGAGATATCTGTTTTGTTACTATTGGTGTGACTCGAGATATCTGTTTTGTTACTATCGGTTTAACTCGAGATATCTGTTTTGTTACTATTGGTGTGACTCGAGATATCTGTTTTGTTACTATTGGTGTGACTCGAGATATCTGTTTTGTTACTATTGGTGTGACTCGAGATATCTGTTTTGTTACTATCGGTTTAACTCGAGATATCTGTTTTGTTACTATCGGTGTGACTCGAGATATCTGTTTTGTTACTATTGGTGTGACTCGAGATATCTGTTTTGTTACTATTGGTGTGACTCGAGATATCTGTTTTGTTACTATTGGTGTGACTCGAGATATCTGTTTTGTTACTATTGGTGTGACTCGAGATATCCGTTTTGTTACTATTGGTGTGACTCGAGATATCCGTTTTGTTACTATTGGTGTGACTCGAGATATCCGTTTTGTTACTATTGGTGTGACTCGAGATATCCGTTTTGTTACTATTGGTGTGACTCGAGATATCTGTTTTGTTACTATTGGTGTGACTCGAGATATCCGTTTTGTTACTATTTGTGTGACTCGAGATATCTGTTTTGTTACTATTGGTGTGACTCGAGATATCTGTTTTGTTACTATTGGTGTGACTCGAGATATCCGTTTTGTTACTATTGGTGTGACTCGAGATATCTGTTTTGTTACTATTGGTGTGACTCGAGATATCTGTTTTGTTACTATTGGTGTGACTCGAGATATCCGTTTTGTTACTATTGGTGTGACTCGAGATATCCGTTTTGTTACTATTGGTGTGACTCGAGATATCTGTTTTGTTACTATTGGTGTGACTCGAGATATCCGTTTTGTTACTATTGGTGTGACTCGAGATATCCGTTTTGTTACTATTGGTGTGACTCGAGAATACGTTTTGTTACTATTGGTGTGACTCGAGATATCCGTTTTGTTACTATTGGTGTGACTCGAGATATCTGTTTTGTTACTATTGGTGTGACTCGAGATATCTGTTTTGTTACTATTGGTGTGACTCGCGATATCTGTTTTGTTACTATTGGTTTGACTCGAGATATATGTTTTGTTACTATTGGTGTGACTCGAGATATCTGTTTTGTTACTATTGGTGGGACTCGAGATATCTGTTTTGTTACTATTGGTGTGACTCGAGATATCTGTTTTGTTACTATTGGTGTGACTCGAGATATCTGTTTTGTTACTATTGGTGTGACTCGAGATATCTGTTTTGTTACTATTGGTGTGACTCGAGATATCTGTTTTGTTTCTATTGGTGGGACTCGAGATATCTGTTTTGTTACTATTGGTGTGACTCGAGATATCTGTTTTGTTACTATTGGTGTGACTCGAGATATCTGTTTTGTTACTATTGGTGTGACTCGAGATATCTGTTTTGTTACTATTGGTGTGACTCGAGATATCTGTTTTGTTACTATTGGTGTGACTCGAGATATCTGTTTTGTTTCTATTGGTGGGACTCGAGATATCTGTTTTGTTACTATTGGTGTGACTCGAGATATCTGTTTTGTTACTATTGGTGTGACTCGAGATATCCGTGTTTACGTCACTCTAGCTGTAACGAGTACATAAAACATCGCAGATATCTTCTGTATTTCATACATTGATATCCAAACGTTATTATATACAGGTTAGCGGTACGAGTGGATATGGGGCGTTGGAGTCTTTACACAAAGAAAACATTAACGCTCACGGAGGGGTGAGCTTTCTGGCATGGCACAGGGTCTACCTTTGGGCGTAAGTACACTGTGGTATTCCTATTTACGTTCTAGCAACTGCTAAGTTGATAGGAGGGTTGTCGTTAGGGTAGATGCACTATGAAGGTGTATATATCACCCTATAAGTATAGTATATATCATTTACAATCAGGAGTGACCTGATAGTATAACATTAATGATTTCAGCCAGGGGCTACTGAACATTAGATTCAGGACGTAGGTCATGAGCAGTTTTCGCCTGTGCAGAGAAATATGATGGGTCAAATTCTAGAGTAATATAAAACAGATAAAAATCGTGTAAAAAAATTCAACACGAACACGTACACAATTAGTTGTGTACAAAGTTGTGTAATATGGATTAATGTTGTGTCCCCTTGTTTTGATCACTCAGTATGTGAATAGTTCATTGTTTCAACTCGTATTTTCCGATGACGTCTTATTGGTTATATGTTTCCCCGTTGTGTTTACAATGCCTGACACGGAGGATGCATAATTTATATATCAGTGTTTTTATTCGCTTTGTTTGAGGAGAGAAAAAAAGAAAACATTATCAATAATCAGGTATGGATGTACAACTATACAGTTGGCGATTCGCTCAATGCATCAGAACTCTTGCGCACATCGGCTGATTTGAAGTCTTGAAATTTAGCCAAGGAACGAGAAGTGTTGTATTATCAACACTATAATTTAGACACAACTTAATCAGTGATACCTTACTTCGGTATTATCTTGTTTAACGCCCTATCAACAACAGTGGCCATTTATGGACGGCCTCCTCTAGTATGCCAATTGAGTTGGGATGTGCATGCATGTGGTGTGCTTGGTGCTTTAGTGGCTATGATATAAAAAGAAATGTGCCTCCTATTTGATATAGCACCTCAAACTTGAGTTTGTTCAGCTGCAATATATGAATATGTCTATCGTCGCAGATGAGATCATGACCCACCCGGACTTGTATTTATTTGGCAAAACAGTGAATGTAAACCGTTTTGATTTTGACAATTTCACTTGTTGTTTTGAGATTTTAAAACTGCTCACATAATCCAAAGGTTATCGCAATTACATATGTGTAGTATGAAAGATTACAAATAATATTTTTCATTTTTCTCTATTTTTTCAGATTAGAGAACGCATTAAGAAATTTAGGAGGTGATTGCAGTCAGTTGACATTGCCATACTGGGACTGTACTGCAGAGTTCTACGCTAATAGTATCGCAGTCGACTCTGCAAGACATTCAGCGATCTTCTCAGAACAATTCGCAGGGAGTGGGACTGGGTATGTTCAGGATGGACCGTTTAAAGATTGGGGTCTTTTCAGACAGGTCGTGGAACAGGGGGATTTGTTTAGCCGTGCCCGTATTGAAGAGTTAAAGTCTGATGGGACAAATTATTTAATAGCAAATCCATTTTCTTATTATTCGTTAGAAATGAATCATAATGGAATACACAGGTTTGTAGGAGGCGGTCTTTTGTCTATAACTCTTGCCCCAAGAGATCCTATCTTCTTTTTACTGCATTGCTATATCGATTATGTTTGGGAGGAGATTAGACAGGCTATGACAGATAGAGGCCTGGATCCATCAGTATACCCGTGGACATGGGATGATGATCACTCTAGTGATAAAGCTATGTCGGGGTTTCCGTCATGGACAAATGAGGAGGGGTATTCTAACCTGTGGTATGAGAGACATGTACGGTACCAGCCGTCATTCAGCTGTCAGGACGGCACTTGTAGCAATACTGAAGGTTTGGAATGCGTCAATATTGTAGACGAAGGTCAACAATGTATGGCGGTTCCTTTACAAGATACGAATAATGGCATTACAACTACTCCACCCAGTAATGACATAACAACGTCGTCACCCGACAATGACGTAACAACAGCTCCACCCGATAATGACGTAACAACAGCTCCACCCGACAATGACGTAACAACAGCTCCACCCGATAATGACGTAACAACTTCTTCACCCGACAATGACGTAACAACTGCATCACCCGATAATGACGTAACAACTGCCCCACCCGATAATGGCATCACAACCCCTCCAACAAATATTGACACGTCTGTTCCACCGACCACTACACTACCGTGGTGGTTTTGGTTTGGGAGGAGAAGAAAACGTGAAGCAACTCGTCAAAGTCGCCATGACTGTACTTCCAAACATATTGGTAGAGCCACACAATCGAAGGTCCATGTGTGTGATAGTCACACTTGTCCATCAGCACCGACGTCTATGCAAAACACGTATACAATAAATGACGTCACTGACGCTACTCAGTGGGTCTATATTCCAATAAAAGTAATCTATGAAAGACCTCGAGGACTGAAATTCCACGCTTTTGCTTCCTACAGTAGAAAAACCGCCCCGGCCATCAATTCAACCATGGACATATTTGACCCAGCATTCAACTCATATTTAGAACGGCACTTGTATACCGGAGACGGCCGTCCATACGAGTCCTGCCGAATTAATGATGCAGGCTCCGCCAAAGTCTTTATTAGGGCTGACGGCATTAACTACAGTGGAACCTCTATGGAATATGCAATCGTAGACGAGCGATTTCCACTAAGTTCGCAAAAAGCATTCATCCCGATAAAGGACCCTACTGCTAATCATACAGAAGTGTGCTTAATGGCGTATGATTCGTGTGGCCGACTCTGCCTTCCCACGTGTCACCTGAAGGGTACACAGCCGTCTTCATATACACCTTGTACCGGATGTATCAGAGTCACTAATACCTTCCCTAAAATGTACGGTCGGTCTATTGCTGATATTGTCGCTAACCAATGGACATTCAACAAAGCTGCCAACACAGAATTCCTTGACCCTGTCGAGTCAGATAAGGATACATTTTTAAAGTTTGTGTGTGACGCTTCTTCAAAATTTCCATGGCAACGACAGAAACCTTGATTGAAATGCCTACAATTATTTCTCAACCAGGAAGGAATACTCGTGGACATTCAAAGCTTCGTTCCTCTTAGTCATGTGCTAGATACATTTTGTTCTAATAAATGTATGCGTTAACATTTTGTATGTTTAATTTTATTTGGTTTTGCAGTTTAACATTCAACTTCAAAGTGAGCACATTAATTATTGAATGACCAATTAAACGATACACGATTTGGAGTATTCTACTAAGATGCTATAAATATGATAAATAGAATTAAGATAAAAAAAAAATAGATTTTGGATACCTGAACAGCGTTTTTTAAAGACAAACAATCAGACCTTTTATAATGCTGATATATTTTGTTAATACAAATTTGGAAACTTCGATGATAAAAAAACCTCTAATAGCAAACTCCTAAAAAGTTCCCCAAAAACACTATAGGAGCAAGTTTGTCACTTTCCTGGCTGTTACCATTTACTGATGTTTAGCGTGCATTGGAAAACGTATTGATTAGGATTGTTAAAAGCCTACAGTCCACATAGATTCAGAATTTATGGTGGAGATATACTGACCTACATGATAACAAATGCACTAAAGAACAAAAGTATGCCAACCCCACATAAATACTGGTGTAAGTCTTTAAAGGTCCTAACATTTTATCAGCGTTTGATTCCCCGGACATATAAAGGTTTCGGGTCGCCTCGCGGGAAAGATATCCAAAATAAGGTATATGTCATATAAGGAATACCTACCAGGAGCATTAGGAACATAAACAAATGGAAAATTATGTTGCTAGACCACACATATGTGGACGCTATTTTATCAGATTACTATAGAGTCCGGAGTAACAGACATCTACTTGATTGTAGTTATCATTAACAGTATATCAATAAAGATAAAGTTAGAGATCCAGGTGAAGATATATTAAACAGAACAATAATTGGACCTGATCAAAACTTCTTTAAAACATGTTAAAAACCCTACCTACATCAACCCAAAACTGATCATAACGTCTTTAAAATATGCGTCTCTTCTATAAAACGGTGTTGTTTTTTTTCAATCTTCAGACTATCATACCCATTCCACTGTGTTCTTGGTAGGATAGGTTTTATATTGCTGTTAACTATACTATTGTACACATCGTTAAACATACGTCTTCGTTCTAAATAAAATACATTGATGAAGAAAATGTGAATTGTGGAATTTCCTGCTTACAATATTTTCCGGTTTGGTGGTTATCCAATCTACTTATCTATCCACGGGAACAATTCTTCACTACTTCTGTTTAATTTGCTTTTTTATTTTCAAACGAGACTGATTATATTGGTCTGTTTATCAGAATAATTAATAAAAACCAAACAAATGCGTTCATTTTTATATTTAGATGAAATAATGACGAGGATCCTATCGGTAGAAAATACCCTCTAAATGAAATCACCGACCTCAAAGAGTTTTTCCACATCAGTCACTTACGTTGATATTTACTTACAAGTAACCAGCTAAGACAGCTGCTTATTATAAAAGTGATTATTACAACGGTTAATTTCCCATTGCTAGATAGCCGCATTCCTGCTTCTCCAACATAGACGTGATGATGTTTACATATCTCAGTTGGTTCTATATTCTAGTATTTGTTTCTTATATAATGTCGTTAAGGGTTAAACAATTAAATCAGACTTTGTGAAATGTAAAGGTAAACAATTAAATCAGGCTTTGTGATATGTAAAGGTAAAAAGTCAAATCAGACTTTGTGATATGGAAAAGGTAAACAATCAATTCAGACTTTTTGTGAGATATAAGGTAATGCCTATTCCTTTGTCTACTATTTAGGTTCCGTGAAATCTCTCCATCATTGAGTTGATTAACTTTTGCGCTAGTTTTTCCCGAATGAACTTGTCTATGTGTTTAATTACCACGCTAATATAAATGACATTTAGTTATAGATGTCACGGTTACACAGATGACATTTAGTGTATAGATGTCACACTTACACAGATGACATTTAGTATATAGATGTCACGGTTACATAGATGACATTTAGTTATAGATGTCACGGTTACATAGATGACATTTAGTGTATAGATATCACACTTACATAGAAGACATTTAGTTATAGATGTCACACTTACATAGATGACATTTAGTGTATAGATGTCACGGTTACATAGATGACATTTAGTTATAGATGTCACACTTACATAGATAACATTTAGTTATAGATGTCACACTTACATAGATGACATTTAGTTATAGATGTCACGCTTACATAGATGACATTTAGTGTATAGATGTCACACTTACATAGATGACATTTAGTTATAGATGTCACGGTTACATAGATGACATTTAGTGTATAGATGTCACGGTTACATAGATGACATTTAGTTATAGATGTCACGGTTACATAGATGACATTTAGTTATAGATGACACGGTTACATAGATGACATTTAGTGTATAGATGTCACACTTACATAAATGACATTTAGTGTATAGATGTCACACTTACATAGATGACATTTAGTTATAGATGTCACGGTTACATAGATGACATTTAGTTATAGATGTCACACTTACATAAATGACATTTAGTGTATAGATGTCACACTTACATAGATGACATTTAGTTATAGATGTCACGGTTACATAGATGACATTTAGTTATAGATGTCACACTTACATAGATGACATTTAGTTATAGATGTCACGGTTACATAGATGACATTTAGTTATAGATGTCACACTTACACAGATGACATTCAGTGTATAGATGACACACTTACATAGATGACATTTAGTGTATAGATGTCACACTTACATAGATGACATTTAGTGTATAGATGTCACACTTACACAGATGACATTTAGTTATAGATGTCACACTTACATAGATGACATTTAGTTATAGATGTCACGGTTACATAGATGACATTTAGTGTATAGATGTCACGCTTACATAGATAACATTTAGTTATAGATGTCATGGTTACATAGATGACATTTAGTTATAGATGTCACGGTTACATAGATGACATTTAGTGTATAGATGTCACGCTTACATAGATGACATTTAGTTATAGATGTCACGGTTACATAGATGACATTTAGTGTATAGATGTCACGGTTACATAGATGACATTTAGTGTATGGATGTCAAGCTTACACAGATGACATTTAGTTATAGATGTCACACTTACATAGATGACATTTAGTTATAGATGTCACACTTACATAGATGACATTTAGTTATAGATGTCACACTTACATAGATGACATTTAGTGTATAGATGTCACACCAACATAGATGACATTTAGTGCATAGATGTCACGGTTACATAGATGACATTTAGTGTATAGATGTCACACTTACATAGATGACATTTAGTTATAGATGTCACACTTACATAGATGACATTTAGTGTATAGATGTCACGGTTACATAGATGACATTTAGTTATAGATGTCACGGTTACATAGATGACATTTAGTTATAGATGTCACACCAACATAGATGACATTTAATTATAGATGTCACACTTACATAGATGACATTTAGTGTATAGATGTCACACTTACATAGATGACATTTAGTTATAGATGTCACGGTTACAGAGATGACATTTAGTGTATAGATGTCACACTTACATAGATGACATTTAGTTATAGATGTCACACTTACATAGATGACATTTAGTTATAGATGTCACACTTACATAGATAACATTTAGTTATAGATGTCACGGTTACATAGATGACATTTAGTGTATAGATGTCACACTTACATAGATGACATTTAGTTATAGATGTCACGCCTACACAGATGACATTTAGTGTATAGATGTCACACTTACATAGATGACATTTAGTTATAGATGTCACGCCTTCACAGATGACATTTAGTGTATAGATGTCACGCTTATATAGATGACATTTAGGGTATAGATGTCACACTTACATAGATAACATTTAGTGTATAGATGTCACGTTTACATAGATGACATTTAGTGTATAGATATCACGCTTACATAGTAAACAATTAAAATGCAATTTTAATATCATTTATACATGCTAAGGAGTAAATTAAAATATATCTAGAAATATGAAGCGTATATTAAAGGCTTAATATAGTCCCTATAACGGAGTGAGGGCGCAGGGTTATGGAGGTGAAAGGTCACACGCAGTGATTTTACTATATATACCTATTACACGGTAACAGTAGCTACCCAGCCACTGAAACAGACTGCATAACTAATGGACACAAGTCAAGGTCAGTTTGTGTTTACATCATTTTAAGGTTGGAATTTATCTTCTATTTGTTCTTATGCAATGGATTCCGTTGATGTATTGATTCTGGGTCATAGCTTTGTGAGAAGGTTACGAGATGATTTGACAGGTTCACGGTCAAATTTAGGTTTCGACCTTGACTATGTTCGCGTCCATTGTGTAGGAAAAGGGGGCAGTCGGGTTCGCGACATCTCATCTATGTCTACCTCGATTTCTAAAATCCACCCTAAAGTTGTACTGCTACAAATCGGCGGTAATGATTTGGATTCTGTGGATCACCAAGATATTTAGGATCGTTTAGCAAGTGACTTACTTTCCATAGCACAGTGGCTTTGTGCGGGATTCGGTGTGACCCACGTGGGAATAATGCAACTTTTTTTTATCGTGCTAAGACAAGATCGATAGCGGTTGGTTTATATAACAGAGGTGTAGACTGCGTTAACAGTAACATCAAATCAATGTGTGATCAGTCGGAAGGATGTTTTTATTGGAGTTGGCTAAAAGCAGCAACTCTGACCCTCGTGACCCTTCCATATAAGGTTGGTAGTACTACGGTCTATTTCGCGCAAGTGCGAGATTTTGTTTACTTCCGCCCAGGGCTGTTCTTGTTGTACGAATTAAATTAGAAACTAGATCGCTTCTGTACCGTTCGGAATTGACCTAAAAGAGCAGACATGTTTATGGATAAGTCGGTATCATTTGTTAGTCTGTTTGTATTTGGATTCGTTTATTAATTATATATCGGTTTATATTCAGCTTGCAAGTTAAAGTATGCCAACCAATTTGTTTACACTTGTTCATTCACGGAAGCGGTATTACGTTGAATTGTGTGCAAAACTAATTCAAGAACGTGGTCACTCTACATCAGATGAAATTGTCGTGCATTTATGAATGCTATCTATCATATAACCAGTGATCATTAGCTTGTTAACAATTAACACAATGTCGTATGGCAAAAGCTACATTATGATACTCGAGCTTTAAACTTGTAATGTTCGGTAACATGAATTTAAGTAGGGTTTTGGTAACTTTGACCAAACTCAGTTTAAATATAAAATGTATTACTCCTAATCAACATAACGTGATAACAATTAATATGCTGCCCTGGATTATTATCAGGGTTAAATAACTATGGTAAAAGTTCATGGGGTGTAGTACCTTGTGTCCAGTTGAGCAACTTTTTGTTTTATTGTGCATCATTAATTGTTGTGCAGGACATTCTGTCCGGTTGAACAACAGTTTGTTTATGTTGTGCAGGACCTTGTGTCCGGTTGAACAACATTTTGTTTATATTGTGCAGTTAATTGTTGTGCAGGACCTTGTGTCCAGTTCAACAGCAGTTTATATAATATCATACACTATCATGTTGTGCAATCTCCAGTGTCAAGTTGAATAGCTTCACTTCCATTATTTGTGCAGGATAACATTTCCTGTGGCACAAACATTGGTTACATGTTTATGTTGTTTTGAGGTAAACAGACATAGTTCGTTCCTTCAATTTCATTTTCAGGCTCCACCGGACCTATCCGGAGATCTCGCAGAAGGGCGGCCGTTAACCACATCATTATATATAGGCCACAGACCCAGTCAGCGAGGAGTGCCACTGATGTAACAACAGCAGCAAATGTTATTGCAGCAGCTGTTGTAGCAGCACCCAATTTTCCCTCGACAAAAGACATTACTGCTGAACTTTTGAATCAGATGATAGCAAAAGGCATCGCCATTCAGCAACCCACTTTCGGTACACCTTATACAACATCTGACCAAGCAATGCCTCACTCGATTCAGCAGAGGCAGTCCGGGTTAGACTCTACAGACCAATAGCAGTGATGGCATGCCAGGATAACCTGCCATTCACAGCACCAGCAGCGGCAGAAGGATCTGCATTTTCCGTGGGTTATGGTTTTTGATCATTAGGATAATCAGATACCATTGTGGCGGTTCTATATCCCCCACCTTGGACCAAAGTTCGATTCATATGGTTGATTTTATGAATATCAACTTGTATTGCAAGTTTATTTCAATTGTCGTTTAATTATACAAACGGCCAATTTCATTTCAATCTATGGTTTTAGTTGTTTGTCTTCTTTGGTCAACAAGCTTGTCATGTCCGAAGTCATGTATAAATGACATTTAGTGTATAGATGTCAAAGCTAACATACTAAACAATTTAGTACGTCTTAAATTCATTCCATATTGTTTTACTCCTTTAAAATGCCCCAATAAAGTACCTTTCGTTCACAAAAGTGATAGATAAAGAGAGGATAAAAATGGGTGATAATGATTTCTGTACTTTACCTAATTAAGTCTTATTTCCACAGTGAATGCCTACCTGTCAATCAATCGACATTTCGGGAGCGATGTTGTTTGGTATGTGCGATAACATGTAGAAGGGGAGAAGGTCCTGTATCGCCTTATCAATCAGTACCTTAGTAACCTCTCAGTCGTTATCTGACACACTTTGGGTTGATCCATTGATCGAACTTTATCGTCGAATACTTGGTGTTTGTTAACCTATATACGCATACCTCTATATGACGGCGTACAACAGGATTGGTTTCGATAGAAGCTTTCTACATCGTCAGGTAGGTGAGATGTTGTAACCGAGGTTTATAATGTAACATTTACCTCTTACTAACTTTCTTATTACTGCTGATTGTGGATCCCTATATTTCCCCCCGTTTACTTAACGATGGGAAACCGTGTTTTTTCTCATATTGTTTTTATTCCAAAGAGAAAATTTAACACACTATGACGTATGTCCGTCCGTTTCTATGTATTATACTAATGAACCAATCTTCAATGTTTGTATGTACCACAACATTGTTTTCAATTATTACAAAGATATCTTATAAGTCAATTCTTCAAAAATTGCATACTGTACTTTTTTATTTTAAAAATGCTTTGTTTATATATTTTTTGTATCTTGTAAATGCTGATATCCATTGACATTGTATACACGTCTTTTAGAGGACAATATTGTTTCTCTCTATAAAATAATGTATTAATACAACATATGTGAATACATTGTTTTACCTTTGTACGTATGTTCTTATAGTACAGATGATACACTATGACGTCTTGTTCTATTCCAGACGAAGGTGAACAACACCTGTTCGGGAATTATGTAGTCACCTTCGATGTGGTGGATAATACAGAAGTGATGGGGTTCTATAGGAAACTATCCTCCCAGTTCTATATGTACGTGTTTGTGTTCATATTTACCACTGTATTGCTGCAATACTTCAAATCACGAACTAAACTTGATACCTTTGTTCCGTTAACACACAATAACTCTGTCACTCGTAGGCTAGATAATGAACACGTGAAGCAGGATCTAAAACAGCGACTTCACTTCGTATTTCCTGATTTTCGAAGAAAGAGTGTCTTACCATTAAGCTGTCCATTGCTGTTTTCTGGTAATTCTTCAGAGCAAAAACGCGCGATGATAGTGAAGAGAGTGCCAAAGCAGCTGGATTATTACCAGAAGCAAGCCAAGAACTGTGAACACTTCAAAGAGGATTACATCACACATCCTCTGACGCAGGAGGAGAAGGACTTCCCGATAGCATATAGTATCTTAGTGTATAAGGATTTAGCCCAAGTCGAGCGACTTCTGAGAGCTATATACCGGCCACAGAACTACTATTGTATACATATCGATTTAAAAGCTGACAGAAATTTCCGAAAGACACTGTCACTAATCGCAAACTGTTTTGAAAATGTGTTCATTACAAAGATATCGGTGAATGTTCAATGGGGGACGTTTACAGTTCTCGAGCCGGAACTTGTGTGTATGGAAGAGCTATGGAAATACAAGACATGGAAGTACTTTATCAATCTAACAGGACAAGAATTTCCCCTACGAACCAATGGAGAGCTCGTGAAAGTTCTGAAAATCTATAATGGTACCAACGACGTGAGTGGCACCGTGAAGAGGTATACTTTATCTAGATAGTATATGTCATTACTGTTATAATATGTCTGATGGCTATAGCTTATCTATAACACCATAACCTATCGTTATCAAACGAATGTTCAAGAAGGCCTGTCCCACTAACATAGACACATTATCAGAAGGATATTTCCTAATGGCTAGGATCAAACTTTTACATTCAGGCGTTTTGTAATTGATGACACTAATTTTTGTCATACGTATAATTGATCATTTATGTGATCTGGACTATAATATTCAGCTGTTTGTAACAACTCCTAATTATAATCAGCTGTGACGTGGTTTGTAACAACTCCTAATTATAATCAGCTGTGATGTAGTTTGTAAAATTCCCAATTATAATCAGCTGTGACGTGGTTTGTAACAACTCCTAATTATAATCAGCTGTGACGTGGTTTGTAACAACTCCTAATTATAATCAGTTGTGATGTGGTTTGTAACAACTTCTAATTATAATCAGTTGTGATGTGGTTTGTAACAACTCCTAATTATAATCAGTTGTGATGTGGTTTGTAACAACTTCTAATTATAATCAGTTGTGATGTGGTTTGTAACAACTCCCAATTATAATCAGCTGTGATGTAGTTTGTAACAACTCCTAATTATAATCAGTTGTGATGTAGTTTGTAACAACTCCTAATTATAATCAGCTGTGATGAAGTTCGTAAATAGTTTCCTATAAGTGCTGTTTAGAAATAAAAATTAATAATTTTAACTTTTGAAATTTAGATTGATATATATATATATATATATAAGTAAAATATAAAAAAAAAAACTCTCCGTTAGCGCTTTCGTCTATAACTAGCCAAGACGAAAGCGCTAACGGAGAATTGTTTTTTTTATTTTACTTTTATAATTCGTCCGTAAGGATAAAAACAATTTATTATCTATTATACATATATATATATATTGTAATGTTGAATGTATAAATGGCCATAAACAGAGATATAAGATGCCAACAATGACATTCATTTTGTATCATTACTAGATAACACGTCCATTTTCACATTGGCGGTGGTGATGCGCGATCACCCGAGCGAGGTTGGCCATTGGATTCTGTTTTCTATACAAGTCATTGACACGGAAGTGTTATCTAGCAATGGTAGCAAAGGAATGTCATTGTCATTACGATTTGCTTGCCTCTGTCTGACGATCATCATCGGCACCCACGTGATCTGTCTTTCCATTGCTCCTATCGATTCCGTGGGGTCACTGGGACAAAACGTCTAGTATTCATAAATTATTCGTGAACCAAATCCTGTAATCTCACTGGTTCCGTAGATAATGACTACGGGAAATCTGACAACTGCGAAACGTCGTGTGATATGTCTTGGTTGTTTTGGCAAGATAATAATATCGCACATGGGCGGAGCTATCTTGGTACCTTGGTATACCGTTTCTATTTTTCAGACGAAGAATAACTTCATTAATAAGCGGCATTTCGATTGGCCGATAAGATATTAATATTTATGTCAAACCGAAGGTTTTTAAAGCCAGTGTTCCCACCGCCAAACGGGAGATTCAGCGAAGGCCGACAATGCCTGCCGTTAATATGTAAACGTCTGTCCGAGTGAACACTTTGAAATAACTTAGCAATATTTTCATCACTCGTGAACTGATAACTGTCTCACTCAGCTGAACGCTCAACACAATGGCCAAGAATACGTTCTGGTCTTTATTTCAGTTTTTCATTCCAGAGCAAATAAGCAGCGATGGGCTAAAGCAGGCAAGCCCCCGGCTGGGATTCTACCCGGGAAGGGGTCTGTCCATATCACCGTCAATAGACACTATGTGGATTATATCCTACACAATCAAACAGCTCACGACTTCCTTGACTGGTGTAATAAAACGTCGGTACCAGACGAGACATACTTCGCCTCTCTGAACCACAACCCTCAGCTCGGGATCCGGGGTTCAGTTAACGGTAAATTTGTTTAAATTATTTTTTTTTTTCTCATGAATATATTATTATATACAAAAAAGACATGATACTGTTATGTTTTCCTGTAGAAGATTTCGACTGGTTAATATTTCTGGATATGTCTGTAGATAATGCCTGTGATAACCCGGAACAATGGTATGGCTTCATTGGATTTTTACTGTTATGATTGTAAAATAATAAATAGTTTTTTATAATATGACTGTTTCCACTGCAACGAATGCAAATGTAATTTGGTGAAAAAGTCATTGTTTATATTTCTAATATCAAACTATTCCATTTACCTTTTTACGTGTCCCTGATGATCATTTCGGATATAATCGTGTATTTTGTCTACTAGTATATTACATGTGTATGAACTCATCAATTATGTAGCAAGACATCCAGTACTTGTTTTATACTGTTTCAGGATATGTGGAGCCATATATAATGAACTCTAGATTCAAAAACTGGGGAAATCTGCCTTGTGGCGGGAAAGTAGTTCGACAAATTTGCATATTTGGTATCGAAGATCTGCCAGTACTTTTCGGGAGAAGCGAATTATTTGCGAACAAGTTTTACTGGGACTTTCAGCCTCTTACTCTGGACTGTATGGAGGAGCTATTGTATAACAGAACACGGGATGGCTATTTAAACAAAATGAAATTTAATTCAATGTTATATGAAAATCTGCAATTTTTGAAGAACCGTACATGACCAAACCACGTCTGTGATTCCGTCGGTGAATGTGGAATTTTAAGGACGTCAAAACATGATAAGAGTTCCCATATGGTTGTTGGTCCATGGGTTAACGAACGCACGTACATTATTTTGACAACTGTACTGTTTTTCTCAAAATAAATTATTTTAAAAACACGATAGCACCACAATATTGGTTTATAGTAGATATCATTTTCAGGCTGTGAGTGCACAATGTTTTCAAATCCCTCCAGACGATAATTTAGTCAGAATGTTGTTTTACAGTAAAAAGTCAGTCAGGCTTTGAGACTACAATGTTGTTTATTCCTTCCAGATGAGAGTTTAGTCAGGGTGTTTCACGACATATCAACCGTCTTTTTCATGGCATATCAACTGTCTTTTTCATGACATATCAACTGTCTTTTTCACGACATATCAACTGTCTTTTTCACGACATATCAACCGTCTTTATCACGACATATCAACTGTTTTTTTCACGACATATCAACCGTCTTTTTCACGACATATCAACTGTCTTTATCATGACATATCAACTGTCTTTATCACGACATATCAACTGTCTTTATCATGACATATCAACTGTATTTTTCACGACATATCAACTGTCTTTAACACGACATATCAACTGTCTTTAACACGACATATCAACTGTCTTTAACACGACATATCAACTGTCTTTTTCCGGTTCCTTCCGTGGTCTTTGCACATCCACATACTCAGTTTCATTTGGTTGTTCTACAATAAAGAGCAAGACAAAATAAAACTAGATATACATTTCATGCTTTTTTCATATTTAGCCGTTTATATCATTACATACCTACCCGTTTATACAATTACGCACCCACCCGTTTATATCATTACATACCTACCCGTTTATATCATTACATACCTACCCGTTTATATCATTACATACCTACCCGTTTATATCATGACATACCGAAGCGTTTATATCATTACATACATACCCGTTTATATCATTACATACCTACCCGTTTATATCATTACATACCCGTTTATATCATTACATACCTACCCGTTTATATCATTACATACCTACCCGTTTATATCATTACATACCTACCCGTTTATATCATTACATACCTACCCGTTTATATCATTACATACCTACCCGTTTATATCATTACATACCTACCCGTTTATATCATTACATACCTACCCGTTTATACAATTACATACCTACCCGTTTATATCATTACATACCTACCCGTTTATATCATTACATACCTACCCGTTTATATCATTACATACCTACCCGTTTATATCATTACATACCTACCCGTTTATACCATTACATACCTACCCGTTTATATCATTACATACCCGTTTATATCATTACATACCTACCCGTTTATACAATTACATACCTACCCGTTTATATCATTACATACCTACCCGTTTATATCATTACATACCTACCCGTTTATACCATTACATACCTACCCGTTTATATCAATACATACCTACCCGTTTATACCATTACATACCTACCCGTTTATACCATTACATACCCGTTTATATCATTACATACCTACCCGTTTATATCATTACATACCTACCCGTTTATTTCATTACATACCTACCCGTTTATATCATTACATACCTACCCGTTTATATCATTACATACCTACCCGTTTATATCATTACATACCTACCCGTTTATATCATTACATACCCGTTTATACCATTACATACCTACCCGTTTATATCATTACATACCCGTTTATATCATTACATACCTACCCGTTTATATCATTACATACCTACCCGTTTATATCATTACATACCTACCCGTTTATATCATTACATACCTACCCGTTTATATCATTACATACCTACCCGTTTATATCATTACATAACTACCCGTTTATACAATTACATACCTACCCGTTTATATCATACCTACCCGTTTATATCATTACATACCTACCCGTTTATATCATTACATACCTACCCGTTTATATCATTACATACCTACCCGTTTATACAATTACATACCTACCCGTTTATATCATTACATACCTACCCGTTTATATCATTACGTACCCGCCCGTTTATATCATTACATACCTACCCGTTTATATCATTACATACCTACCCGTTTATATCATTACATACCTACCCGTTTATATCATTACATACCTACCCGTTTATACAATTACATACCTACCCGTTTATATCATTACGTACCCACCCGTTTATATCATTACATACCTACCCGTTTATATCATTACATACCTTCCCGTTTATACCATTACATACCTACCCGTTTATATCATTACATACCTACCCGTTTATACAATTACATACCTACCCGTTTATATCATTACATACCTACCCGTTTAATGCATTACACTACCCGTTTAATCATTACATACCTACCCGTTTATATCATTACATACTACCCGTTTATATCCCATTACATACCTACCGTTTATATCATACATACCTACCCGTTTATATCATACATACTACCCGTTTATATCATTACATACCTACCCGTTTTATATCATTACATACCTACCCGTTTATATCATTACATACCTACCCGTTTATATCATTAATACCTACCCGTTATATCATTACATACCTACCCGTTATATCATTACATACCTACCCGTTTATATCATACATACCTACCCGTTTATATCATACTACCTACCCGTTTAATCATTACATACCTACCCGTTTATATCATTACTACCTACCCGTTTATATCATTACATACCTACCCGTTATATCATACATACCTACCCGTTTATATCATTACATACCTACCCGTTTATATCATTACATACCTACCCGTTTATATCATTACATACCTACCCGTTTATACAATTACATACCTACCCGTTTATATCATTACATACCTACCCGTTTATATCATTACATACCTACCCGTTTATATCATTACATACCTACCCGTTTATATCATTACATACCTACCCGTTTATATCATTACATACCTACCCGTTTATATCATACCTACCCGTTTATATCATTACATACCTACCCGTTTATATCATTACATACCTACCCGTTTATATCATTACATACCTACCCGTTTATATCATTACATACCTACCCGTTTATATCATTACATACCTACCCGTTTATATCATTACATACCTACCCGTTTATATCATTACATACCTACCCGTTTATATCATTACATACCTACCCGTTTATATCATTACATACCTACCCGTTTATATCATTACATACCTACCCGTTTATATCATTACATTACCTACCCGTTTATATCATTACATACCTACCCGTTTATATCATTACATACCTACCCGTTATATACATTACATACCTACCCGTTTATATCATTACATACCTACCGTTTATATCATTAATACCTACCCGTTTATATCATTACATACCTACCCCGGTTATATCATTACATACCTACCCGTTATATCATTACATACCTACCCGTTGATATCATTACATACCTAACCCGTTTATATCATACATACCTACCCGTTTTATCATTACATACCTACCCGTTTATATCATTAACATACCTACCCGTTTATATCATCATACCTACCCGTTTATATCATTACATACCTACCCGTTTATATCATTACATACCTACCCGTTTATATCATTACATACCTACCCGTTTATATCAATTACATACCTACCCGTTTATATCATTACATACCTACCCGTTTATATCATTACATACCTACCCGTTTATATCATTACATACCTACCCGTTTATATCATTACATACCTACCCGTTTTAATCATTACATACCTACCCGTTTATATCATTACATACCTACCCGTTTATACAATTACATACCTACCCGTTTATATCATTACATACCTACCCGTTTATATCATTACATACCTACCCGTTTATATCATTACATACCTACCCGTTTATATCATTACATACCTACCCGTTTATATCATTACATACCTACCCGTTTATATCATTACATACCTACCCGTTTATATCATTACATACCTACCCGTTTATATCATTACATACCTACCCGTTTATATCATACATACCTACCCGTTTATATCATTACATACCTACCCGTTTATATCATTACATACCTACCGTTTATATCCATTACATACCTACCCGTTTTATATACATACATACCTACCCGTTTATATCATTACATACCTACCCGTTTATATCATTACATACCTACCCGTTTATATCATTACATACCTACCCGTTTATACAATTACATACCTACCCGTTTATATCATTACATACCTACCCGTTTATATCATTACATACCTACCCGTTTATATCATTACATACCTACCCGTTTATATCATTACATACCTACCCGTTTATATCATTACATACCTACCCGTTTATATCATTACATACCTACCCGTTTATATCATTACATACCTACCCGTTTATATCATTACATACCTACCCGTTTATATCATTACATACCTACCCGTTTATATCATTACATACCTACCCGTTTATATCATTACATACCTACCCGTTTATATCATTACATACCTACCCGTTTATATCATTACATACCTACCCGTTTATATCATTACATACCTACCCGTTTATATCATTACATACCTACCCGTTTATATCATTACATACCTACCCGTTTATATCATTACATACCTACCCGTTTATACCATTACATACCTACCCGTTTATATCATTACATACCTACCCGTTTATATCATACCTACCCGTTTATATCATTACATACCTACCCGTTTATATCATTACATACCTACCCGTTTATCATACTACTCCGTTTTATTACATACCTACCCGTTTTTAATATACCAATTACATACCTACCCGTTTTATCATCTACCTACCCGTTTATATCATTACATACCTACCCGTTTATATCATTACATAACCTACCCGTTTATACATTACATACCTAACCAGCTATCCCGTTTAAAATTTACTTACCTACGACTGTTATATCATTACATACTAGCTATTTATATCATTAATACCTACCCGTTTTTTACAATACATACCCGTTTTATCTTACATACCTACCGTTTATATATCATACCTACCGTTTATATCATACTATACCTACCCTTTATATCATTACATACCTACCCGTTTATCTTACATACCTACCCGTTTATATCATTACATACCTACCCGTTTATATCATTACATACCTCCCGTTTATATCATTACATACCTACCCGTTTATATCATTACATACCTACCCGTTTATATCATTACATACCTACCCGTTTATATCATTACATACCTACCCGTTTATATCATACATACCTACCCGTTTATATCATTACATACCTACCCGTTTATATCATTACATACCTACCCGTTTATATCATTACATACCTACCCGTTTATATCATTACATACCTACCCGTTTATATCATTACATACCTACCCGTTTATACCATTACATACCTACCCGTTTATATCATTACATACCTACCCGTTTATATCATTACATACCTACCCGTTTATATCATTACATACCTACCCGTTTATATCATTACATACCTACCCGTTTATATCATTACATACCTACCCGTTTATATCATTACATACCTACCCGTTTATATCATTACATACCTACCCGTTTTATACCATTACATACCTACCCGTTTATATCATTACATACCTACCCGTTTATACCATTACATACCTACCCGTTTATATCATTACATACCTACCCGTTTATATCATTACATACCTACCCGTTTATATCATTACATACCTACCCGTTTATATCATTACATACCTACCCGTTTATATCATTACATACCTACCCGTTTATACCATTACATACCTACCCGTTTATATCATTACATACCTACCCGTTTATATCATACCTACCCGTTTATATCATTACATACCTACCCGTTTATACCATTACATACCTACCCGTTTATATCATACCTACCCGTTTATATCATTACATACCTACCCGTTTATACCATTACATACCTACCCGTTTATATCATTACATACCTACCCGTTTATATCATACCTACCCGTTTATACCATTACATACCTACCCGTTTATATCATTACATACCTACCCGTTTATATCATACCTACCCGTTTATATCATACCTACCCGTTTATACCATTACATACCTACCCGTTTATATCATTACATACCTACCCGTTTATATCATTACATACCTACCCGTTTATATCATTACATACCTACCCGTTTATACCATTACATACCTGGAACACGCATATCCATGTACTCGCAGCGTGAGTCATCTTTTTCTGGTTCGTCCTCTTTCCTACAGCAAGTTTGTTTACAAATCATTGAGTTTTGTTAAAACGAGAAATATCTAATAATCTTCGAGTTTTTACATATTATCTTATCATACCCAAAACAATACAATACATTTTCGACTATTTTATTTTATTCCACACCATCTTGGGAAAGGGTGTGGACTTTTAACAGATATTCCATCATGTTCTGTTAGCGAGTAGTGTCAGCATCGTGAGATAGATATCAGTAAGAATAACAAGCAAAGATCATACTTACAATTCAGATAGTTGACCTGTAAAAGGGAAAAACAATGAACTGGTATCATCAGATATGTAAGCATTTAACATACACATAAACACCTTGACCACCTTATCTTTGTCTGTATTTCAAGTCTTCAATACATTCTATGGCACGGATGTTATTTGTGCATGTGTCATTATTTAGCTTCGTGTTATCATTGGGGATTATATAACTTAACACCAGATCTGCTGCTGGCAGCGGATTTGTTATTGAAATCTCCAATCATATTTTATAAGAACAATACTTATTGAACATCAAAATCTGAATCCCCCATCCGCGGCTGGCTACAGATTCGTTATTCGAATCCCTTATAACGAATAACGAATCCGCTTCTAACTCCAGCCCGCTAATATACATAGTGAAAATAAATCCCCATCAAAAGCACAAGATAAAGGGGCGAGTGATAAAGGTGACCATTTTTCTGTTTCCTATAACTCTATTTCGTTCCCACGTACATGTATACATTATCTACCTATTTCGGGCCCATCAGCCCCCATGGTTGTCGGGGGGTTCCCGGGCTCCAGGTCCTGGGTTTCATCGTCTATAGTGGCCACTGTACACTTATATTTACGACTCGGAGGCTTCTTAAATATCGGCGGCGGCTTCTTCTTCTCTGATGTCGCGTACACATCCTTCTATCAGCAATAAACATGACGTCATTGAAACAAATTAAACAGGAAACACACGTGACTCCGAAAAGTGGTTAATGCTCGTGTCAGGGAGTCAAACGGTATTGTCTGGTAAATTAAAATAATGTGGAATGTTAAACTCGGGATGTTAGTTATTATGGTTAAGGTAAAATAATGTGGAATGTTAGACTCGGGATGTTAGTTATTATGGTTAAGGTAAAATAATGTGGAATGTTAGACTCGGGATGTTAGTTATTATGGTTAAGGTAAAATAATGTGAAATGTTAGACTCAGAATGTTAGTTATTACGGTTAAGGTAAAATATTGTGAAATGTTAGACTTGGGATGTTAGTTATTATGGTTAAGGTAAAATAATGTGAAATGTTAGACTCGGGATGTTAGTTATTATGGTTAAGGTAAAATAATGTGGAATGTTAGACTCGGGATGTTAGTTATTATGGTTAAGGTAAAATAATGTGGAATGTTAGACTCGGGATGTTAGTTATTATGGTTAAGGTAAAATAATGTGAAATGTTAGACTCAGAATGTTAGTTATTACGGTTAAGGTAAAATAATGTGGAATGTTAGACTCAGAATGTTAGTTATTACGGTTAAGGTAAAATAATGTGGAATATTAGACTTGGGATGTTAGTTATTATGGTTAAGGTAAAATAATGTGAAATGTTAGACTCGGGATGTTAGTATTATGGTTAAGGTAAAATAATGTGGAATGTTAGACTCGGGATGTTAGTATTATGGTTAAGGTAAAATAATGTGGAATGTTAGACTCAGAATGTTAGTTATTACGGTTAAGGTAAAATAATGTGGAATGTTAGACTCAGAATGTTAGTTATTACGGTTAAGGTAAAATAATGTGAAATGTTAGACTTGGGATGTTAGTTATTATGGTTAAGGTAAAATAATGTGGAATGTTAGACTCAGAATGTTAGTTATTACGGTTAAGGTAAAATAATGTGGAATGTTAGACTCAGAATGTTAGTTATTACGGTTAAGGTAAACTAATGTGGAATATTAGACTTGGGATGTTAGTTATTATGGTTAAGGTAAAATAATGTGAAATGTTAGACTCGGGATGTTAGTTATTATGGTTAAGGTAAAATAATGTGAAATGTTAGACTTGGGATGTTAGTTATTATGGTTAAGGTAAAATAATGTGGAATATTAGACTTGGGATGTTAGTTATTATGGTTAAGGTAAAATAATGTGGAATATTAGACTTGGGATGTTAGTTATTATGGTTAAGGTAAAATAATGTGGAATGTTAGACTTGGGATGTTAGTTATTATGGTTAAGGTAAAATAATGTGAAATGTTAGCCTCAGAATGTTAGTTATTATGGTGAAGTTAAAATAATGTGGAATATTAGACTTGGGATGTTACATATTATGGTGTAGGTAAAGTTAATGGTATTACTTCCAACAAATACGTATTTTAGGGAGAAATATCGTGTTTTAGTAACACAAGTGTCTTCAAATAAGAAAACGATCAGCAATATTATTAATCTACATATGAGTAGAACAGCGTTATCAGTTAAAGGTGTCATACACAATAAGAAAGTTTTGTGATACCTCTGGTTCGCTCTTTGGAACAGCTAGTCTGACTTTTCCTTCTACTTGTGAGGCTGTTGACCCCGCACGGGAAGAGGTGAATAAGGCTGACCCAACAGGGATGTCGTCATATATGTTACCAGCACTACAAACAAAACACGTCATTATCTAACAACATCTTATCCCGAATCTGAAGGTTTACGGTGGATTATCGTTGTCATGATTTAACACTCCGTCTTATCAAAACTGTCATCACTGTTTTGTTAGTTGCTTTGTGTGGCTGTAGATATGATGATATCTTATGTCCGGAACTCTACCAACAATTCATATTACTAGTAAATACATCAACCTTTTGTCATAAGGGGTGAGTTAGCATAATCTAAGTTTTTTTGTTTGCTATTATTCTGCTGAAGGGTTTATCACATATCTCTTCATGTTAGATAGATTTAAGAAATATCTATCTTACACTGCTTTTCATGCCCACGGAGTAGTCTGCGTTCAAGGGGGACAATTCTTACAACGTCCCCTGCTTGTGTTCACATATATATCAGCTATCATCGCCGGTGTCAGGTTTTAAAAGTTGGACTATAAAAATATATGATTACCACCAGCAATAAACAGATAGGGTTAGAGGTAAAGCGACTAGACTAAACTGTACATGCCTACTGTAACAGAACAGCGCCTACCATGCAGGTTTGTCACACAATCAGCGGGCAATGAATTCATACTTAAAAAAAAAAAAAATGGCAAACACCACGACCGACAAAATGGTTCCGTCTACGTTTGCACAGGGGCCTGATATTTTGCTTACTCTAGGTGTATTTGGACTTATCCTAGAGTGTGCGTGTGGCACATTTTCAGACGATTTTTGGCTCCTAAAGTAACAAACATTTAGTAAACATGACAAACCTCAATGTTCATATAAGAAGATATCTTAATTGTAACAGAGCCTATATTTGTGTAGACTAACTAGGAAATCTGTCATTCTAGCCTTACAATATCATCGTCGTTATTTACCTTAGACATTCCATCAAGAAAACCGGTTAACACATGTAACACATGTAACAGAAAACATCGAATATTCGTATCGAGTCACTGTTCCACGCATAAAGTTGCCAAAATCACCGTTGATATGACCGCCCACGAAACATCGCCGTTTTATGACGATCGAGATCGACACCACTCGAAAAAGCCTTTAAACTATGTGAATGGAATTCCAGTGATAGTCGTGATGTCATGCAGTGACGAAGTATTTCATAAAAAAGTGACTGGACAATAAAAAGTACGATGTATTTCGTAAAATGATAAAATAGGTCGAAGTGCAACTAAGTACATGTATATGTAAAATTGGCAAAACTAATTTCCTCGCTGATTTTTCAAAGTATTGGTAATAGAAATTCATTTTTATCTTTTTTTTCTCTGATGTCAATATTTTGATCAAGGACATGTCAATAGTCGTTCAAGTTACGGCAATCTGTGTCGGCAAATTATACATGCGTTCATCTTTAAACCATAAAGAAAGGAAATATGTGTGCTAACTTACAGGTTAGTGAAAATGAGTTAGATCTGTCAGAATATCTTAAGTCTTTTTGTTAAGAACTTCAAATAAAGAAAAACAAAATAAGAAAATTGATGGTTGAGAGACATTCTTTGCCAGAATTTTGGTAGAGATATGAGAGAGATTCTCTTTCATTATGTGTGTATGTCGGATAGGGACATTCCACCCTCATCACAAAACCTTTGACAAGCCTCGGGTTTCACCACATTTTGTGACCCTTGGGTGATATATCCCTATATACAATGTACACACATAATAAGTAGCCTTATGATATTCTAGAGAACAACGAATACTTTACTGTATACATAACAGTAACAGCCTAAGCAGAAATTAACCAGAATATCCATACCGAAATGGGGAGATAGGAGTTAAGGTAGGAACGTACTTATCTTTCTTGGTTCCGCCTTCTGGAAAATAAAATGGAAACAGAAAATTTCAATGTAGGTCGTGATGATGAACATGATCGCGATATAAAATGGCGTCTACCTGGTCGCGTCGGTTGTATGACCAAGGTCAAGGTCGATCGTACTCAATATCAGGACAGTAATCACGAAACTTTACATCTGAATGGGACTTGCGTTAAACGCCCTCTATAAATACGCTCGTCATGGGGCTGTTTTCTAGTTCTGTTTTTCTGGAACTTAGAGATGGTAAAAACCAAATAACAGTATAAAATCTCGAGTTACAACCGTTTTCTGGAAGGTGCTTGAAAGTGACACGTTAAAGGACGACGGATGCTACATTATATCATCAGCTCAACTAAACATCTGATACCTAAAACATCTGATACCTAAAACATCTGATACCTAAAACATTAGCTCACTAAAACACCAGATCACTAAAATATCAGCTCACTAAAACATCTGATCACTAAAATATCAGCTCACTAAAACATCGTATCACAAAAATATTCGATCACTAAAACATCAGCTCACTAACAGCGCACTAACACATCTGCCCAATAAAATATCAGCTCACTTAAATATCAGCTCACTTATACATCAACTCACTAATACATCCGATTACTAAAACATCAGATCAATACTACATCATATTACTCCAATACATGTATCAGATCTCTAAAATATCAATTCACTAAAATATCAGCGCACTAAAACATCAGGTTAATAAAAACATCAGCTCACTTAAATATCAGCTCACTAAACATCAGCTCACTAAACATCAGCTCACTAAAACATCCGCTCACTAAAACATCAGTTCACTAAAACATCAGCTCACTAAAACATCAGCTCACTAAACCTTCTTATTGTCTGATTAATTTGAAATGTTGTCCGTTATTCTATTTTAAGTTGTTTTATCAGTTCCGTTGTGATTGCTGCTTTACCTACCAACATGTATACTTGAAGCAATGGAATTGTACACACCGGAGACCAGTCCAAGAGAAGTTTTCCCATCGCCTTTAGCTTTTCTGGAAAATGAAAGGTAAATGGTGGACAATTAATGTTTTCTCGTTCAGCATTTATCATATGATGAGAGCCATTTTATTTTTCTGTATTTTTTATGAGCAGAGGTGGGGGTTAGTTTGTTCTAAGTAAAATAATTAAAACCTTTCAAAAAGAGTTATATAAATAGACAGGTTATCTTATAAATAGACAGGTTACCTTATAAATAGACAGGTTACCTTATAAATAGACAGGTTACCTTATGGGTGGTTATAAATAGACAGGTTACCTTATAAATAGACAGGTTACCTTATAAATAGACAGGTTACCTTATAAATAGACAGGTTACCTTATGGGTGGTTATAAATAGACAGGTTACCTTATGGGTGGTTATAAATAGACAGGTTACCTTATGGGTGGTTATAAATAGACAGGTTACCTTATGGGTGGTTATAAATAGACAGGTTACCTTATAAATAGACAGGTTACCACACAGGTTACCTTATAAATAGACAGGTTACCTTATAAATAGACAGGTTACCTTATGGGTGGTTATAAATAGACAGGTTACCTTATAAATAGACAGGTTACCTTATAAATAGACAGGTTACCTTATAAATAGACAGGTTATCTTATAAATAGACAGGTTACCTTATAAATAGACAGGTTACCTTATAAATAGACAGGTTACCTTATAAATAGACAGGTTATCTTATAAATAGACAGGTTACCTTATAAATAGACTAGACAGGTTACCTTATAAATAGACAGGTTATCTTATAAATAGACAGGTTACCTTATAAATAGACAGGTTACCACACAGGTTACCTTATAAATAGACAGGTTACCTTATAAATAGACAGGTTACCACACAGGTTACCTTATAAATAGACAGGTTACCTTATAAATAGACAGGTTACCTTATGGGTGGTTATAAATAGACAGGTTACCTTATAAATAGACAGGTTACCTTATAAATAGACAGGTTACCTTATGGGTGGTTGTCGTAAAGCAGATATTTCTACTGTATGTCTTAAAAAAGTGTGATCTACACAATCAAAATGTAAAACAAGAGGCCGCAAGGGACTGTATCGTTCACCTGATTGATTTGACCAAACGTCAAAATAATGGCCATGTTCAATTTAGCTGTATTTGTTGATGTCAAACAATGTTATCTATGATCATAGGGTAGGGATCTCAACTGCTTCAAAGATATAACCCTGAAACGAAGGTCACTCCAGATGGGTGTGAAAAGTCCCCAGGGATTGTTTATAATGATTGTGTTTAAAGAAACTAATCCCTTGGGATGGGGAGAGACCCCTGGGTCTATTTTAACACCCTGGTCGTATGTATCCCTTGATGCTCAGCAATGCTATGTATGGCTATGGGGTGGAGACCTAAACAGTTTCAAAAATATAACCAAGAAACTAAGTCTTCATGGATTTGGGAGAGAACCAAGGGCCTATTTTTACAACATGAACGTGTTTATATTTTGATGACCAGCAATGATATATATGGTTAAGGGATGGGGATCATACAAGAAGTCGTATATAGCAATATAGACAAATGATACTCTTTTGCCCCGACCTTCATACCCCTTGGGGTCAGACCCAACATTTATAAACATTTGAATCCCAGTAACCTAGGGATGTGACCACTGAAATATAAAAGTCATACATTGCTTAGTTTAAGAGAAGAAGTCATTAATATCAATACTGCCAAATGAACCAATTTTAGCCCCGCCCCTCAGGTCCCTAGGGGGTCAGCACCATCATCTGTATGATTTTCAATCCCGCCAACCTAGGGGTGATTCCAGTAGGTAAGTAGAAGAAGTAAATTGACAACTGCGAACAGAAGACGACGGACACCGGACGCCACGGTATGGCATAAGTCACCTTCGGACCAGGTGAGCTAAAAATGGTCTAATGCTTATTTGAATTTTACATCATTAGATCACATAATGATTTGTATCTTACCTGGAATTTTTAATTCTCTTTTCTGAAACAAAGTAAAACTATTCGTATTTATTTGAGTGTAAAACCCGCGAAGAAAACAGTCCATCAATGTCATATGTATAAGTTGGACATATGAGGAAAATTTAATAGGGAGACACCAATGGTCAGGGTGATAAGAAAAAAGGTTGTATGGGGTACCAACAGTCAAGATAATATTTTGACGGGGATTCTGTGGAAAAACACGGAAAAAACGTAGAAAAGGATGATATAAACAAAGGCAAATAGGGCGAGTTTTGAGGTTAACTGGCAATGAACAAATGTGAGAGAACATATGATAAACTATGTATAACACACTCTGATGTAACAACAACGAAATCGAGAAATAACACGGTGCACTTTTACAGTTTTATAGAGGGATCAGTAACTTACCGATTACTGGGGCGTCAGTTTTATAGAGGGATCAGTAACTTACTGATTACTGGGGCGTCAGTTTTATAGAGGGATCAGTAACTTACCGATAACAGGAGCGTCAGTTTTATAGAGGGATCAGTAACTTACCGATAACAGGAGCGTCAGTTTTATAGAGGGATCAGTAACTTACCGATTACTGGGGCGTCAGTTTTATAGAGGGATCAGTAACTTACTGATTACAGGAGCGTCAGTTTTATAGAGGGATCAGTAACTTACCGATTACTGGGGCGTCAGTTTTATAGAGGGATCAGTAACTTACCGATTACTGGGGCGTCAGTTTTATAGAGGGATCAGTAACTTACTGATTACAGGGGCGTCAGTTTTATAGAGGGATCAGTAACTTACCGATTACAGGAGCGTCAGTTTTATAGAGGGATCAGTAACTTACTGATTACAGGAGCGTCAGTTTTATAGAGGGATCAGTAACTTACCGATTACTGGGGCGTCAGTTTTATAGAGGGATCAGTAACTTACCGATTACTGGGGCGTCAGTTTTATAGAGGGATCAGTAACTTACCGATTACTGGGGCGTCAGTTTTATAGAGGGATCAGTAACTTACCGATAACAGGAGCGTCAGTTTTATAGAGGGATCAGTAACTTACTGATTACAGGAGCGTCAGTTTTATAGAGGGATCAGTAACTTACCGATTACTGGGGCGTCAGTTTTATAGAGGGATCAGTAACTTACCGATAACTGGGGCGTCAGTTTTATAGAGGGATCAGTAACTTACTGATTACAGGAGCGTCAGTTTTATAGAGGGATCAGTAACTTACTGATTACAGGAGCGTCAGTTTTATAGAGGGATCAGTAACTTACCGATTACTGGGGCGTCAGTTTTATAGAGGGATCAGTAACTTACTGATTACAGGAGCGTCAGTTTTATAGAGGGATCAGTAACTTACCGATTACAGGAGCGTCAGTTTTATAGAGGGATCAGTAACTTACCGATTACTGGGGCGTCAGTTTTATAGAGGGATCAGTAACTTACTGATTACAGGAGCGTCAGTTTTATAGAGGGATCAGTAACTTACCGATTACTGGGGCGTCAGTTTTATAGAGGGATCAGTAACTTACCGATTACTGGGGCGTCAGTTTTATAGAGGGATCAGTAACTTACCGATTACTGGGGCGTCAGTTTTATAGAGGGATCAGTAACTTACCGATTACTGGGGCGTCAGTTTTATAGAGGGATCAGTAACTTACCGATTACTGGGGCATCAGTTTTATAGAGGGATCAGTAACTTACTGATTACAGGGGCGTCAGTTTTATAGAGGGATCAGTAACTTACTGATTACTGGGGCGTCAGTTTTATAGAGGGATCAGTAACTTACTGATTACTGGGGCGTCAGTTTTATAGAGGGATCAGTAACTTACTGATTACTGGGGCGTCAGTTTTATAGAGGGATCAGTAACTTACCGATTACTGGGGCGTCAGTTTTATAGAGGGATCAGTAACTTACCGATTACAGGGGCGTCACTCTTTCCCAGGTTTTCTAAGTCCTCATACAATGGATCTGGCTCACGGTCTGCACGCGAACAAAATACTACAGGAAGTTTAAAAGGTATCTCGCCTAAAAAAGATTAGCGTCAATGTATAAAGGTTTATGGTTCATACGAGAGGGATACTGTTTTAATCAGCCCCGTTATTTGTTATGTATTCAGTTGGGGTTTTTTTGGGCACGGTTAATTGAACTCAATAAGATTACTTAACACGGGATCAACTTCAGGATCATTTTCATTAGTCGCGTCTACATTAGAATGGCAAATTATATTGATTGATTGATTGATTGATTGATTGATTGATTGATTGATTGATTGATTGATTGATTTCGCCAACTATCAATCAAATCTCAAGATTTTCGTTTGTAACGACCCATTGACAAACCCATACACTACATTGACAAACTTTCTCTATTCTACCTACAATAACGTAAACACATACAACTATTTGCACAGGAATGATTTACCTCGTTTAAGCTTGATAGCAACGCCGACACCAAAAGTAACCAGTATAAGAGAGGCCACTGCCATCAACGCCACACCCGTGTAGAAGTATGGTATACCAGATTCGGGGTCTGAAATCATACAGCAATGTTATCTTATGTTTACGACGTTATGTACAGAGCAAACGTTCAATACATCAATAAAGCCGATAAAAATAGAGTAAAAATGAATGGTTTCCTCTTTTGAAAGACATATAACAGAGGAAAACAATAGAGCAACATTTTGCAGTGACCATGTTTACACAACCAGACCAACATTGGAATCAGCCATAGACCTTAACATAGCTGGACTTCGGAAGAATCCGTCATTATTCGATATAAAGTTTGACTTCGGAAGAATCCGTCATAGCTCGATATAAAGTTGGACTTCGGAAGAATCCGTCATAGCTCAATATAAAGTTGGACTTCGGAAGAATCCGTCATAGCTCAATATAAAGTTGGACATCGGGGGAATCCGTCATAGCTCAATATAAAGTTGGACTTCGGGGGAATCCGTCATAGCTCAATATAAAGTTGGACTTCGGGGGAATCCGTCATAGCTCAATATGAAGTTGGACTTCGGGGGAATCCGTCATAGCTCAATATGAAGTTGGACTTCGGGGGAATCCGTCATAGCTCAATATGAAGTTGGACTTCGGGGGAATCCGTCATAGCTCAATATAAAGTTGGACGTCATAGCTCTGTACAAAGTGGGATTTCTAGAGAAACGGTCATATTTCTTAACAGAAGCAGTACTGCGGAGATATCCGACATAGGTCTGTATAGTAGTAGCTTCGTAAATTGAAGATGTATATGCAAAGGAGTATCATCAACACAGAAAAGCAGACCAAAACCACAGAAGTGACGTCGCGACTGGAAGGTAAAAATAGCAACTTGGTAACATAGTGACAAAAACAGACGAGAAAACTACCTACCTGATAACATAGTGATATCAACAGACGAGAAAACTACCTACCTGATAACATAGTGATATAAACACAGAAAAACTACCTACCTGATAACATAGTGATATAAACAGACAGAGAAAACTACCTACCTGGTAACATAGTGATATAAACGCAGAAAACTACCTACCTGATAACATAGTGACAAAAACAGACGAGAAAACTACCTACCTGATAACATAGTGATATAAACACAGAGAAAACTACCTACCTGATAACATAGTGATATAAACAGACGAGAAAACTACCTACCTGATAACATAGTGATATAAACAGACGAGAAAACTACCTACCTGATAACATAGTGATATAAACAGACGAGAAAACTACCTACCTGATAACATAGTGATATAAACACAGAAAACTACCTACCTGATAACATAGTGATATAAACAGACGAGAAAACTACCTACCTGATAACATAGTGATATAAACACAGAAAACTACCTACCTGATAACATAGTGATATAAACAGACGAGAAAACTACCTACCTGATAACATAGTGATATAAACAGACAGAGAAAACTACCTACCTGATAACATAGTGATATAAACAGACAGAGAAAACTACCTACCTGATAACATAGTGATATAAACAGACAGAGAAACTACCTACCTGATAACATAGTGATATAAACAGACAGAGAAAACTACCTACCTGATAACATAGTGATATAAACACAGAAAACTACCTACCTGGTAACATAGTGACAAAAACAGAGAAAACTACCTACCTGATAACATAGTGATATAAACAGACAGAGAAAACTACCTACCTGATAACATAGTGATATAAACAGACAGAGAAAACTACCTACCTGATAACATAGTGATATAAACAGACGAGAAAACTACCTACCTGATAACATAGTGATATAAACAGACAGAGAAAACTACCTACCTGATAACATAGTGATATAAACAGACAGAGAAAACTACCTACCTGATAACATAGTGATATAAACAGACGAGAAAACTACCTACCTGATAACATAGTGATATAAACAGACGAGAAAACTACCTACCTGATAACATAGTGATATAAACAGACGAGAAAACTACCTACCTGATAACATAGTGATATAAACAGACAGAAAACTACCTACCTGATAACATAGTGATATAAACAGACGAGAAAACTACCTACCTGATAACATAGTGATATAAACACAGAAAACTACCTACCTGATAACATAGTGATATAAACAGACGAGAAAACTACCTACCTGATAACATAGTGATATAAACAGACAGAGAAAACTACCTACCTGATAACATAGTGATATAAACAGACAGAGAAAACTACCTACCTGATAACATAGTGATATAAACACAGAAAACTACCTACCTGATAACATAGTGATATAAACAGACGAGAAAACTACCTACCTGATAACATAGTGATATAAACAGACGAGAAAACTACCTACCTGATAACATAGTGATATAAACAGACGAGAAAACTACCTACCTGATAACATAGTGATATAAACAGACAGAGAAAACTACCTACCTGATAACATAGTGATATAAACAGACAGAGAAAACTACCTACCTGATAACATAGTGATATAAACACAGAAAACTACCTACCTGATAACATAGTGATATAAACAGACGAGAAAACTACCTACCTGATAACATAGTGATATAAACAGACGAGAAAACTACCTACCTGATAACATAGTGATATAAACACAGAAAACTACCTACCTGATAACATAGTGATATAAACAGAGAAAACTACCTACCTGATAACATAGTGATATAAACAGACGAGAAAACTACCTACCTGATAACATAGTGATATAAACAGAGAAAACTACCTACCTGATAACATAGTGATATAAACACAGAAAACTACCTACCTGATAACATAGTGATATAAACAGACGAGAAAACTACCTACCTGATAACATAGTGATATAAACAGACAGAGAAAACTACCTACCTGATAACATAGTGATATAAACAGACAGAGAAAACTACCTACCTGATAACATAGTGATATAAACACAGAAAACTACCTACCTGATAACATAGTGATATAAACAGACAGAGAAAACTACCTACCTGATAACATAGTGATATAAACACAGAAAACTACCTACCTGATAACATAGTGATATAAACAGACGAGAAAACTACCTACCTGATAACATAGTGATATAAACAGACAGAGAAAACTACCTACCTGATAACATAGTGATATAAACAGACGAGAAAACTACCTACCTGATAACATAGTGATATAAACAGACAGAGAAAACTACCTACCTGATAACATAGTGATATAAACAGACGAGAAAACTACCTACCTGATAACATAGTGATATAAACACAGAAAACTACCTACCTGATAACATAGTGATATAAACAGACGAGAAAACTACCTACCTGATAACATAGTGATATAAACAGACAGAGAAAACTACCTACCTGATAACATAGTGATATAAACAGACGAGAAAACTACCTACCTGATAACATAGTGATATAAACAGACGAGAAAACTACCTACCTGATAACATAGTGATATAAACAGACGAGAAAACTACCTACCTGATAACATAGTGATATAAACAGACAGAGAAAACTACCTACCTGATAACATAGTGATATAAACAGACGAGAAAACTACCTACCTGATAACATAGTGATATAAACAGACAGAGAAAACTACCTACCTGATAACATAGTGATATAAACAGAGAGAACTACCTACCTGATAACATAGTGATATAAACAGACGAGAAAACTACCTACCTGATAACATAGTGATATAAACAGACGAGAAAACTACCTACCTGATAACATAGTGATATAAACAGACGAGAAAACTACCTACCTGATAACATAGTGATATAAACAGACGAGAAAACTACCTACCTGATAACATAGTGATATAAACAGACGAGAAAACTACCTACCTGATAACATAGTGATATAAACAGACGAGAAAACTACCTACCTGATAACATAGTGATATAAACAGACGAGAAAACTACCTACCTGATAACATAGTGATATAAACAGACAGAGAAAACTACCTACCTGATAACATAGTGATATAAACAGACGAGAAAACTACCTACCTGATAACATAGTGATATAAACAGACGAGAAAACTACCTACCTGATAACATAGTGATATAAACAGACGAGAAAACTACCTACCTGATAACATAGTGATATAAACAGACAGAGAAAACTACCTACCTGATAACATAGTGATATAAACAGACGAGAAAACTACCTACCTGATAACATAGTGATATAAACAGACGAGAAAACTACCTACCTGATAACATAGTGATATAAACACAGAAAACTACCTACCTGATAACATAGTGATATAAACACAGAAAACTACCTACCTGATAACATAGTGATATAAACACAGAAAACTACCTACCTGATAACATAGTGATATCAACAGACAAGAAAACTACCTACCTGATAACATAGTGATATAAACACAGAAAACTACCTACCTGATAACATAGTGATATAAACAGACAGAAAAACTACCTACCTGATAACATAGTGATATAAACAGACAGAGAAAACTACCTACCTGATAACATAGTGATATAAACACAGAAAACTACCTACCTGATAACATAGTGATATAAACAGACGAGAAAACTACCTACCTGATAACATAGTGATATAAACACAGAAAACTACCTACCTGATAACATAGTGATATAAACACAGAAAACTACCTACCTGATAACATAGTGATATAAACACAGAAAACTACCTACCTGATAACATAGTGATATAAACACAGAAAACTACCTACCTGATAACATAGTGATATAAACAGACAGAGAAAACTACCTACCTGATAACATAGTGATATAAACACAGAAAACTACCTACCTGATAACATAGTGATATAAACAGAGAAAACTACCTACCTGATAACATAGTGATATAAACACAGAGAAAACTACCTACCTGATAACATAGTGATATAAACAGACGAGAAAACTACCTACCTGATAACATAGTGATATAAACAGAGAAAACTACCTACCTGATAACATAGTGATATAAACAGAGAAAACTACCTACCTGATAACATAGTGATATAAACAGTCGAGAAAACTACCTACCTGATAACATAGTGATATCAACACAGAAAACTACCTACCTGATAACATAGTGATATAAACAGACGAGAAAACTACCTACCTGATAACATAGTGATATAAACAGACAGAGAAAACTACCTACCTGATAACATAGTGATATAAACAGACGAGAAAACTACCTACCTGATAACATAGTGATATAAACAGACAGAGAAAACTACCTACCTGATAACATAGTGATATAAACAGACAGAGAAAACTACCTACCTGATAACATAGTGATATAAACAGACGAGAAAACTACCTACCTGATAACATAGTGATATAAACAGACGAGAAAACTACCTACCTGATAACATAGTGATATAAACACAGAAAACTACCTACCTGATAACATAGTGATATCAACACAGAAAACTACCTACCTGATAACATAGTGATATAAACAGAGAAAACTACCTACCTGATAACATAGTGATATAAACAGACAGAGAAAACTACCTACCTGATAACATAGTGATATAAACACAGAAAACTACCTACCTGATAACATAGTGATATAAACACAGAAAACTACCTACCTGATAACATAGTGATATAAACAGACGAGAAAACTACCTACCTGATAACATAGTGATATAAACAGACAGAGAAAACTACCTACCTGATAACATAGTGATATAAACAGAGAAAACTACCTACCTGATAACATAGTGATATAAACAGACGAGAAAACTACCTACCTGATAACATAGTGATATAAACAGACAGAGAAAACTACCTACCTGATAACATAGTGATATAAACAGACAGAGAAAACTACCTACCTGATAACATAGTGATATAAACAGACAGAGAAAACTACCTACCTGATAACATAGTGATATAAACAGACGAGAAAACTACCTACCTGATAACATAGTGATATAAACAGACAGAGAAAACTACCTACCTGATAACATAGTGATATAAACAGACAGAGAAAACTACCTACCTGATAACATAGTGATATAAACAGACAGAGAAAACTACCTACCTGATAACATAGTGATATAAACAGACAGAGAAAACTACCTACCTGATAACATAGTGATATCAACACAGAAAACTACCTACCTGATAACATAGTGATATAAACAGACGAGAAAACTACCTACCTGATAACATAGTGATATAAACAGACAGAGAAAACTACCTACCTGGTAACATAGTGATATAACCACAGAAAACTACCTACCTGATAACATAGTGATATAAACACAGAAAACTACCTACCTGATAACATAGTGATATAAACACAGAAAACTACCTACCTGATAACATAGTGATATAAACACAGAAAACTACCTACCTGATAACAAAGTGATATAAACAGACAGAGAAAACTACCTACCTGATAACAAAGTGATATAAACAGACAGAGAAAACTACCTACCTGATAACACAGTGATATAAACAGTAGAGAAAGCTACCTACCTGATACCATAGTGATATAAACAGACGAGAAAACTACCTACCTGATAACAAAGTGATATAAACAGACGAGAAAACTACCTACCTGATAACATAGTGATATAAACAGACAGAGAAAACTACCTACCTGATAACAAAGTGATATAAACAGACAGAGAAAACTACCTACCTGATAACATAGTGATATAAACAGTAGAGAAAGCTACCTACCTGATACCATAGTGATATAAACAGTAGAGAAAACTACCTACCTGATAACATAGTGATATAAACAGACGAGAAAACTACCTACCTGATAACAAAGTGATATAAACAGACGAGAAAACTACCTACCTGATAACATAGTGATATAAACAGACAGAGAAAACTACCTACCTGATAACATAGTGATATAAACACAGAAAACTACCTACCTGATAACATAGTGATATAAACAGACGAGAAAACTACCTACCTGATAACATAGTAATATAAACAGATGGAGAACACTACTTACTTGATAACATAGTGATATAAACAGATGAAACAGCACTTCTGCCTACTTCGTTAGAGGCTATGACTGACAGGTTGTATACTACGTTCGGTTGAAGACCCGTGATCCTGCTTGAGAACAGTACACCCGCTGGAATGTTTCCTTAGTCAATCATACAAAAACATTGATTTGTAATGCGTCTTAAAGGCAAACTATTCATCATGAGACACTCTCTTACACTCGACAGAAAAACAATTTAAGCAGTGTTATATTTTCTTATCTTACCCCAGGATTGACACGCACTACATAAGCTCTTTGAAAATTCCAATCAATTTTATGACGTTAAGGCATTAAGACGAAGACGTCATATCAAGTTTGTCTGCGATTGATCATTCACCCCATTAGAAGTGGGGCAAGGGAATACCAACCTTCTGGATATGATCCTAAAGCTCCCATCCATCCCAACTACATTCTTATAACTTATACCGCAGTCATTCCGACAGGCATGTGCTAGGTGTCTGAAGGGCTGATATTGGAAGTCTTAGGGACGAGTGGCGGAAGTATGAGGGACGAGTGGTGAAAGTCTTAGGGCGGATAGTGGAAGTATGAGGGACGGGTGTTGGAAGTCTGGGGATCGGGCGTTGGAAGTCTGAGGGACGATGATGGAAGTCTAAGGGCGGATAGTGGCATGTTTCAAGTCTGAGGGAAGGGAGATCTAAGTGGAAGTTGTTGCAAGTCCGAGGGACGGATGGCGGAAGTCTGAGGGACGGATGGCGGAAGTCTGAGGATCGGGTGTTGGAAGTCTGAGGATCGGGTGTTGGAAGTCTAAGGGACGGGTGTTGGAAGTCTAAGGGACGGGTGTTGGAAGATTGAGGATCGGGCGTTGGAAGATTGAGGATCGGGTGTTGGAAGTCTGAGGGACGGGTGTTGGAAGATTGAGGATCGGGCGTTGGAAGATTGAGGATCGGGCAATGGAAGTCTGAGGATCGGGCAATGGAAGTCTGAGGATCGGGCAATGGAAGTCTGAGGATCGGGTGTTGGAAGATTGAGGATCGGGCAATGGAAGTCTGAGGATCGGGTGTTGGAAGTCTGAGGATCGGGTGTTGGAAGTCTGAGGGACGTGTGTTGGAAGTCTGAGGATCGGGTGTTGGAAGTCTGAGGATCGGGCGTTGGAAGTCTGAGGATCGGGCGTTGGAAGTCTGAGGATCGGGCGTTGGAAGTCTGAGGATCGGGCGTTGGAAGTCTGAGGATCGGGTGTTGGAAGTCTGAGGGACGTGTGTTGGAAGTCTGAGGATCGGGCGTTGGAAGTCTGAGGATCGGGTGTTGGAAGTCTGAGGGACGTGTGTTGGAAGTCTGAGGATCGGGCGTTGGAAGTCTGAGGATCGGGCGTTGGAAGTCTGAGGATCGGGCGTTGGAAGTCTGAGGGACGTGTGTTGGAAGTCTAAGGGACGTGTGTTGGAAGTCTAAGGGACGGGTGTTGGAAGTCTGAGGATCGGGCGTTGGAAGTCTGAGGATCGGGCGTTGGAAGTCTGAAATGTGCGTCATGATTCTCTTATCACACGGGATACATGCAATGACAGAGTGGAAATCTTTGTAGATCACGAGTAGAGGACGTCAGTGCAATACAGGACGGATGGACTTACCTCCGCTCTGTCGTGTGTAGGGAGCGACAGTAAGACCATCTTTGTCCGGAAGGATACCAATGTCAAATCTCACTCGATACAGTGACTTTCTGTCGATACCCCAAGTCAGTCTCACTTCACCTTTATCAATGTATTTCGGGGAAACAGCGCTTGGCTGGGAAGGTATTCCTTAGTAACAATAAAAACGTCAGAAGGTATTACTTCAGTAACATCAAAAGAATATGTGAGGATGTTAAAAAGGCAGAAATAATTCCATAATAACATCAAAAAGAACGTTTGAAAATTCTGTGATCAGGTCTTTCTGAGCTCATACGGACACCGACAAAATCGGGATGTATTCTGAGAGAAAGCAGTAACGATGTACTTCATTTGGTGTGTGGTCAAGATGCTTTAAAATTAATGCTACTCAATGACTTTGACGCTACTCATCAATCTGAATGCTGCTCAATGACTTTGACGATTCTCTTTAATCTGAACGCTACTCACTAAACATGATATACAATATCAACACGCTTACTGAGTGTAATGATCTCTGTGGAATTAGAGGTTGCGTTAGAGCTCTCACTGAAAGCTATACACTGGACGACGGACTTTATCAGCGAGGAGTCGCGCTCAGCCAATATCGTCAAGTTTGCAGAGGTCTTAAACAAACCATCACTATTGGAAATTGTGGAATCGTCAGCAAGTGCAGATACGTCGATGTGATCTTTCATCCATTTAATGGTGGCCCCTGGGCGACAGAAGGAAGTCTCACAATTTAAGGTGAATCGTTCTCCATCTTTAACTATCAACTGGCCTTCGGTAATTTCTCCAGAGGAACTTTGAAGGTGGACATATTCCACTGGCACTGGAATATAAAATACGTCTTTGTAACAGACTGCGCTTTATCTTCATTTATATACTAGTAGTGTCTTAACTATTGGCTACTTGAATAACGTTCTGGCATATTTCTGAATTAATCTTCCTCAGAAGTCTAGATCAAATATTTTCATTTATCTATTTTTTTTTTTTATTTTGAGAAAAAACTTCTATTAAGCCTTGATTTAATGTCACAGTACAACATCTGTGTATGTCTTACCTAGGAGGTAAACCTCAGTATAAATAGTGTAGTTCCTTCTGTAGGCTTCTGATTACTTTACACTCCACGAACGTTCGTGGAGTGTAACCAGAAGTCTTAACTAGCGAAGATGACCTGGCCTGGGACGTTAACTTCAGTAGAGTTTTGAATTGAGTTATCTTCCTTACATCTGACCTGGGACGTTAACCTCAGTAGAGGCTTAAGTTTAGGCCGAGACAGATCCCTTGTACATTAAAGTACCTAGGACGTTAACATCATTAGAGGTTTTAAGCGTAGACCGAGTTATCTCCCTTATACTATACCTAGAGTGTAGACCGAGTTATCTCCCTTATACCTTACCCAGAGTGTAAACCGAGTTATCTCCTTTATACCGTACCTAGAACGTTTACTTCAGTAGAAGTTTTAAGTGTAGACCGAGTTATCTCCCTTATACCTTACCGAGAGTGTAGACCGAGTTATCTCCCTTATACCTTACCTAGAACGTTTACTTCAGTAGAAGTTTTAACTGTAGACGGAGTTATCTCCCTTATACCTTACCGAGAGTGTAGACCGAGTTATCTCCCTTATACCTTACCGAGAGTGTAGACCGAGTTATCTCCCTTATACCTTACCGAGAGTGTAGACCGAGTTATCTCCCTTATACCTTACCTAGAACGTTTACTTCAGTAGAGGTTTTAAGTGTAGTCCGAGTCGGGGACCAACTCCCTGGTATTATCACGGCACAGTAGATGTCGTCGCCATGTCGAGGATGTTCAACAGAGAACCGTACCCGTGTTACGTTGATCCGACATGGCTGAGAGAGAGGAGTACTTTCCTGGCACGCGCCGATTTGGGAGGACTTGACAGAGCCAAGCGTGACCTCTCCAGTTTCGTTAGTTGACCACTCCAGTCTCCATGATGTAGCAGATGATATGTCAATGGTCAATATGAGCGGATGACCGCTCTCAACTGAGGCTACCGGCCGAGGACTGAGATTTACCGCTGGGTTTACTGTAGACACAGATGCTGTAGGTGTAGACATGGGCACAGACAGAGTCGTAACGTTACTTACTACTGCAACAAATAAAAAACACAAGAGAATTATCGGGAGTAATATATTGTATGATGCGACGCAATTGCAGGAAATCAGTGGTAATTGTTAATGTCATCACCAACATTTCAAGAATAACGGTCACTGGAAATTGATAGTCATAACACATCACTGCGCATGTCACGTATACACCAAGCGTTGCTATATATTGTTACGTATGCTATCACGTTTTACAAGTTGTATGTATGGGATTTCGAGGGAGCAATCTTGACTTTGACTTTACAGCAAAAATCGTCTAAATTGATCTTATTCAGGCGGTTTTTGGTGGTATTGTCGCTTGTACTGCATTGTTTAACCCTGACTCAGAGTTAACCCTGACTCAGAGGCTGTCAGCGCGAACATTAACTTGTCTGTGCCAAAACACTGTTTGACTCATATTGTCAAAATTAGAGACACTTAATGAATGTTTCCAAACAGGCAATTTTTTCATATATTTTTTTTTCTATTTATTTATTTTCGTAAATATTCTTCAAATGAAACAGCTTGTAGTTGATTCCCGTGCGGTTGTGTTTACAAACAAAATCGAAGTGCGTGAGATTGACATTTGCGCATGCTCAGGGCGTGATCAGTTGACGACCAGGGTTGAAACAGGATGGCTTTCCAATCATGACCAACATGCTTTCAATGCGATTCTAAGTTAAAAACGACAATTTGAGTGAAGAACAAACGCTTGCTCACATTTCAGGTTTAATTGCGTATGACCGTAATAAAAACATTTTCTCCAACCTAAGATACCAGAAAACATGTCTTACGGATAATTTATATGTTACCTTACCAATGTTAAAATAAAGTGTTAGCACATCACATCATCAATCTGAAAACTTCAAGTTAGTTATCTAATGATATACCAAATGTAATGATTTAATGAATACAATAATATAGTGATCCATCGAATACATTGATCAATCGAATGTAGTGATCTATAACGGATGCATTGATCTGTCGAATACAGTGATCAATCGAATGTAGTGATCTATCGAATGTAGTGATATATCTAATGTAGTGATCTATCTAATGTGGTGATCTATCTAATGTAGTGATCTATCTAATGTAGTGATCTATCGAATGTAGTGATCTATCTAATGTAGTGATCTATCTAATGTAGTGATCTATCTAATGTAATGATCTATCTAATACATTGATCTATCTAATGTAGTGATCTATCTAATGTAGTGATATATCTAATGTAGTGATCTATCTAATGTAGTGATCTATCTAATGTAGTGATCTATCTAATGTAGTGATATATCTAATACATTGATCTATCTAATGTAGTGATCTATCTAATGTAGTGATCTATCTAATGTGGTGATATATCTAATGTAGTGATCTATCTAATGTAGTGATCTATCTAATGTAGTCTATCTATCTAATGTAGTGATCTATCTAATGTAGTGATCTATCTTATGTAGTGATCTATCTAATACATTGATCTATCTAATGTAGTGATCTATCTAATGTAGTGATCTATCTAATACATTGATCTATCTAATGTGGTGATCTATCTAATGTAGTGATCTATCTAATACATTGATCTATCTAATGTAGTGATCTATCTAATGTAGTGATCTATCTAATGTAGTGATCTATCTAATGTAGTGATCTATCTAATGTAGTGATCTATCTAATGTAGTGATCTATCTAATGTAGTGATCTATCTAATACATTGATCTATCTAATGTAGTGATCTATCTAATGTAGTGATCTATCTAATGTAGTGATCTATCTAATGTAGTGATCTATCTAATACATTGATCTATCTAATGTAGTGATCTATCTAATGTAGTGATCTATCTAATGTAGTGATCTATCTAATGTAGTGATCTATCTAATGTAGTGATCTATCTAATGTAGTGATCTATCTAATGTAGTGATCTATCTAATGTAGTGATCTATCTAATGTAGTGATCTATCTAATGCATTGATCTATCTAATGTAGTGATCTATCTAATAGTGATCTATCTAATGTAGTGATCTATCTAATGTAGTGATCTATCTAATGTAGTGATCTATCTAATACATTGATCTATCTAATGTAGTGATCTATCTAATACATTGATCTATCTAATGTAGTGATCTATCTAATACATTGATCTATCTAATGTAGTGATCTATCTAATGTAGTGATCTATCTAATGTAGTGATCTATCTAATGTAGTGATCTATCTAATTCATTGATCTATCTAATGTAGTGATCTATCTAATACATTGATCTATCTAATGTAGTGATCTATCTAATGTAGTGATCTATCTAATGTAGTGATCTATCTAATGTAGTGATCTATCTAATGTAGTGATCTATCTAATGTAGTGATTGTATAAGAAGATAATAAAACACCCAGAGAGACACGTGACCCTATAGGGTGATAAACAGCTAACTCACTTGTACCGTATCAAGGGTTGTCGTATTCCTTCATGCGGTATCGTCATTCTTATGGATAGTGACACACATTTATAATGAAGTGTCACGTACGATTGATCTTATATCAAATTACACGATAGGTTCGTCTCCCCTTCTTTAGTTTTACATTTGTTTCAACTATTATATTCATTTTTGCTGACTTCTGTTCTACCCTATTATCAAATATCATTATATACTTCACTATGTTACTAAATATCATTATAGACTTTGCTATGTTACTCAATATCATTATATACTTCACTCTGTTACTACATATCATTATAGACTTTGCTATGTTACTCAATATCATTATATACTTCACTATGTTACTAAATATCATTATAGACTTTGCTATGTTACTCAATATCATTATATACTTCACTCTGTTACTAAATATCATTATATACTTCACTCTGTTACTAAATATCATTATAGACTTTGCTATGTTACTCAATATCATTATATACTTCACTATGTTACTAAATATCATTATAGACTTTGCTATGTTACTCAATATCATTATATACTTCACTCTGTTACTAAATATCATTATAGACTTCACTCTGTTACTACATATCATTATATACTTTACTATGTTACTACATATCATTATATACTTTACTATGTTACTCAATATCATTATATACTTTACTCTGTTACTACATATCATTATATACTTTACTATCTTACTAAATATCATTATAGACTTCACTCTGTTACTACATATCATTATATACTTTACTATGTTACTACATATCATTATATACTTTACTATGTTACTCAATATCATTATATACTTTACTCTGTTACTACATATCATTATATACTTTACTATCTTACTAAATATCATTATATACTTTACTATGTTACTAAATATCATTATATACTTTACTATGTTACTACATATCATTATATACTTTACTATGTTACTCAATATCATTATATACTTTACTCTGTTACTACATATCATTATATACTTTACTATCTTACTAAATATCATTATAGACTTCACTCTGTTACTACATATCATTATATACTTTACTATGTTACTACATATCATTATATACTTTACTATGTTACTAAATATCATTATACACTTTACTCTGTTACTAAATATCATTATATACTTTACTATGTTACTAAATATCATTACATACTTTACTATGTTACTACATATCATTATATACTTTACTATGTTACTCAATATCATTATATACTTTACTCTGTTACTACATATCATTATATACTTTACTATGTTACTAAATATCATTATACACTTTACTCTGTTACTAAATATCATTATATACTTTACTATGTTACTAAATATCATTACATACTTTACTATGTTACTAAATATCATTACAGACTTAACTCTGTTACTAAATATCATTACATACTTTACTATGTTACTAAATATCATTATATACTTTACTATGTTACTAAATATCATTATATACTTTACTATGTTACTAAATATCATTACAGACTTAACTCTGTTACTACATATCATTATATACTTTACTATGTTACTACATATCATTATAGACATTACTATGTTACTAAATATCATTATATACTTTACTATGTTACTACATATCATTACATACTTTACTATGTTACTAAATATCATTATATACTTTACTATGTTACTACATATCATTATAGACATTACTATGTTACTAAATATCATTATATACTTTACTATGTTACTACATATCATTACAGACTTTACTATGTTACTAAATATCATTATATACTTTACTATGTTACTACATATCATTACAGACTTTACGCTGTTACTAAATATCATTATATAATTTACTATGTTACTAAATATCATTACAGACTTTACTATGTTACTAAATATCATTATAGACTTTACTATGTTACTACATATCATTATATACTTTACTATGTTACTACATATCATTATAGACATTACTATGTTACTAAATATCATTATATACTTTACTATGTTACTACATATCATTACAGACTTTACTATGTTACTAAATATCATTATATACTTTACTATGTTACTACATATCATTACAGACTTTACGCTGTTACTAAATAGCATTATATACTTTACTATGTTACTAAATATCATTACAGACTTAACTCTGTTACTACATATCATTACAGACTTTACTATGTTACTAAATATCATTATATACTTTACTCTGTTACTACATATCATTATATACTTTACTATGTTACTAAATATCATTACAGACTTCACTATGTTACTAAACATCATTACAGACTTCACTATGTTACTAAATATCATTATATACTTTACTTTGTTACTAAATATCATTATATACTTTACTGTGTTACTAAATATCATTATAGACTTTACTATGTTACTAAACATCATTATATACTTTACTATGTTACTACATATCATTACTGACTTAACTCTGTTACTACATATCATTACAGACTTTACTATGTTACTAAATATCATCATAGACTCTATTCCGTTACTAATTATCATTCTATACATTACTATATTTTATTCACGTTTTGTAGTGTCATCCACTTGTTTGTGCTCCACAATCCGGGGTTCAAATCACCACCCTATGACGAATAACTTACTACAGATAAAATACATGTGGATGCCCTAATAACGTGACAGTATGGTTGTAGTGCACTTGACCTCGACGATAGACACGCTTTATAAAACAAACAATTAAGTACCGTCAGTGTGTTGACGCTTCTGTTATAATTTTGAACCCTTAATGTGCTGTTGAACCTTTTTAAACTCTGACGATATGAATGAGAACCTCTCCCAGTCCTGAAGCTCACGAGCATTCACTATAGAAATATCTGATTGTATAGTAGAGAGCCTAATAGGAAACGGGAACCACTTCAGGTCCTTGAGGAGATTATACATCTCCTATCATATGAACAGTGTCATCAAATTTTGGTGCGAGGTTTTTTTTTTACTTTCTGTTCAATTCATTTTCAAATATATCTAGCTCTAAATTTATACTAATTTATCTACAATGTAACTCTCAATTTTCTACTAATGTATCTAACTCTCATTTTACACCAATATATCTCACTCTCAATTTATACTTATGTATCTAACCCACAATTCATATTAATGTATCTAACTCTCAACTCATACTAATATATCTAACTCTCAACTCATACCAATATATCTAACTCTCAATTCATACTAATATATCTAACTCTCAAGTCATACTTATATACATGTATCTAACTCTCAACTCATACTGATATATCTAACTCTCAACTCATACTAATATATCTAACTCTCAACTCATTCTGATATGTCTAACTCTCAACTCATACTAATGTAACTAACTCTCAACTCATACTAATATATCTAACTCTCAATTCATACTGATATATCTAACTCTCAACTCATACTAATATATCTAACTCTCAACTCATACTAATATATCTAACTCTCAATTCATACTAATATATCTACCTCTCTACTCAAACTAATATATCTAACTCTCAACTCATACTAATATATCTAACTCTCAACTCATACTAATATATCTAACTCTCAATTCATACTGATATATCTAACTCTCAACTCATACTAATATATCTAACTCTCAACTCATACTGATATATCTAACTCTCAATTCATACTAATATATCTAACTCTCAACTCATACTAATGTATCTAACTCTCAATTCATACTAATATATCTAACTCTCAATTCATACTAATGTATCTAACTCTCAACTCATACTAATGTATCTAACTCTCAACCCATACTTATATATCTAACTCTCAACTCATACTAATATATCTAACTCTCAACTCATACTGATATATCTAACTCTCAACTCATACTAATGTATCTAACTCTCAACTCATACTGATATATCTAACTCTCAACTCATACTAATATATCTAACTCTCAACTCATACTGATATATCTAACTCTCAACTCATACTGATATATCTAACTCTCAACTCATACTGATATATCTAACTCTCAACTCATACTAATATATCTAACTCTCAACTCATACTAATATATCTAACTCTCAATTCATACTGATATATCTAACTCTCAACTCATACTAATATATCTAACTCTCAACTCATACTGATATATCTAACTCTCAACTCATACTGATATATCTAACTCTCAACTCATACTGATATATCTAACTCTCAACTCATACTAATATATCTCACTCTCAACTCATACTGATATATCTAACTCTCAACTCATACTGATATATCTAACTCTCAACTCATACTGATATACTAACTCTCAACTCATACTAATATATCTCACTCTCAACTCATACTGATATATCTGACTCTCAACTCATACTGATATATCTAACTCTCAACTCATACTGATATATCTAACTCTCAACTCATACTGATATATCTACCTCTCTACTCAAACTAATATATCTAACTCTCAACAGATACTAATATATCTAACTCTCAATTCATACTAATATATCTACCTCTCTACTCAAACTAATATATCTAACTCTCAACTTATACTAATACATCTAACTCTCAACTCATACTAATGTATCTAACTCTCAACTCATACTGATATATCTAACTCTCAACTCATACTGATATATCTAACTCTCAATTCATACTAATGTATCTAACTCTCAATTCATACTAATGTATCTAACTCTCAACTCATACTAATGTATCTAACTCTCAGCTCATACTAATATATCTAACTCTCAATCTACACTTATATATCTAACTCTCAACTCATACTAATATATCTAACTCTCAACTCATACTTATATATCTAACTCTCAATTCATACTAATATATCTAACTCTCAATTCATACAAATATGTCTAACTCTCAATTCATACTAATATATCTAACTCTCAACTCATACTAATGTATCTAACTCTCAGCTCATACTAATATATCTAACTCTCAATCTACACTTATATATCTAACTCTCAACTCATACTAATATATCTAACTCTCAATTCATACTAATATATCTAACTCTCAACTCATACTAATATATCTAACTCTCAATTCATACTAATATATCTAACTCTCAACTCATACTAATATATCTAACTCTCAATTCATACTAATATATCTAACTCTCAACTCATACTAATATATCTAACTCTGAATTCATACTAATATATCTAACTCTCAATTCATACAAATATATCTAACTCTCAATTCAAACTAATGTATCTAACTCTCAATTCATACAAATATATCTAACTCTCAATTCATACTAATATATCTAACTCTGAATTCATACTAATATATCTAACTCTCAATTCATACTAATATATCTAACTCTCAACTCATACTAATTTATCTAACTCTCAACTCATACAAATATGTCTAACTCTCAATTCATACTAATATATCTGACTCTCAATTCATACTAATATATCTAACTCTCAATTCATACTAATGTATCTAACTCTCAACTCATACTAATGTATCTAACTCTCAATTCATACAAATATGTCTAACTCTCAACTCATACTGATATATCTAACTCTCAATTCATACTAATATATCTAACTCTCAACTCATACTAATATATCTAACTCTCAACTCATACTAATATATCTAACTCTCAACTCATACTAATGTATCTAACTCTCAACTCATACTAATATATCAAACTCTCAGCTGATACTAATGTATCTAACTCTCAATTCATACTAATATATCTAACTCTCAATTCATACTAATATATCTAACTCTCAATTCATACTAATATATCTAACTCTCAACTGATACTAATATATCTAACTCTCAACTCATACTAATATATCTAACTCTCAACTCATACTAATGTATCTAACTCTCAACTCATACTAATATATCAAACTCTCAGCTGATACTAATGTATCTAACTCTCAATTCATACTAATATATCTAACTCTCAATTCATACTAATATATCTAACTCTCAATTCATACTAATATATCTAACTCTCAACTGATACTAATATATCTAACTCTCAACTATACTAATGTTTATAATTTTGTATTTCATTTGATGTAAAGGTTTCACAGCGGGTAGTGATTTTTACTAATGTATTTATCTCTCAACCTTTACTCATAGTTGTTGATTACTGAGGAGTCCAAGGAGTGGATACACGATGCTGTTTTCCTGTATCGTCTAACATGTCTCTCCTACTCTCATTTGAGAAAGGTGGGTACAATTTTTTTACTGAAAATCTGACAAAATTCTTACGAATATTGGTTCAGAGTACAAATATTTATCATGATATTCCGACTGACGATATGTCATCAGTCGACTTGATCATCCAAACTATGGGGTATCGCCTATCCTTTACATGTTATTTGACATATACTCTATACATTACAAAATAATATCTCAATATTTACACTGCATTGTTACGACACTTCCAAGGTAAGTTCGCGTTGTGAGACCATAACAAGGGCCTAGTTTCTGACGTTTATTTTTTTTCGGCGTCAAGCGCGACCAACACCAAGGTCTATAGACACTACATTGTGTACAACACCAAGGTCTATAGACACTACATTGTGTACAACACCAAGGTCTATAGACACTACATTGTGTACAACACCAAGGTCTATAGACACTACATTGTGTACAACACCAAGGTCTATAGACCCTACATTGTGTACAACATCAAGGTCTATAGACAATACATTGTGTACAACACCAAGGTCTATAGACACTACATTGTGTACAACACCAAGGTCTATAGACAATACATTGTGTACATCACCAAGGTCTATAGACACTACATTGTGTACAACACCAAGGTCTATAGACTCTACATTGTGTACAACACCAAGGTCTATAGACAATACATTGTGTACAACACCAAGGTCTATAGACACTACATTGTGTACAACACCAAGGTCTATAGACACTACACTGTACAACACCAAGGTCTATAGACACTACATTGTGTACAACACCAAGGTCTATAGACACTACATTGTGTACATCACCAAGGTCTATAGACACTACATTGTGTACAACACCAAGGTCTATAGACACTACACTGTACAACACCAAGGTCTATAGACACTACATTGTGTACAACACCAAGGTCTATAGACACTACATTGTGTACAACACCAAGGTCTATAGACAATACATTGTGTACAACACCAAGGTCTATAGACACTACATTGTGTACAACACCAAGGTCTATAGACACATCATTGTGTACAACATCAAGGTCTATAGACACTACATTGTGTACAACATCAAGGTCTATAGACACTACATTGTGTACAACATCAAGGTCTATTATACACTACATTGTGTACAACACCAAGGTCTATAGACATTACATTGTGTACAACACCAAGGTCTATAGACACTACATTGTGTACATCACCAAGGTCTATAGACAATACACTGTGTACATCACTGTCTATAGACACTATATTGTGTACAACACCAAGGTCTATAGACACTACATTGTGTACAACACCAAGGTCTATAGACACTACAATGTGTACAACACCAAGGTCTATAGACACTACATTGTATACAACACCAAGGTATATTAAGCTCTGTTTGCTCTTCTTTCAGAGGCAACAATGGTTGATTTCGTTTTGTTAAAAATCATGTATAAATAGAATAATAATCTCACCGAACAACCATCCCTGTGGCAGGGGCCCAGCTACCATGAGGAACAGGATTACAGTCCAGTACATCATGTAGATTGTGTCAGCTTGAAGTTTGAAGTTGTTTAAGACTAAGATCAGTAAAGTGTGTTTTATACATATATCCATGTATAGGAATCGCCGCAATGATTTCCGTGTCTACTTTATTTCCGCTTAATACATCACTTTTAGATTTAGACATGTACCCCACACTCATGTTGACACTACCTACACAAACAAGCTGTGTAATATGACTTAATAAATCGTGTTTATACAATGTGTACGTCATAGTGCACGTCCATATGGGGTAGATCCATTATTCAATATAGCGATCCCTATATTTACTCTGTATTGTATGTAATTTATGTAAACCAAACACAGTAGAAAGTTCTGTGTTACATTAGCCTGTATATCTTTAGTAAACCAAACACAGTAGAAAGTTCTGTGTTACATTTGTCTGTATGTCTGTAGTAAACCAAACACAGTAGAAAGTTCTGTGTTACATTAGTCTGTATGTCTGTAGTAAACCTAACAGTAGAAAGTTCTGTGTTACATTAGTCTGTATGTATGTAGTAAACCTAACAGTAGAAAGTTCTGTGTTACATTAGTCTGTATGTCTTTAGTAAACCAAACACAGTAGAAAGTTCTGTGTTACATTAGTCTGTATGTCTGTAGTAAACCAAACACAGTAGAAAGTTCTGTGTTACATTAGTCTGTATGTCTGTAGTAAACCTAACAGTAGAAAGTTCTGTGTTACATTAGTCTGTATGTCTGTAGTAAACCAAACACAGTAGAAAGTTCTGTGTTACATTTATCTGTATGTCTGTAGTAAACCTAACAGTAGAAAGTTCTGTGTTACATTAGTCTGTATGTCTGTAGTAAACCTAACACAGTAGAAAGTTCTGTGTTACATAATTAGCCTGTATGTCTGTAGTAAACCAAACACAGTAGAAAGTTCTGTGTTACATTAGTCTGTATGTCTGTAGTAAACCAAACACAGTAGAAAGTTCTGTGTTACATTAGTCTGTATGTCTGTAGTAAACCAAACACAGAAGAAAGTTCTGTGTTACATTTGCTGTAGTAAACCAAACACAGTAGAAAGTTCTGTGTTACATTTGTCTGTATGTCTGTAGTAAACCAAACACAGTAGAAAGTTCTGTGTTACATAATTAGCCTGTATGTCTGTAGTAAACCTAACAGTAGAAAGTTCTGTGTTACATTTGTCTGTATGTCTGTAGTAAACCAAACACAGTAGAAAGTTCTGTGTTACATTTGTCTATATGTCTATAGTAAACCAAACACAGTAGAAAGTTCTGTGTTACATTTGTCTGTATGTCTGTAGTAAACCAAACACAGTAGAAAGTTCTGTGTTACATTAGTCTGTATGTATGTAGTAAACCTAACAGTAGAAAGTTCTGTGTTACATTTGTCTGTATGTCTGTAGTAAACCAAACACAGTAGAAAGTTCTGTGTTACATTTGTCTCTATGTCTGTAGTAAACCTAACAGTAGAAAGTTCTGTGTTACATTTGTCTCTATGTCCGTAGTAAACCAAACACAGTAGAAAGTTCTGTGTTACATTTGTCTGTATGTCTGTAGTAAACCAAACACAGTAGAAAGTTCTGTGTTACATTAGTCTGTATGTCTGTAGTAAACCTAACAGTAGAAAGTTCTGTGTTACATTAGTCTGTATGTCTGTAGTAAACCTAACAGTAGAAAGTTCTGTGTTACATTTGTCTGTATGTCTGTAGTAAACCAAACACAGTAGAAAGTTCTGTGTTACATTAGTCTGTATGTATGTAGTAAACCTAACAGTAGAAAGTTCTGTGTTACATTTGTCTGTATGTCTGTAGTAAACCAAACACAGTAGAAAGTTCTGTGTTACATTTGTCTCTATGTCCGTAGTAAACCAAACACAGTAGAAAGTTCTGTGTTACATTTGTCTGTATGTCTGTAGTAAACCAAACACAGTAGAAAGTTCTGTGTTACATTAGTCTGTATGTATGTAGTAAACCTAACAGTAGAAAGTTTATACTACTATACTACTATACTACTATACTATACTACTATACTACTACTATACTACTATACTACTATACTACTATACTACTATACTATATACTACTATACTATATACTACTATACTACTATACTACTATACTATATACTACTATACTATATACTACTATACTACTATAACTATACGACTACTAATACTACTATACTACTATACTACTATACTATATACTACTATACTACTATACTACTATACTATATACTATATACTATATACTACTATACTATATACTATATACTATACTATATACTACTATACTATATACTATACTACTATACTACTATACTACTATACTATATACTACTATACTACTATACTACTATACTATATACTACTATACTACTATACTACTATACTACTATGATTCGGTCAGTGTATGAATACAGCTCTAGGTGTCGTAGGTAAAACAATGGCCACCAGTTTCTTTCTGCATATATTATCTAGAGAGCTCTCGAATATTTGCATTTAGTCATACAAGCCATCACAAAAAAATAAGGAAACTTCACATGTGATAACAGTAAATTTTTATTATAAAGAAATATAGTTATCAAAATATTGATATAAGCACTATTCTAGATACTAAATTACCAAATGTGCCGTTACGCCCACACGGGCTCGTTTCCGAAGTTTGAGAACTGCAAGACACGACAACATTGAAAGTCCAGCATTTATAAGAAAAAAAACTTGTGAAAACTTCTAAATGATAACAGTATATCATTGTCCAGAAAGACATCTTTAAATTGAAACAATTACAAATTCTGTGATAAATTATGTACAACTGTAAACAATTCTGCGATATATACACATGTATATGAAATATATTGTGCAAAAATCATTTTATATGATTTTTATTAATGACTACATGAGGGACTAAATAATTTCCCTCCTGTATTTGAACTTGATGACGTCAGTGATATGATAAGAGGCAAATTCCAACGCATCCTACACTGAAAAAATAAATATATATATATGAATGTAAATATAAGCATCGAACTGTTATTAAATGGTAGTATACAGTCGATATGAATACAATTTGGGTGACAGATAAACATCTGATGTCGTCTGTTATCATTAGGTAACAGTTCAATCCTGAACAAATCACACTGGTGTAGTGATAATACTGAATAACAATGTTCGTGACGTCATCATTAAATGACGTCGTTTTACCTGACGTCACTATATTAACTTTTTTTTGCGTCACGAGCTTCTATGTTCATTGATGAAACTTACAACGAAGTACTTATTTCAATGAACAGTTCTTTTTCTTTTGCCCGGAACATCGCGTGTACTCGTAACTGCACAAAATTTAGGGCGCCGTTTTAGTATTTATCTGCAAAATGTGATATCACTCTTTCGATTTAATGATATAACTTAATGAATTAATGATATCACTTGTTCGAATTTATGCTATCACTTATTCCTGGAATTTATGACATCAATTAATCGAATTAGTGATATCATTCATTCATTTAGTGATCGAATTATCGATATCGCTAAATCCATTTATTAATAACATTAAATATACGAAATTAATGATATCATGAATTCGAATTTTTTTCCCCCATTATGTGCGGGATTACACTGAAAACAAAGATGGAAGATCATCGTCTCCTAAGCTGCCATGCGTATCTTCCCCGCTGTTCCGAATGTAGTGCCGCACTTAATATTCATTATTTACCTTCTTTGAAATTAGATCAAGAACTTATCCATATTACTATTATCATTTAATGAAATCAAATAGAAATAAATGTTTTACCTATAAATAACACGATGTTTTAAAAAAGAATTTCCACAATCCACGAGAACCGCAATTTTTAACATTCTTAGACGAAGCAGTTATTTTCCTCAAAAAAATGGGAATTAATTATGGCTTTAATTCAAATAAATGCTATCATTTTTTTTATATAAGAGATTTTTCGAAAACATTAATTCGATTTATTGATATCATTAATCCATTTATTGATATCAAAAATTCGAATTAATGATACCAATCATTCGAATTAATGATACCAATCATTCGAATTAATGATATCACATTTTGTAGGTCAATACTAAAACGGCACCCCATCAAGAATTGTCACAATGACAACGCGAATTTCGACTTTATCACAGATTGAATATCAGAAAAAAAAGTCTCTTCTGTGTCAGGTTTCTCACAAGATTCTCACAAATTGAGTAACTCGCTTTACGTATAAATGATTTTAGCAAAATAACTGTTTTTAGTTTAGTGTTAAAATGACTACCGCAAGTGAACGGCAATTACAATGGGAATGTTAAGATGGTTCCATGGTCATAACTCACTGTGACAATCGGACAAAGATGTTCAACTGTGACAATCAGACAAAGATGTTCAACTGTGACAATCAGACAAAGATGTTCAACTGTGACAATCAGACAAAGATGTTCAACTGTGACAATCAGACAAAGATGTTCAACTGTGACAATCAGACAAAGATGTTCAACTGTGACAATCAGACAAAGATGTTCAACTGTGACTATCAGACTAAGATGTTTCACTGTGACTATCAGACTAAGATGTTCAACTGTGACTATCAGACTAAGATGTTCAACTGTGACAATCAGACTAAGATGTTCAACTGTGACTATCAGACTAAGATGTTCAACCGTGACAATCGGACAAAGATGTTCAATTGTGACAATCAGACAAAGATGTTCAATTGTGACAATCAGACAAAGATGTTCAACTGTGACAATCAGACAAAGATGTTCAACTGTCAGTCAAGGAACGGAGGCCCGACAAAGTTGTCACTGGACAACCTAGCACCACCGAGGTGCCACCCACTGATGCGGTTAGTAGCGGAAGCGTACCTTGTAGTACTTCCGCCACCGATGAGCAGTCATCGGTCAATGAACGGACACCTGCTGAGGTTTCCTCGGATACATAGGACAGGCAGGAGAGTGTGACAATTATGTCATGGAATGTTTGTAGGGCAGTTTGTGAAAAACTTGAAGATCCAAAATTTGTTGAAAATGTAAATATGTATGATATAATTTGTCTATATGAGTGCTGGGTTAAGCCTGACGATGACATAACACTGCCTGGTTACTGTTCATATACTTTTCCCCGTATTAATGCAAAAGGGGGTGGGATACTAATTTATGTTAAAAATGGATTGAATGAAGTTTGTACAGTTGTTGATAATATTTTAGATTGCATTGTGATTCTGAAGTTGAAAGGCATCGGTGAAATTGAGGCTAAACGTGATACTTACGTATTTGCATGCTACTTCCCACCTATAAACAGCACCTTTTATGATAAGAATGATATAGATCCATTTATATGTCTAGAAGAATGTGTATCTAAGTACAATACACATGGTGATATTGTTGTAACGGGTGATTTTAATAGTAGAACTGGGGAGGCTGATGATTTTATTAGATGTGATCGAATAGGGGAATTTGCTGCGGAGATGTTATCAAATATTTTTAATTATATACCAGATGTGAATATGCCCAAGCGTTTGAGTGTAGACAAACAGGTAAATCAGTTTGGTAGAAAGTTATTGGAAGTTTGTAAATCAACCGGTCTTAGAATTGTTAACGGCAGACATCCTGGGGATCCCAAGGGAGACATTACATTCTATAACAGAAACGGAACTAGCCTCATTGATTATGTTTTAGTTCTAGACAATAAGGTAGATATTATTAAAACATTGAAGACAGGTGAGTTTAATACCTATTCTGATCATGCACCGGTTAGTTTTTCTTTGTGTAATAATTTTAAATTAGTTAAACACGAAAAACAAAGTAATAATTTAAATGACAAGAGAGAAACAAGTGTAAAATGGAATGAAGAAAATAATAGTAGAATTTGTGAGGTATTACAAGAAAACATTGACAGACTGATACAGTCATGTAATACTACTAAATGTGACCAAGAAGGAATTGATACATGTGTAACAAATTTTACAAGTATTCTAAATGAGTTAATTGTTCCTCACTGTACCCATACAAGTAGCAAAAAAGGCACAGGTAAGCAGGAAAATGTTGTCAAGGGAGATAAGCCATGGTTTACAGATCCCTGTAAACAAAGATATAGAGATTATAAATATGCACTGTATACTTTTAATGTTTGTAAATCGACTGTGAACAGGGAAGCACTAGTAAATAAAAAGACGCTGTATACGAAACTCGAATATAAGTTAAAAAGGGAGTATAAATGTCACCAAGGTGACATGATGAATTATTTAAGAAAGTACAACCCGCGAACATTTTACAAAACGTTTAGGAAACGTAAACATAGTAAGATAAACGATTTAAGTGTTGAGGACTTTTACAATCACTTTTGTTCATTAGGATCGAGTGAGCCCACAATAGACAGGGATGTATCAAACTTTCTTAATGAGTATGGTGTGAATTCAGCTGATCTTCTCCCTCATGAACTAGATGTATATATAACAGAGACTGAGATTCTGACTGCAATTAAAAAACTAAATACTAACAAAGCGTGTGGACACGATGGTATTTTTAATGAATGTTTTATTGATTGTAAAGATATTTTAATGCCATGTTTATTGCTATTATTTAATAATATATTCAAGTCTGGTTATTTCCCGTCATCGTGGTCACTTGGTAATATAGTTCCCGTTTTTAAAAAAGGTGACGTTAATAACACAGATAACTATAGGGGAATTACCTTATTAAGTTGTGCGGGTAAACTTTTTACTGCTATTATAAATGAAAGACTTGTATCGTTCGAAATGAAATATAATAAAGTAACAGACGCCCAGTTTGGATTTAGGAAAAACTCTTCTACAGTAGACGCCATTTTTGCTTTACAGTCTTTAGTTAATCGTACGTTAAAAAAGAAAAAACGTCTCTATTGTTGTTTTATAGATTATACAAAAGCATTTGATTTTATCAACAGACAGAATCTATGGTATAAAATGATAAAGGAAGGTGTAGAAGGAAAACTTCTTAAAGTTATAAGATCATTATATAAAAATGTGAAATGTTGTGTTAAATATAATGGTATTCTATCAGATTTTTTTGAGATAGATAACGGATTATTTCAGGGGGAAATATTATCACCCCTTTTGTTTGCTATATATGTTAATGATTGTGAAATGCAATTTATAGTAGATAATTGCCCATCTATTGAAATACAAGATATAAACATGTTTTTACTTATGTATGCTGACGATATGGTGATTATATCTGAAACACCAGAGGGTTTGCAAACAATGTTAAACTCTCTTGCCAATTACACAAAAAAATGGGATTTGACGGTAAATACTGGGAAAACTAAAATTGTCGTGTTTAGAAATGGAGGGATACTAAGAGGGAATGAAATATGGACATACGAAGGAAATAGATTGGATGTTGTCGACCAATTTAATTACCTGGGTGTGCTATTAAATTTTAACGGGAAATTCAAACAAACTCAGAAGCAAGTTGCTGACCAGGGGAGAAAAGCATTGTTTGCACTTTTAAATGTTTGTAGGAAAAATTATTTTAATATTGAAACAAAACTAGCAGTATTTGATACTTATGTAAATAGTGTTTTAAATTATGGAGCAGAAGTTTGGGGCTTCCATACTGCTCCGGATATTGAAAAACTGCATGTGAGATTCTGCAAGCAAATACTAGGATTACATAATAAAACTAGTAATGTTATGGTGTATTATGAACTGGGAAGATATCCCTTACAAATTATTAGAAAATTTCGAATATTCAAATATTGGATAAAACTGAGAAATGTAGAAAATTGTATACTTAGGTCATGCTATGACGATATGCTTTGTAATAATGACATATGGTTAATGAGTGTAAAACAAGAATTATACAGAATTGGTCTTGGAAATGTGTGGGAATCTTCCAGTGTAAGTAATAACACTTTTTATATTATAAAAGAACGTCTTTGTGACATATTTAGACAAGAATGTTTTGAAAAAATTAAATCTTCTCCGAAAGGAGCATTGTACCAATATGTGTGTAACTTTGGTCTCCAGTATTACTTATCAAAATCTGTAAATATAATTTATTTAAAGCAAATATGTAAAATTCGATTGTCTGCACATAAGCTAAATATCGAGTGTGGCAGATATAACAGAATCGAAAGACAAAACAGATTATGTACATTATGTGACTTGAATGATGTCGAAGATGAGTTCCATTTCATTTTGAAATGCCCCTGTTATATTGACATAAGGATAAAATTGATTAAGAAATATTATGCAAGACATCCAAGCATGTATAAATTAATTCAACTTCTTACGTGTGAGAATTTGTCGGAAATAAGAAATCTTGGCAAGTATTTGTTAAAAGGGAAACAAAAGGAGATCTGAGCTGATTACTGCGACATAGTGTTTACTCTCCACTGTATGTGAGGGTGTGTGTGGCGGGGTGTGTGTGTGTGGCGGTGTGTGCGAGTGTGTGCGTACGCGTGTATAACTGTTGTTGTCTTTGTATTATGTTGTTCTGTATATATGTTATAACTGATAAGTCAGCTGACTTAAAGTAATAAAGAACTTGAACTTGAACTTGAACTGTGACAATCAGACAAAGATGTTCAACTGTCACAATCGGACGAAGATATTCAATTGTGACAATCAGACAAAGATGTTCAACTGTGGCAATCGGACAAAGATGTTCTACTGTGACAATCAGACTAAGATGTTCAACTGTGGCAATCGGACAAAGATGTTCAACTGTGACAATCAGACTAAGATGTTCAACTGTGACAATCGGACAAAGATGTTCAACTGTGACAATCAGACTAAGATGTTCAACTGTGACAATCGGACAAAGATGTTCAACTGTGACAATCGGACAAAGATGTTCTACTGTGACAATCGGACAAAGATGTTCAACTGAGATTTTTTTAACCTCATCTTAGATACTGTCGATAGCTTTGGTAACGATAAGATAATTGTTTGTGGAGATTTTAACCTCGTTTTAAATCCTGATAAAGATTATGATAACTATCAAAATATTAATAATAGTGCAGCTCGAAGGAAAGTTTTAGAGATTATTGAAAATCTGTCTCTTGTTGACATTTATAGAGATAGCCACCCAGATACCAGAAGATTTACCTGGCGTAAAAGATATCCAAGAAAGCAAGCAAGACTAGATTTTTTTCTTATTTCTGATAATCTTGTTTCATCAGTATCACATTCTAATATTGAACCTGGTTACAGAACAGATCATTCGGCTCCATACATATCTCTAAATTTTAATGATTTTAAAAAAGGGAAGGGTCTTTGGAAATTTAATAATTCTCTGCTGTATGAAAAAGAATATTTGGAATTAGTAGAAAATGTTATAAAAAGTGTCAAATTGCAATACTCTCTTCCGGTTTATAACTTAACTGCTGCCCCAACTATTTCCAATAGCGAAATTCAATTTATTATTGATGATCAGCTATTCTTAGAAACTTTGTTAATGGAAATCAGAGGGCGAACTATATCTTATGCTTCATACAGGAAAAAACAGCAGAACATTAGAGAAAAAGAACTGATAAGAGAAATAGAGACATTAGAAGCTAATTATGATCACAATAGAGAGGAATTAGAAGCAAAAGTAAAAGAGTTAGAAAGTATACGGATAAAAAAAGATCAAGGGTAGTATAGTTAGGGCCAGGGCAAAATGGATAGAAGAAGGGGAAAAACCAACAGCATACTTCTTCAGTTTAGAGAACCGTAATTTTACTTCAAAAATTATTCCAAAACTACAGAAAAATGATAATATTATAACGGACCAAAAAGAAATTTTAAATGAAGTACACAATTTCTATGAGGATTTATACAGATTTAAGGAAGTTGAACATGTTAGTCTGGACAATTATCTACATGGTTGTAATATTCCAAAATTAGAGGAACATGAAGCCAATAGTATAGAAGGTATGATTACAGTAGACGAGGCAGGTATATTTCTAAAACATATGAAAAACAATAAAAGCCCTGGTTCAGATGGATATACTGCTGAATTTTTTAAATGCTTTTGGAAAGATCTAAAGGACTTTGTTGTTAGGTCTATCAACTATGGTTTCTCTATTGGTCAACTTTCAGTAACACAGAGACAAGGCATAATAACCTGTATTCCTAAGGGTAACAAACCTCGACATTTTATAAAAAATTGGAGACCTATTTCTCTTTTAAACATTTCATATAAAATAGCTTCTGGAATTATCTCCCAAAGAATAAGAAAATATTTAAACAAGTTAATTAATTGTGAGCAAACCGGTTTTCTATCTGATCGCTATATAGGTGAGAATATCAGAACTCTATATGATGTGATGCAGTATGCTGAAGAAGAAAATATTCCTGGAATGCTACTATCAATAGATTTTGAAAAAGCCTTTGATTCTGTTTCATGGAATTTTATTGAGAAGGTCTTAAATTTTTTTAATTTTGGAACTGATATCAAAAAGTGGGTCAAAACTTTGCATTGTGAAGTTTTTTCTTATGTAAATCAAGGTGGCAATATTTCTTCTGCTGTCAACATCCAACATGGATGCAGACAAGGCGACCCGATCGCTGCATATATATTTATTCTCTGTGCTGAAGTTCTTGCTGCTAGAATAAGAAATAACAAAGATATTAGAGGTATACAGGTAGATAATACAGATATTCTTAATTTACAATATGCTGATGATACCGGATTGTTGCTTGATGGTTCAGAAAAAATCTTTAAAGGAATCTATTAATGAGCTAGACAATTTTTCTAAGATATCGGGGCTCAATATTAACACAGATAAAACACATGTTATTTGGTTTGGAAGCAAAAAATATAGTCAGGAAACTTTTTTGCCACAATTAGACTTACAGTGGGGTAAAAGCAGGTTCACATTTCTAGGAATAGACTTTTCTGTTGACCTAGCTGAAATGCCAAGGATGAACTTTGACAAAAAAATAGTAAAACTTAAATCTCTAATATCCTCTTGGAAAAAGCGGAATTTGACTCCTATTGGTAAAATTAATATTATAAAATCCCTATTAATCTCTCAGCTAAATTATCTTTTTATTACTCTGCCTAACCCACCTGAGAGATTCATAGTGCAGTTAAATTCCATAATATTTGACTACCTTTGGAATGATAGGCCTCATAAAATAAAGAAAGATATTGTTATCCAAAACTACTTAAATGGAGGCTTGAAAATGATAGATGTCCAGGCTTTCATAGATTCACTTAAGTTAGGTTGGGTACGTAGGATGTTTAAGTCTTCAGGCAAATGGGTTATCCTCCTAAAGACTATGATATATTTTAAAAAGTTACAGTGCTGTGGGAATGCTTACATATCTGTATGTGAATCTAAGTGTTCTAATAAATTTTGGAAAGATGTTTTCAGAATATGGAAAAAATTGAGAAATTCTAGACTATTTAGGAAAAGGGCATTGGATCATGACTCTTTTTTGAAAACTCCATTATGGTATAATACAGATATAAAAGTTGGAAATAGCACCATCTTTTACAAAAACTGGTTTAATGTTGGAATTTATACAATTTCTGACTTGGTTAAAAATCATGGTAATCTAAGTTTCTATACAATTAATGAGTTTCTAGAAAAATTCAGAGCCAACACTAACTTTCTCCAATACCACGGACTGATATCTGCAGTTAGATCTTTTATGGATAATTATGTTTTAGAGCCTCCATTTGAAAATCCAGTTCAGCCATTTATACCTTTGCATTTAGAAATTTTCTATAAGAACCATAAAGGCTCAAAAGACTTTTATAATTGTCTCATCACACCAGCTTCTGTACCAACCGGTGTTAGGAAATGGCAGGAACAACACTTCTACTTTAATGAAGACAAATGGAAAAAAATCTTTGAAATTCCCTTTAATGTCTTCCGCAGTCCAAAGTTACAATGGTTTCAACTGAGAATTATTCACTATATCCTAGTCACAAATACTTTTCTTTTTAAAACACATATAATTGCTAGTCCTTTATGCACTTTCTGTTATAGTGAACCAGAGAAAGTAACGCATTTGCTCTGGGAATGTGTATGTGTACAAGAATTATTGCAGGAATTTGAAAACTTAGTTGATATATTGTTTATTGCTTTTTCTATGAACAAAGAATCATTCTTATTTCGTTTATTATCTTCATATGCCAACCCTGTTGATAATGAAATCATTATTATAATTAAATATTATATCTATAAAACAAGATGTTTCAACAAAGCTTTAAATATAACAGCCCTTGTTAATGATATCAAGGATCATTTTACTGTTCAAAAATATATCAACAATGGAAATAATGTACACAAAAAATTGATTTTTGAAAATAATTGGAAGAAATGGATGCCATTATTGGAACTAAACTGAATATTTTCCTTCTGGCAGTGTCGAATCTATTTAATTTTGGTAAAGAAGTTTTTGAATTAAATTATTTCATTTTAATATATACATCTTTATATTTGAATCTCCCTCCCCCTCTCCTCTCTCTTTCCCTTCTTTTCTCTGCCTTTTTTCTTCTTTGTTTTCATGTATAAATTAAATATGTGTGTATGCGAGTTTGAAAGTTTGTTGTGTGTGTATGTGTGTGAGTGTGTGTACGTGTGATGGTGTGTGCGCATGTGCTGTTTGTATGAACATGATGTTTACAAGTAATTTATAAGTGTGAATATGATGTTTGCTTTTCTCTCTTTGTTGTATGTATACAGTATATATTTATATACCGTCTTTGTTTTCATGTACAAATTGATTATGTATGTATGAGTATGTTTTGAAAGTTTGTGTGTGTGTGTGTTGTTCTGTGTGCATGTGCTGTCTGTATGAACATGATCTTTGTTTACATGTAATTTATTAGTGTCAATATGATGTTTTGCTTTTCTCGCTTTGCTTGTGTATGTATTATGTATACAGTATATATCTATATACCGTATACCGTACTATGTTAATATATCTCTGGATATAAGATTGGATGTGTGTAAATGTATGCAGTATGCAATATGCGTGGGAATTTTATATGCAATATTTTGTCGATGTACGTGAGAGCAAGCAAATGATATATATAGATTAGGTTTTTGTGTATGTTTGTGTGTGAGTGTGTAAAGGAATAATTGTATTTTATGTATATTGATGAAAATCCTGAATAAAAAGATAATTACAAAAAAAAAAAAGATGTTCAACTGTGACAATTGGACAAAGATGTTCAACTGTGACAATCGGACAAAGATGTTCAACTGTGACAATTGGACAAAGATGTTCAACTGTGACAATCGGACAAAGATGTTCAACTGTGACAATCAGACAAAGATGTTCACTGACCCCTGTACGTTATAATACTGACCCCTGTACGGTATACGTTATAATACTGACCCCTGTACCGTATACGTTATAATACTGACCCCTGTACCGTATACATTATAATACTGACCCCTGTACGGTATACGTTATAATACTGACCCCTGTACGGTATACGTTATAATACTGACCGCTGTACGGTATACGTTATAATACTGACCCCTGTACCGTATACGTTATAATACTGACCCCTGTACCGTATACGTTATAATACTGACCCCTGTACGGTATACGTTATAATACTGACCCCTGTACGGTAAACGTTATAATACTGACCCCTGTACGGTATACGTTATAATACTGACCCCTGTACGGTATACGTTATAATACTGACCCCTGTACGGTATACGTTATAAAACTGACCCCTGTACCGTATACGTTATAATACTGACCCCTGTACGGTATACGTTATAATACTGACCCCTGTACGGTATACGTTATACTACTGACCCCTGTACCGTATAAGTTATAATACTGACCCCTGTACCGTATACGTTATAATACTGACCCCTGTACGGTATACGTTATAATACTGACCCCTGTACCGTATAAGTTATAATACTGACCCCTGTACGGTATACGTTATAATACTGACCCCTGTACGGTATACGTTATAATACTGACCCCTGTACGGTATACGTAAATAATACTGACCCCTGTACGGTATACGTTATAATACTGACCCCTGTACGGTATACGTTATAATACTGACCCCTGTACGTTATGATACTGACCCCTGTACCGTATACGTTATAATACTGACCCCTGTACGGTATACGTTATAATACTGACCCCTGTACCGTATACGTTATAATACTGACCCCTGTACGGTATACGTTATAATACTGACCCCTGTACCGTATACGTTATAATACTGACCCCTGTACGGTATACGTTATAATACTCCCCTGTACGGTATACGTTATAATACTGACCCCTGTACGGTATACGTTATAATACTGACCCCTGTACGGTATACGTTATAATACTGACCCCTGTACCGTATACGTTATAATACTGACCCCTGTACGGTATACGTTATAATACTGACCCCTGTACGGTATACGTTATAATACTGACCCCTGTACGGTATACGTTATAATACTGACCCCTGTACGGTATACGTTATGATACTGACCCCTGTACGGTATACGTTATGATACTGACCCCTGTACGGTATACGTTATGATACTGACCCCTGTACGGTATACGTTATGATACTGACCCCTGTACGGTATACGTTATGATACTGACCCCTGTACGGTATACGTTATGATACTGACCCCTGTACGGTATACGTTATAATACTGACCCCTGTACGGTATACGTTATAATACTGACCCCTGTACGGTATACGTTATAATACTGACCCCTGTACCGTATACGTTATAATACTGACCCCTGTACGGTATACGTTATAATACTGACCCCTGTACGGTATACGTTATGATACTGACCCCTGTACGGTATACGTTATGATACTGACCCCTGTACGGTATACGTTATGATACTGACCCCTGTACGGTATACGTTATAATACTGACCCCTGTACGGTATACGTTATAATACTGACCCCTGTACGGTATACGTTATAATACTGACCCCTGTACGGTATACGTTATAATACTGACCCCTGTACCGGTATACGTTATAATACTGACCCCTGTACGGTATACGTTATAATACTGACCCCTGTACGGTATACGTTATAATACTGACCCCTGTACCGTATACGTTATAATACTGACCCCTGTACGGTATACGTTATAATACTGACCCCTGTACGGTATACGTTATAATACTGACCCCTGTACGGTATACGTTATAATACTGACCCCTGTACGGTATACGTTATAATACTGACCCCTGTACGGTATACGTTATAATACTGACCCCTGTACCGTATACGTTATAATACTGACCCCTGTACGGTATACGTTATAATACTGACCCCTGTACCGTATAAGTTATAATACTGACCCCTGTACCGTATACGTTATAATACTGACCCCTGTACCGTATACGTTATAATACTGACCCCTGTACGGTATACGTTATAATACTGACCCCTGTACCGTATACGTTATAATACTGACCCCTGTACGGTATACGTTATAATACTGACCCCTGTACCGTATAAGTTATAATACTGACCCCTGTACCGTATACGTTATAGTACTGACCCCTGTACGGTATACGTTATAATACTGACCCCTGTACGGTATACGTTATAATACTGACCCCTGTACCGTATACGTTATAATACTGACCCCTGTACCGTATACGTTATAATACTGACCCCTGTACGGTATACGTTATAATACTGACCCCTGTACGGTATACGTTATAATACTGACTCCTGTACCGTATACGTTATAATACTGACCCCTGTATCGTATACGTTATAATACTGACCCCTGTACCGTATACGTTATACTACTGACCCCTGTACGGTATACGTTATAATACTGACCCCTGTACGGTATCCGTTATAATACTGACCCCTGTACGGTATACAGTATAATACTGACCCCTGTACGGTATACTCTTGTTTTGGTAGAGTGAAGCTCAGAGTGAATTTGTTTAACGATCGTGTAAACACACTAGGAAGTATTCACAGTACATGTTCTTGGAATTGTTTGAGTATTTTAGAAAGCTGCTTAAAACGTTTTAGTAATATTTAAACAGGACATTTTCCATGTAAATCAAATATAATAAATAACTGTTACCAGGAAACATTCCTGGTCACCACAGATAAGGCTGTCTTTCTTGAGAATAGTTAGCTTTACCGGTAAAGAACTCCGGAAATCGTCGTCCCTGGATAATGGATAGGTGTCGTCATAGATTTATAGCCGCGTGGGCTAAGTTGTCTAGGCACCTTCAAGGCGTTCATTGAAACCATGTCCTGATTTGTTGAAATTTGATGATTTATTTCCTTCTCAACTTAAAGTCTATAAATGCATATAACTCAAACAATTACAGTTAACAAGTTGCTGCCTTTCTAAAGTCTGTGTAATTTAAACATTGGTAACCGTTTACTCTGTTTTAGTATACATTTCAATATATTTACATTTGGATGACAAAGCTATAATATAAACTAACACAATTGATATATAAGCATGTCACTACAGATCTTAAATAACCGACATGTCACTACAGATCTTATATAACCGACATGTCACTACAGATCTTAAATAACCGACATGTCACTACAGATCTAAAATAACCGACATGTCACTACAGATCTTAAATAACCGACATGTCACTACAGATCTTATATAACCGACATCTCATTACAGATCTTAAATAACCGACATCTCACTACAGATCTTATATAACCGACATCTCACTACAGATCTTAAATAACCGACATCTCACTACAGATCTTATATAACCGACATCTCACTACAGATCTTATATAACCGACATGTCACTACAGATCTTATATAACCGACATCTCACTACAGATCTTATATAACCGACATCTCACTACAGATCTTATATAACCGACATCTCACTACAGATATTATATAACCGACATCTCACTACAGATCTTATATAACCGACATCTCACTACAGATCTTAAATAACCGACATCTCACTACAGATCTTAAATAACCGACATCTCACTACAGATCTTAAATAACCGACATCTCACTACAGATCTTAAATAACCGACATCTAACTCTTAAATAACCGACATCTCACTACAGAACTTATATAACCGACATCTCACTACAGATCTTATATAACCGACATCTCACTACAGATCTTATATAACCGACATCTCATTACAGATCTTAAATAACCGACATCTCACTACAGATCTTAAATAACCGACATCTCACTACAGATCTTATATAACCGACATCTCACTCTTAAATAACCGACATCTCACTACAGAACTTATATAACTGACATCTCACTACAGATCTTATATAACCGACATCTCACTACAGATCTTATATAACCGACATCTCATTACAGATCTTAAATAACCGACATCTCACTACAGATCTTATATAACCGACATCTCACTACAGATCTTATATAACCGACATCTCACTACAGATCTTATATAACTGACATCTCACTACAGATCTTATATAACCGACATCTCATTACAGATCTTATATAACCGACATCTCACTACAAATCTTAAATAACCAACATCTCACTACAGATCTTAAATAGCCGACATCTCACTCTTAAATAACCGACATCTCACTACAGATCTTGAATAACCGACATCTCACTCTTAAATAACTGACATCTCACTACAGAACTTATATAACCGACATCTCACTACAGATCTTAAATAACCGACATCTCACTACAGATCTTATATAACCGACATCTCACTACAGATCTTATATAACCGACATCTCACTACAGATCTTATATAACCGACATGTCACTACAGATCTTAAATAACCGACATCTCACTACAGATCTTATATAACCGACATCTCACTACAGATCTTATATAACCGACATCTCACTACAGATCTTATATAACCGACATCTCACTATAGATCTTAAATAACCGACATCTCACTACAGATCTTATATAACCGACATCTCACTATAGATCTTATATAACCAGCATCTCACCACAGATCTTAAATTACCGACATCTCACTACAGATCTTAAATAACCGACATCTCACTACACATCTTAAATAACTGACATCTCACTACAGATCTTATATAACCGACATCTCACTACAGATCTTATATAACCGACATCTCACTACAGATCTTAAATAACCGACATCTCACTACAGATCTTAAATAATCAACATCTCACTACAGATCTTAAATAACCGACATCTCACTACAGATCTTATATAACCGACATCTAACTACAGATCTTAAATAACCGACATCTCACTACAGATCTTAAATAACCGACATCTCACTACAGATCTTAAATAACCGACTTCTCACTACAGATCTTAAATAACCGACATCTCACTACAGATCTTAAATAACCGACATCTCACTACAGATCTTAAATAACCGACATCTCACTACAGATCTTAAATAACCAACATCTCACTACAGATCTTATATAACCGACATCTCACTACAGATCTTATATAACCGACATCTCACTACAGATCTTATATAACCGACATATCACTACAGATCTTATATAACCGGCATCTCACTACAGATCTTATATAACCGACATCTCACTACAGATCTTAAATAACCGACATCTCACTACAGATCTTATATAACCGACATCTCACTACAGATCTTAAAAAAACCGACATTTCACTACAGATCTTATATAACCGACATCTCACTACATATCTTATATAACCGACATCTAACTACAGATCTTATATAACCGACATCTCACTACAGATCTTAAATAACCGACATTTCACTCTTAAATAACCGACATCTCACTCTTAAATAACCGACATGCCACAACAGATCTTAAATTACCAACGTCTCACTAAATGTCTAAAATTAACGACATTTCACTACAAATATCAATTTCGGACATCAATTATCATTTCGGAAGAGATTTTGGATAATATATATACATGACATTGCATGCTGTACGACAATATAATTTATACAAGATGGACTAGGGGAGAAAACTCCTGGTATCAAACAAAGAAAGTGACTCAGGAATATATTAAATGCTAATTTTAATTTTATAAACCTCTTTCATACAAAGAAATAATACACATTTTAATTGAGACATGTATTTGTTTCATTAGGTACAAGGATTATAGTGCGTGTGGAGTTTTACAAATAACCTCACTTCATCGTTGACACTAAGATGGACGTTAACAAGGGGTCAGTTTTATCCGGATTTTTTTAATAATACTTCCGGTTTTATTTATTAGAAAGCTCTGTTCTGCTTCCGGTTTGAAATCATTTGTGAGAGATTTTGTGAAAATCAAAGCATCATTTTTGGGTGCTTTTAAGTACACAGGTTTGTTTTTTGCCTTTTCATACGATGTTTCATGTCCTATATTACAGAGTTATCTAAATTGAAATGCATTATTGTATAAAGCATTCCGAAATGTTTGCTCTCAGCATCATCAACCGGCCGAATACAGGAGAACAGATTTATCGGAGAAGAGGAAAACGGCGGGAGCAGATAGAATCAACCAGTAGATTTTAGATAATTTTAAAATTATTTCTTGTTGTTTTAACCACAATATCTTGGTTTACGTTACAATTATTATTTTCCCAAGCCTTAACTTAAGCTCACACTTCGTCCAAAATCTGACATGGTATTTAGAAACAGTCAGGTTGCAAAGTCAGTCGCGAGGTAGACTCAATTTTGCGAGACATCTTTGCATTTTACAATCAAGTACGCCCTATATAAAACATCAAAATTTCGGGTTTTTGTATATTTGATTGGAAACCCGACAGAATCACAGTCTTCTTATATTGTTGAAAGCTTTAGCTTGTTTGATGACACTTGTTTGTCATTTCTCCATGTATGTTCACATACCGGTTGCACATTGATTACTTGTTTTTCTATAATAATAATCCTGGTTGTGAATATCTTAATGTTGATTATATACACACAAATTGTTCCTTCTAGTATTATGTACAGCTCAAAAATAACAGTAGCTCAAAACTGGATAAAAAAGGAAGGGACAATTACAATTATTATTTTCCATATATATTTGTTCATATATCAACCTCATTAGTGAATCGACACAGGAATAGATCAGTCACTGAAGAAATGATGGTTGGAATTTTTTGGGGTGGTCTTTCCAGAACTGATTAAGTCTATCTTTAAAGGTGTTGCTGGATGGAGCTGATAAAACGTCTTCTGGCAGATCTCGAGTTCCATATGGTTGAATGACATGGTTACTGACAAAATTGCCTGTTTGTTGTGTCCAAAAATAGTGTTTGAACAATTTTAGAGAGTGCCCACTGGTTGATCTATATTCACTTGCATCAAAGAATTTGTTTTTGTCCATGTTATCCAATTGGTTGATAATTGTGTATACTTGAAGCATATATTGGCCCTTTCTCTGCAGTATTCCAAGGTGGCCTGGGCAAGCCAAGCATTTTTAGCCTTTCTGAATATGTCTTGTCCAATAATGTAGGAACACGCTTTGTAGCTCTTCGTTGTACCCTTTCAATAAGAATTTTGTCCTTGACATATATATAATGTAGACCATATGACAGATGCATATTCCAGGTGTGGTGGTATTAGAGCTATATATATAGAGTGGTGAAGATTGTTGGGCTCATTATAAACAACTTTCTTTTTTAAACTGTTTTCGTTTTTGCATCACTTCTTAATTGGTTTTTACATCTTCAAACAAACAACAATCTCGGACTATCCAAAATCGGTGAATTCAACAAAAACCAAACCAGTTCAAGCAAAAATTGTTTATAATGATATAAGCTAAAGAGTTTAATGAAACATGCCAAAAATCAGAAATTTCCTAATCAGATAAGGCCGAATAATACAATTTTCGCAGGCATGCTAGAAAAAACAAAAATAGGTTCATAAATAGTTTTTACAAAGGGTATATAGACATTTGACAGAGTCATAGATTTAATAGTCCCTCCTTGAAAATAGCTATAGGCAAAAAAGATTTAAGGGTAGTCACAAAATAAGTGTCGCAATTTATTAGACGTCTCTTTCCCGATCATTGTCCTCCTCCAGATTGACTATGAGACACATCACTTTGGGTATGGTTTTAGTCACCCTGTATATCCCATTTCGATAAATTCTATGCATTTCATCATCCTAGTTGTTTAAAAATACAATGAATCAATATTCAGAGGGATGATTTATGAAACTGTTGGTTTATAATGCTGTTGTAGCAAAAGCAGAAGAATGCAACAACACAGACCGGGACTTGTACCCAGGACCTCCCAACTCTAGATAGACATAAACCATTACAACCACAAACCGGGACTTGTACCCAGGACCTCCAACCACAGACCAGGACTTTACCCAGGACCTCCCAACTCTAGATATACATAAACCATTACAACCACAGACCAGGACTTGTACCCAGGACCTCCCAACTCTAGATATACATAAACCATTACAACCACAGACCAGGACTTTACCCAGGACCTCCAACCACAGACCGGGACTTTACCCAGGACCTCCCAACTCTAGATATACATAAACCATTACAACCACAGACCAGGACTTTACCCAGGACCTCCCAACTCTAGATATACATAAACCATTACAACCAGACCGGGACTTTACCCAGGACCTCCCAACTCTAGATAGACGTAAACCATTACAACCACAGACCGGGACTTGTACCCAGGACCTCCAACTCTAGATAGACGTAAACCATTACAACCACAGACCAGGACTTGTACCCGGGACCTCCAACCACAGACCAGGACTTTACCCAGGACCTCCCAACTCTAGATAGACGTAAACCATTACAACCACAGACCGGGACTTTACCCAGGACCTCCAACTCTAGATAGACGTAAACCATTACAACCACAGACCTGGACTTGTACCCAGGACCTCCAACCACAGACCAGGACTTGTACCCAGGACCTCCCAACTCTAGATAGACATAAACGATTACAACCATAGACCGGGACTTTACCCAGGACCTCCAACCACAGACCGGGACTGGTACCCAGGACCTCCCAACTCTAGATAGACATAAACGATTACAACCACAGACCGGGACTTGTACCCAGGACCTCCAACCACAGACCGGGACTGGTACCCAGGACCTCCCAACTCTAGATAGTCATAAACGATTACAACCACAGACCGGGACTTGTACCCAGGACCTCCCAACTCTAGATAGACATAAACCATTACAACCACAGACCAGGACTTGTACCCAGGACCTCCCAACTCTAGATAGACATAAACCATTACAACCACAGACCAGGACTTGTACCCAGGACCTCCCAACTCTAGATAGACATAAACCATTACAACCACAGACCAGGACTTTACCCAGGACCTCCCAACTCTAGATATACATAAACCATTACAACCACAGACCAGGACTTTACCCAGGACCTCCAACCACAGACCAGGACTTTACCCAGGACCTCCCAACTCTAGATAGACATAAACGATTACAACCATAGACGGGGACTTGTACCCAGGACCTCCCAACTCTAGATATACATAAACCATTACAACCAGACCGGGACTTTACCCAGGACCTCCCAACTCTAGATATACATAAACCATTACAACCAGACCGGGACTTTACCCAGGACCTCCCAACTCTAGATAGACATAAACGATTACAACCAGACCGGGACTTTACCCAGGACCTCCCAACTCTAGATAGACATAAACGATTACAACCAGACCGGGACTTGTACCCAGGAACTCCAACCACAGACCGGGACTTGTACCCAGGACCTCCCAACTCTAGATAGACGTAAACCATTACAACCATAGACCGGGACTTGTATCCGGGACCTCCCAACTCTAGATAGACATAAACGATTACAACCATAGATGGGGACTTTACCCAGGACCTCCAACCACAGACCGGGACTTGTACCCAGGACCTCTCAACTCTAGATAGACATAAACGATTACAACCACAGACGGGGACTTGTACCCAGGACCTCCCAACTCTAGATAGACATAAACGATTACAACCATAGACCGGGACTTTACCCAGGACCTCCAACCACAGACCGGGACTGGTACCCAGGACCTCCCAACTCTAGATAGACATAAACGATTACAACCACAGACCGGGACTTGTACCCAGGACCTCCAACCACAGACCGGGACTGGTACCCAGGACCTCCCAACTCTAGATAGTCATAAACGATTACAACCACAGACCGGGACTTGTACCCAGGACCTCCCAACTCTAGATAGACATAAACCATTACAACCACAGACCAGGACTTGTACCCAGGACCTCCAACCACAGACCAGGACTTTACCCAGGACCTCCCAACTCTAGATATACATAAACCATTACAACCACAGACCGGGACTTTACCCAGGACCTCCCAACTCTAGATATACATAAACCATTACAACCACAGACCAGGACTTTACCCAGGACCTCCAACCACAGACCAGGACTTTACCCAGGACCTCCCAACTCTAGATATACATAAACCATTACAACCACAGACCGGGACTTTACCCAGGACCTCCCAACTCTAGATATACATAAACCATTACAACCACAGACGGGGACTTGTACCCAGGACCTCCAACCACAGACCAGGACTTTACCCAGGACCTCCCAACTCTAGATAGACATAAACGATTACAACCAGACCGGGACTTTACCCAGGACCTCCCAACTCTAGATAGACATAAACGATTACAACCAGACCGGGACTTGTACCCAGGAACTCCAACCACAGACCGGGACTTGTACCCAGGACCTCCCAACTCTAGATAGACGTAAACCATTACAACCATAGACCGGGACTTGTATCCGGGACCTCCCAACTCTAGATAGACATAAACGATTACAACCATAGATGGGGACTTTACCCAGGACCTCCAACCACAGACCGGGACTTGTACCCAGGACCTCTCAACTCTAGATAGACATAAACGATTACAACCACAGACGGGGACTTGTACCCAGGACCTCCCAACTCTAGATATACATAAACCATTACAACCACAGACCGGGACTTGTACCCAGGACCTCCAACCACAGACCAGGACTTGTACCCAGGACCTCTCAACTCTAGATAGACATAAACCATTACAACCACAGACCGGGACTTTACCCAGGACCTCCCAACTCTAGATATACATAAACCATTACAACCACAGACGGGGACTTGTACCCAGGACCTCCAACCACAGACCGGGACTTGTACCCAGGACCTCCAACCACAGACCGGGACTTGTACCCAGGACCTCCAACCACAGACCGATGACTTGTACCCAGGACCTCCCAACTCTAGATAGACATAAACCATTACAACCAGGCCGGGACTTGTACCCAGGACCTCCAACCACAGACCAGGACTTGTACCCAGGACCTCCCAACTCTAGATATACATAAACCATTACAACCACAGACCGGGACTTTACCCAGGACCTCCCAACTCTAGATAGACATAAACCATTACAACCACAGACCGGAACATGTATCCGGGACCTCCCAATTCCAGAAAGCTATAAAATTAAACCATTTCAGCTAAACCAGGACTTTAGGGCTCAAACTAAAGCTGACAAAGGTGGAGATCAAACCAAAACTGACAAAGGTGGAGATCAAACCAAAACTGACAAAGGTAGAGGTCAAACCAAAACTGACAAAGGTGGAGATCAAACCAAAACTGACAAAGGTAGAGGTCAAACCAAAACTGACAAAGGTGGAGATCAAACCAAAACTGACAAAGGTAGAGGTCAAACCAAAACTGACAAAGGTGGAGATCAAACCAAAACTGACAAAGGTAGAGGTCAAACCAAAACTGACAAAGGTAGAGGTCAAACCAAAACTGACAAAGGTAGAGGTCAAACCAAAACTGACAAAGGTAGAGGTCAAACCAAAACTGACAAAGGTAGAGGTCAAACCAAAACTGACAAAGGTAGAGATCAAACCAAAACTGACAAAGGTAGAAATCAAACCAAAACTGACAAAGGTAGAGGTCAAGCCAAAACTGACAGAGTCAAAGGTAGAGGTCAAACCAAAACTGACAAAGGTAGAAATCAAACCAAAACTGACCAAGGTAGAAATCAAACCAAAACTGACAAAGGTAGAAATCAAACCAAAACTGACAAAGGTAGAAATCAAACCAAAACTGACAGAGTCAAAGGTAGTGGTCAAACCAAAACTGCACACTTTGAATAGTCCACCGAAGTTATACCAGTATCTGTGCTCTAGTTCTCAGAGTCGATGCCAGGCCTCTTGCCTTTATTTGAGAAAATTTCACAATGACCAATGAATATAAATACTGGTAATTAGCACCTACAACAATTGGAGCTGACTTTACGAAGAGTTGAATTAGGGCGAAGGATAAAAAAGCATTGCCAATAAACCCAGCAAATATTGAATGGATCACAAAATGTTGTTGGAATTATGGCATGGACAAGATTTGGTAGATCTCTTGTCCTGCTTAAATTGTTTGAAGGACATCTATATAATGTAAAAAAAAAAACACCAAATGCCTATTGTTTATGAAAAATTTCAAATTTGTTTTTCAGATAAATATTGACACTCCTCGTTCAACCTGAATTGGCGAAGTGACTTCAAGTTTTGCCAGGAGCCAGCATTGAGATAAGGAAATTGATGTTTACTTGATAAAATGGTAAATATATACAGATTCTTAATAATTACATGTAAATTGGAGCTTCAGTTACTGATTTGTGTGGGAAAACCACATGGCTAGTTTTTACTTGGTGATAATGTTAGAAAGAGAGACTCGTGGGTTAGATTTTACAGAAAATGTGAGAAGAGAAACATGGGTTCTTAGTAGGATATACATATGGGATAGATTTTATTGAGAATTTTACAAGATTAGGTTATGAGAAGCGATATTTGTCGGGATAAGTGTGGTGATATACTTAGCTATAAAGGTTGACAGGGTATACGTATGAGAAGCGATATTTGTCAGGATAGTGTGGTAATATACTTAGCTATAAAGGTTGACAGAGGGTATACGTATGAGAAGCAATAAAGGTTGACAGGGTATACGTATGAGAAGCGATATTTGTCAGGATAAGTGTGATAATATAGTTAGCTATAAAGGTTGACAGAGGGTATACGTATGAGAAGCGATATTTGTCCGGATAAGTGTGATAATATAGTTAGCTATAATAGTTGACAGAGGGTATACGTATGAGAAGCGATATTTGTCAGGATAAGTGTGGTAATATAGTTAGCTATAAAGGTTGACAGAGGGTATATGTATGAGAAGCGATATTTGTCAGGATAAGTGTGGTAATATAGTTAGCTATAAAGGTTGACGAGAGGGTATAGCTATAAAGGTTGACAGAGGGTATATGTATATACGTATGAGAAGCGATATTTGTCAGGATAAGTGTGGTAATATAGTTAGCTATAAAGGTTGACAGAGGGTATATGTATATACGTATGAGAAGCGATATTTGTCAGGATAAGTGTGGTAATATAGTTAGCTATAAAGGTTGACAGAGGGTATGCGTATGAGAAGCGATATTTGTCAGGATAAGTGTGATAATATAGTTAGCTATAATAGGTTGACAGAGGGTATATGTATGAGAAGCGATATTTGTCAGGATAAGTGTGATAATATACTTAGCTATAAAGGTTGACAGAGGGTATATGTATGAGAAGCGATATTTGTCAGGATAAGTGTGGTGATATAGTTATATACTTAGCTATAAAGGTTTACAGCTGTACATGTTCTAATGAAGATAATAGGCACACAGGTATGGTCAGCTAATAAGTGTACAAAAGGAATATGAAACTAAGTTCTATTTATATTTAACTTTCATCATATTCTGAAATAAAAATAAAATTTAAACCTCACATTGATGTACAGGTCCCCCAGGAAGTATTATGCATGCTTTGTGTCTCTTCTGAAATCACAACAATTTACAAAGAAACCATTGTTTAGAATGATAGGTTGATAATTATAAAGAAGGCCACAGTCTTAACACATGATAGCTATACATGGATCGACCGGATCCATCAGGAAATTCACAGTACATTGTATAATGTATAGGATGCACCTTAGTTTTCATATTTTACATTTTTGTTTTTTCTTGGAAAATTTTGCTTGTTGTTTGGTTATATATGATCATTATTTCTTTGTACCCAAATTACCCATGAACCAATGCAACATTAGTATAGAAATAATCCAGTACTTCCACCGTGTTAGGTAAATTTTAGGTAAAGGTCTTTTGCTATCAAATCATCATTGAACCTTGTAATGCTTGGTGTCTGAATAAGTTTGTTATAACAAAGCTTGGTAGGTAATATGATTTGTTCATAATTGTTCATAAAAAAATTAATTATACAATATCCATCATGAATGTATTTATAAATCAATTGTTATAACAAAGCTTGGTAGGTAATATGATTTGTTCATAATTGTTCATAAAAAAATTAATTATACAATATTCATCATGAATGTATTTATAACTCAATTGTGCTACATCCATCTTGAATTCCAGAAGAAGCTGTTAATATGCTTCACAACCAATGAGTGTCTGCTGTCACCAGCTAGCTCAATATTAATGGTGATCAATTTCTTAAATATCTAAAAATTTAGTGATGAAATTTTTAATTGTTTTCCCAAGTGGTTTTAAGGTTTTTGCTTACATTTTGAGAATTGCATCTTATTTTATTATAATATAAACTCTAACCTAAAATTAATGTAGGTATGAAACCTCTGCGGGGATTGACCGAATTTGCCACCACGTCTTGGCCTGGTACCATATGCCTCGCATTTGGATATTGTGCAAGCTAATAAAGTCACGTCTGAAAAACAGAAAGGCTGACATCACTACGGACAAAACGGACCCAGACGAGGCCGACACCACTTCACACAGAACTGATCCAGGCGAGACCGTCATCACCACACACTAACGGACACTTTGATTCAACAGTTTTACACACCTGTTCAAGATCTTAACAGATAGAGAAGGAAAGAAATCCATTTTTATATGCAAATTAACTTCCTGAGTAAATATTCCATCAAATGTAGTTGTTAGGTGAGAACTACTGACTCCAAATATATTGAAATCTGATCTTGTTTGCTATACTCAAATTGTAATAAAACCAAAAAACTATAAAATAAATGATCAGTTTGACACAGGAGGAATAAAGTTAGGCAAATACAAAATATATTTGAATTAAATTTCATTAGTGAAAAATTAGAATATATTTGAATTAGATTTCATTAGTGAAAAATATATCTGCTCGCCCGCATGGTATTCTCTGATTTTAGTTATATTTAAGTCTTTGGGCTATTTTTTAATTCTTCATACATGATAAATTGGATGTAAGATGAATCAGTTGGAGATGTGCTTTTCTGGTTGAGTTTCAGTAGGTTACTGTCAATGGTCAAGGCTAAATCACTAGAATAAAGCATAAGACATCCATATATACTTATAGAGACTTGTGTGTATACGACAGTATTTAATGCTAAGATAGAGAGAGAAAACAAGGACAACTGAAGAAGGATAAGATAGAGAGAGAAAACAAGGACAACTGAAGAAAGATAAGATAGAGAGAAAAAACAAGGACAACTGAAGAAAGATAAGATAGAGAGAAAAAACAAGGACAACTGAAGAAGGACATTTTACAACAAAATAACTGAGGACAGTGGAAACCTTGGATGATATGGAAGGAAAGATGATGAAAGCAGACAGAAAAGTTTCCGGAAAAAATGAGAAAAATAAGGAAGTAATAGAGATAGGAGGTGATGAACGAGAGAAGTCAGCTACAAATAAACTCAGAAATTCTAACAAAACAAGAAAAACAAAAAGGGCTGAATTTAAAAAAACTTCAAAAAAACAAAAGATGGAGCAGAAAACTAGTAAATCAGTGAAGGAAAACCAGGAACAAACCTGCCACATCTGTTCAAAAGTCATTAAACGTAAAAGTAACTTTCTAATACATCTCAAGTCCCACGATCCAACATACAGCAAAGTCATAAAAAAGGACCATCTATGTCACATCTGTGGTAAAAAGCTCATTAGTATATCAGAACTTAACATACATGTTCGATCTCATTTCAACATGATAGCAGACTCCTGTGAAATTTGTGGAAAATCTTTTTTGAGACGATCCACATTAAACAGGCATATACGCACTGTACACAGTACAGAACGTACCTACAAATGTGAACTCTGCCCCAAGTCGTACACAGCGAAGTGTACTTTGATGAGACATCAGAGGTCACACAGTGATCCCTCAACACACTTTGAATGTTCTTTCTGCAATAAAAAGTTTGCACTCAAGGATGTACTTGCACAGCATGAAATGACTCATACCCCATTGTACGGGAAAAATTTTCATTGTACCATGTACATGTGTTCAGCTAAATTTGTCAGGCCATATCTTTTGAAGCAGCACATGAGAGTCCACACAAATGAGAAACCATATATCTGTGAGTGTGGAAAAGGCTTCAGTCAAAAAGGTAACCTCAGTGTCCATCAGAAAACTCACCAAGGCTTCAAGAAGTTTCAATGTACACAGTGTGACAGAGGGTTTAGCAGGGTTGAGTACCTACAGAGACATGAGAAAGAGCAACACTCCGAGGAACCCAAGCTCTTAAAGAGGAAAATCAAACTGAGTTCCAAAACTAAGAAATCAACATCTCTTGAACGCAAAACTAAGAAATCACCATCTCTTGAATGCAAAACTAAGAAAACACCATTTCTTGAACGCAAAACTAAGAAATCACCATCTCTTGATCCTGAAACCAAGGAATCGCCATCTCTTGATCCTGAAGCCATGAAATCGTCATCTCTTGATCCAGAAGCCAAGAAATCACCATCTCTTGATCCAGAAGCCAAGAAATCACCATCTCTTGATCCAGAAACTAAGAAATCGCCATCTCTTGATCCTGAGGCCAAGGAATCACCATCTCTTGATCTGAAAACTGAGATGTTTGAGTCAGGAGAATCCCCTTCTGTTAGCCAAGACAAGTCTGACGTTGAATCAAAAGAAATCGTTGTGGTTTTTGTTCATGAGGAACCTGCAAAGTGTGACATGTATGTTGAGCTAGACAATTTTGGTGAGGAGTGTAACAAAGATGAAACACGAAATGAGACTGAAAATGACAAAGGCATGACAACAGGGAGTACTGTCACTGAAGACCAAACCACAATTAACCAATGGATAACAGATATGAAATAATCTTTATACCTGATCAATACCACAAATTAACCCTTTACAGATTTGATGGTACTATCGCTTGAAATGACTTACTGAATTGTCAAACTTTTTTTTTTTCGTTTAACCTTTACCAAAACTTGTTCCTGTTATGTTATTTGAGGGCAGAAATACAAATCGTCCTTCAAAAAACCTTGATATTAATGATTGAACACTGAAATTTGTCTGAAGACAAACTTTCTTTAAGATAGACATTGTCAATTGTTATTACTTCCAGTTATGTGTTTCGAATCTTCATCAAATCAATTTTTTTTTTCTAGATTACATTTTTTATTTATACAATGAAGAATTAGCACAATGAACTTTTCTAAAAATAACGATAAACATTGGACAAAAGGCAGTCTTCTAAACAACTGTTTAAATAGTAGTGTTAGGGTGCTTAACTTCATCAACTTACAGGAAGAAAGAAATGACATTCTTATATACAAAATGACATCCATCTTTGCTAACTAAGAGTTTATTTTAGCTATCAAAGAGGATATTCATTTCTAAAGTTTAGCTTGTTTCAAAATGTATACCTGTAATCATTATCATGATGATAACTAGATATATCAATGTTTTTAAAATGACAGTCCATGGCTAGGTGAAGCATTCCTGTGCTGAGCTAGTTATATCTGGCTTTTCTTCAACAGAATCTTTATTTTGAAGTCCTGTTTGTAAAATGTCCTGGTACTGGTATAGGATTGGTATACGTACACATCAGTTTTATTGGAGGTGTACTGAGTTGGTATTTATCACTCTATGTACTTATATATATTTTATTAATTAGTCTAAATTTGATTTGTTTTTATGTAACAGCGAGATGCCATAAATTTAAGTATATATCAACTGTTAGTTAAAACAGTCTGAATTTAACGGAGGGATACACTATTAATGTATAAAACTGAACTTGTGATGAAATATGGAATTTCTGCTAAACCTAGGTCTCCTTATGGAAATATTTTATTGAAAGTCTTTGTGTAATGAATGTGCATCATAGACATAAGTAGATAATTTTGAAATGAATTGTTTATACATCAGTTTTGTACATATAATTCTTTTTTTTTTTAAGTTGACGTATCCCGTCATGTAAAATGTTCCTTGTTTAAGTTGACGTATCCCGTCATGTAAATTGTTCCTTTTTAGCTCAACTGCCCGAAGGCCCGTAGTGCGACTTCCGTCGTCCGTCCGGCCAGCCGGCCGTCCGGCGTCAACTTTTTCATTTAAACAACTTCTTCTTAATAACCAAGAGGCCCAGGGACTTGATATTGGGCCTGTAGCATGCTGGGGTGAAGGGCTACAAAGTCTGTTCAAATAAATTACCTTGACCTTCATTCAAGGTCACATGGGTCAAATAGGCTATAATCTTCAAACAACTTCTTCTCAATAACCAAGAGGCCCAGGGACTTGATATTGGGCCGGTAGCATGCTGGGGTGAAGGGCTACAAAGTTTGTTCAAATAAATGACCTTGACCTTCATTCAAGGTCACATGGGTCAAATAGGCTATAATCTTCAAACTACTTCTTCTCAATAACCAAGAGGCCCAGGGACTTGATATTGGGCCTGTAGCATGCTGGGGTGAAGGGCTACAAAGTTTGTTCAAATAAATGACCTTGACCTTCATTCAAGGTCACATGGGTCAAATAGGCTATAATCTTCAAACAACTTCTTCTCAATAACGAAGAGGCCCAAGGACTTGACATTGGGCCTGTAGCATGCTGAGGTGAAGGGCTACAAAGTTTGTTCAAATAAATGACCTTGACCTTCATTTAAGGTCACATGGGTCAAATAGGCTATAATCTTCAAACAACTTCTTCTCAATAACCAAGAGGCTCAGGGACTTGATATTGGGCCTGTCTATAGCATGTTGGGGTGTAGGGCTACCAAGTTTGTTCAAATGAATGACATTGACCTACATTCAAGGTCACAGGGGTGATGTATTTTTAAATCTTGCGATAGCCAAGAGTCACCAAGACCCAGTATTAGGCCAATAGTATGCTGGAATGAAGGACTAGAAAATTTATTGACATGAATAAACCTAGCTTACTCTGATATTTGAATAAATTTGTTATCAGCATAGTATCTGTAGAAATGTCCTCAATCAACTGCAAATTTGCTGCAGAGCCAGGTGAGCGACACAGGCCCATTGGGCCTCTTGTTTAAGTTGACGTATCCCCTCATGTAAAATGTTCCTCTTTTTTTGTTGTTTCTAGATTATTGACTGTTTGTATCTTTAGTTTCTTGACCTCTTGACCTCTTGCATGTGATATCAATGTAAAGCTATTGTTTATGGTAACTGTTGTAGTTGTTTACAATGTTAAGATCAGTGATTATCAATCAAAATGTCATACATTTAGAGGGCTGACATGGTAAATACATTCTGCATCATTTGAAAAATTAAAAAAAGAAATTCTAATAGCAATTTCTTTGTACAAGGTTTAGTAGGGAGCAACACAGTTATTGGGAGATGGAGGCTTGTAACTGGAATTTGTCAGCTGTTTAAAAAGATGTTTGATAAAAAACGATAATCATTGATCCAAAAGATGCATGTTCATAAATATGAATGTTTGATCGGGATACCTAATGTCCTGACCGCGATGCCCGGAATCAGGCAGTCTGTGTAAGCCTTAATTCTTTAAAACTGATCATGACAAGAAGGTTCTTGTATCACAACATACATGTGTAGAGAGTCCTAACAGTGCACTCCATCAGAGATATTGCTCAGCATCATAATATCAGTTTAACCTTGGGTTGTTTTGTGGTTTTTTTTTTTTCTTTTTGTTAAATTTGTATTTTCTTTTTGTACTAGAATACTTCTTTTATATATTTACCTGCTGTTTTTTATTATTATTATTATTATATCTTTTATAAGAAGACAAAAGTTTGGATATTTTTCCCATGAAAATAGCTTTTCAACGACTCGTGTCAGGACTCTCTACTTCATTGTATAGTATTTTTATTCAGTGAAATCAACAGGAACTTAGGTTTTAATTTTTTTCATTCGTCATTCGTTTGATTACATTTTTCCTGATATTCTGTAAATATAAATAATCTGGTAATTAAAGTAATCATTTTTTATGTAATTTTACAGTTGAAGACATACATGGATCTTCAACCATAGTAGTTGTGACATCCGTGACTTTATCATAGAGTTTGGTGTTGGGACACCTAAGGACTAACCTCACTGAGATCTCAGACATGCAGTCCGGGGACGGACCATTCATGTCCCGAAGGAAATACCACCTGACATGGTTCTACGATTTTGATAGACTTCTAGACTTTGGTGTCAGTATGCAGCTAGCTGGATTTGGTATCTGTCATTAATTTGTTGTTACTGTGGGATGTAAACATGGATATTAATCAAACGTGACCACAGAGGGGAACACACAATCTGTAACGTCACACATTGTGACCAGCCTGGGGACCGGCCTGCAGTTAGCTTGGTCTGGATTCCGCTGAATATCCTGCATCTAGTTTTTGGAGCTGTTTGTTATTCCTGAATCATTTCAATGGATTATGATGACCTACTTTCTTCAATTCTCTTCATCTGTTTCTACGTCGTAGGATACTCCAACGATCTTCATGTTTTAAATCACCTTTTAGTCTCAGACTTAAAATCTTAGATATTTTAATGGTGTTTTTACCTGTTGATTATTAATGGATTTAGCCAAAAATTGTAAGTGTCTATTCTAAGCTTCAAGCATTAATTCTCTCATCTTGAACTGATTTTTCTACATCCTGTTTATAGACTTAATGTTGTGTCATTTTTTTTTTCATTTTTTTTTTTTTTTTAATCAAGAAAATTGAGATATTTAGCTGTTGATTACTTAAACGAACCATGAATATTTATAGGATATAATCATGACAAATTAAGCTTATAAATGGTATGAAATTAAGAATTTCTTGAAAAAATTAGAGGTTGTGATTAAATATATATTCATAATTGTACTTATTTTCTTTTTTTTTTAAAGCATAATTTTTGATTCTGCACTCCCAAAAATGTAAATTCATTTTTTTTTAATTTCTAAATAAGTTTAAAAATATAATTTATGTGAAAATATGATTAAATCAAATTGACACAACTCCCAAAAGGATTGCAGTTTAACTAAATAATCTGTTTATAAGTTAAATAGGGCATCATCAAAACATTTTGATGTAATTCATGTTCCATAAAGTTTGCTACCGAAATTTAATATTTCTTCAAACTCATTTCATATCGAGTTATCACCTTAATATTTATTGTTATTATTCTATAAAAGGTATGTTTTCATAAAAAGTTTACTCAACGTTGTGTCAAACAGATCTATACAAATTAGTAGAATCTCGAAACCATTCTCACTTATTGAAATTGCTGTTAATAATTGTTAAGAATTTTATCATAAAATGTCCTATGTTGGACACAGTAACAAACTGCTCAGATTTCAACTGTCTTGGAATATCACTGTCCTGTGTTAGTCCAAAGCCATGGATATACCAGAGAGTGTGTTGAATAGCTTGTCGGAGAAGTTTCTACCAGGCAGTGCAGGTATGAACTTTCCGTCAGCTGACAATCTGCCGTTGGGGTCCCCCATAGGATATACTTCTCAAGACAGATTAGGGGCCAGAGGAGGTACAAATTACTCTGATCCCCTGTCAGCCAGTTCAGGACCAGGTCTCGATTATTCTCTGCATGGCCGATTGGCCCAGAATTCTGCATCAAGTTATGTGGATCGTCAGGCATCCAGTGGAAACACAGACTTCTCATTGCCGGACAGATTACAGTCTGGGGCAGGGTCGAACTACATACCAGACCGCCTGACCCCGGGGGCTAGTGCCACCAGCTACAGTGTATCAGACAGACTCACCCCTGGGGCCAGTGCTACAAACTATTCTCTCTCTGAACGTCTCACACCTGGTAGTAGCTCCAATTACGCTTTACCTGAAAGGTTAACGGCTGGAGCTGGTACAAATTATAGCTTGTCTGAGAGGCTGACTCCGAGTGCAGCATCCAATTATGCCCTGTCAGACCGACTCACTCCAGGCTCTAGTTCAAATTATACACTGCAAGATCACGGACTACCGACCAATCCAGGGGTGGACTATACCTCACTTCGAGAGGGAATGCCAGCTAATCTAGCAGCGGACTTTGGAGATAGACCTTCAGCCGGTACTAATAACTATGCTTCCGCTTTGTCTGAAAGACATCCTAATACTACCAACAATACATTTGCTCACTCTGAAAGACTCACACCCAGTTCTAACTACCCAGACAATCTGGCCAGTGCGAACACAGACTTTTCTCTATCAGATCGACTAACACCATCAGAAAGTGCTAGCTACGCATTGTCACAGAGGATACAGAACCCAGTGTACTCTCAACAGGACCGAGTCCAGACCAGCTCAGCATCTTCTCACTATACCAACACGGCAGGTGGTCCAATGCCACCAAGTGCTCACAGTATTCAGCAGCCACCAACAGCCCACAGCGGCCACAGTGGTCCTCAGAACGCCCACAGTGGCATGAACTATAGTCTCCAGCGTGGGCTGCTGACAACCGCCAGCTCCACCTTTCCTACATCGGGTATACTGCCAAGCAGTGAGGGAGGCTCCTATCCCCAACACAAACAGCTGTCAACTACTTCCAGCTACTCCCGAGGACCCCCAGCAGACGGGGGTGCAAGCTATTCACTGTCTGAGAGTGCAGACCCAAGATTTCTTGGCTTACCCCCTGGAAGTAGACTGCCCCCTGGAGCAGGCTCATACACCAGCTCTGAGGGCACAATGGACGCAGGGAGTCCATCCTACCACTCATATTATCAACATCAGGGTAAAATGTCGCCAGTATTAAACCCAGAGTTTATGTACTCTCTTCATGGAAGATTTCCGATGACCTCGAGTCCATCAGCATACGGCCATCCAGATTCTCAGAGTGCTAACTCCTACTACTCACAACTAGATAAACTGCCAGGTCGTGGCAACCCTTACTACCCTATGATGGACCGCGGGGCTCAAGTAGCCAACAGCTACTACATGTCGCAACAGCGCCAACTACAATATGGCCAGTTCCCACCAGGAATGATGCCATATGGACAACAACAACCTTCAAATTATGATGAACTAGTAAAACATCAGCACCAGGGCTATGGCAAAAGTCCTGAAAAACGCAGCAAGGGTTACGGTAAACGTAAAATGAAAGAAGAGGACCCAGATGGGGACGATGATTATGATTACAGTCTGTGTAATCACTGGTACATGGTGTCAGAACATCGCACTGATGTGCCATTTGAGAACAATTTAACAAAATCAACGGAGAAATCTCTGGACGATTTGGAATCGAAGGATAGTGATGTGAACAGTGTAGCCATAAAGCAGGAACCAGAAACTAGAAGGCCAATTCTGACAATATTTAATTTTTCTGTCTTAGACGGTGAATATTCTCTATCGGACCAATATTTGATGCTAGAACAAAAGTTATGTAATCAACTTCGAGGGATCCAGTTTCAGAAGCCAGTGTCCCATATCTACAATCCACTGGTGTACGCGTTCGAGACTCATGCCGACTTTGTCAGGCGGTTCACCAACAAACAGAAACCTATACTGTTCCTAGGAATGAACCCAGGACCTTTTGGAATGTCTCAGAATGGAGTAAGTTTATGCACAGTCATCTGCATCTGGTTTGTATTACATAAAAAAATAGCCCATTCTTTAGTTCTATTTCATCAACAAGGTGTAACAATTGAAAAGTCGAAAGTGGAGGTGAGCTTTGATTCACTTTGAATTTCGATTCAATCTGACAAAAAGTTCTTAAAAAAAATAATGGACCATATTACCATGGTTTAGAATTCTTAAATATCAATGCATATTATCCTTTGGTCGTGTGACAATGGTCATGATTTAAAGATGAGAAAATATAAAACAAAAGTAGTTGAGCTAGCAGACTGCACACCAACTGTTGGATGGAAATGGGCTATCTGTCTTAGAGCAACTTCAAAACTTGACAATGTGATCAAACATGCATTAACATTTAAGAATTCTAAATCAAGATAAATCACTTAATTAAGTCAGATATTCAATTACTTATTCCAATCCATTTCCATCCATCGTCATCTGTCATTCATTAACATTTTCGACTTCTCAGTAACTCCCTAAACAGTTTAGATGAGAATTTGCAAGATTTCCATGGGTGGAAGGGACTTAAGGTGATTTATCCAAATTGTTCATTTAGTTTCTCTCTCTTCTCCACACTTCAGGTTTCAGGGGTTCTCCCTAGGGAGAGGATAATGCTTTACTACAACTTTTAAATGTAAATACATATAAATGATTCATGATTAAGACTCAGATGACTGTTAATTATAAGGCCCCATGGGCCTTTTGTTCACTTAACCCAATGCTTTATTGATTTCTTCAGATATTTAGATATTAGTTATGTATCAGTTGTTTCTGATTACCGACAAGTTTTCACGAATCTATCCCTAAATTACTGTGTATCTTTGATGTTTGTTCTCTAAGTTGGATAATCAGACTTCTTCAATTACATAATTCATCAGCTCTTTATAATGAAAAAATAATGTGAATTATTATAGGAATATTTCTGTTGACTAGGTACCATTTGGTGAGGTGGGAACAGTGCGTGACTGGCTTGGGATACAGGGTACAGTACACAAACCAGCACGTGAACACCCCAAACGACCTGTGATGGGACTAGCCTGCCATCGCTCAGAGGTCTGTATATCTCCAGCCCTGAAACATCATTAACCACTTAATCTGTTAATATCAAAATACAAATTAAAATTAATCTTAATGCATAATAATTATTTTGTTAGCCCTGATTCATCAGATGGTTAACTGTTCAGATCACCCTTCGTCTGTCATCACTCTGCTTCTGTCATCCGTGCTTAAACAATCCCTGTTGTCATTATTTCTAAGAAAGTCCTTGATGGATCATTCTCAAGTTTCATTGGTAGGTTCCCCTTGGTCACTTATTTTGTATGTTCCTTATTACACCTGATCGAAATACAACATGGCTAACAGGTGGCCATTTTGACATCTGAAGTTTGTTATCACTGTTTCTGGTAACTTGTTGTGCATGTTACATTTTCATTTTCAACATAGCCTCTGGAGTATCAAAGATGATGTACGCGGGGTTCAGAGTGTGAAAGTAAACGTAACCCTGGGGTATCCAGGATGATTCCTGGGTTACAGAATGTGAAAGGGAATGTAACCCTGGGGTATCGAGGATGATTCCTGGGGTACAGAGTGTGAAAGTGAATGTAACCCTGGGGTATCGGGGATGATTCCTGGGGTACAGAGTGTGAAAGTGAATGTAACCCTGGGGTATCGGGGATGATTCCTGGGGTACAGAGTGTGAAAGTGAATGTAACCCTGGGGTATCCAGGATGATTCCTGGGGTACAGAGTGTGAAAGTAAACGTAACCCTGGGGTATCGAGGATGATTCCTGGGGTACAGAGTGTGAAAGTGAATGTAACCCTGGGGTATCGAGGATGATTCCTGGGGTACAGAGTGTGAAAGTGAATGTAACCCTGGGGTATCGAGGATGATTCCTGGGGTACAGAGTGTGAAAGTGAATGTAACCCTGGGGTATCGAGGATGATTCCTGGGGTACAGAGTGTGAAAGTGAATGTAACCCTGGGGTATCCAGGATGATTCCTGGGGTACAGAGTGTGAAAGTGAATGTAACCCTGGGGTATCGAGGATGATTCCTGGGGTACAGAGTGTGAAAGTGAATGTAACCCTGGGGTATCCAGGATGATTCCTGGGTTACAGAGTGTGAATGTAACCCTGGGGTATCGAGGATGATTCCAGGGTTACAGAGTGTGAAAGTAAATGTAACCCTGGGGTATCGAGGATGATTCCTGGGTTACAGAGAGTGAAGTGAATGTAACCCTGGGGTATCGAGGATGATTCCTGGGTTACAGAGAGTGAAGTGAATGTAACCCTGGGGTATCGAGGATGATTCCTGGGTTACAGAGTGTGAAAGTAAACGTAACACTGGGGATATAAGATGATTCTGGGGTACATAGCATTTAACCATTTTAGGAGTTGGCTTCCTAATTGTCAGTATAATGTGATTAGGTAAAGTCTCCTGCTGGGTGTCTTCAGCGTAATGCTTTAGTGAGGTAGCATGATAAAGTTGGCATCAGTTTATGTTATTAGAAGGAAACAACCACAAACACATATATACCTCGGTCTCCCAAATACACACATACATTACATGTACCTCACACACATATAATGGAGGCCGTCCTTATACGACCATAGCTGTTAATAGGATGTTATGTACCTCACACGTCATGTAATGGGAGGCCATCCTTATACGACCATAGCTGTTGATAGGACGTTATGTACCTCACACACATGTAATGGAGGCCGTCCTTATACGACCATAGCTGTTGATAGGACGTTATGTACCTCACACGTCATGTAATGGGAGGCCATCCTTATACGACCATAGCTGTTGATAGGACGTTATGTACCTCACACACATGTAATGGAGGCCGTCCTTATATGACCATAGCTGTTGATAGGACGTTATGTACCTCACACACATGTAATGGAGGCCGTCCTTATACGACCATAGCTGTTAATAGGACGTTATGTACCTCACACACATGTAATGGAGGCCGTCCTTATACGACCATAGCTGTTGATAGGACGTTATGTACCTCACACACATGTAATGGGAGGCCATCCTTATACGACCATAGCTGTTGATAGGACGTTATGTACCTCACACACATGTAATGGAGGCCGTCCTTATATGACCATAGCTGTTAATAGGACGTTATGTACCTCACACGTCATGTAATGGGAGGCCATCCTTATACAACCATAGCTGTTAATAGGATGTTATGTACCTCACACACATGTAATGGAGGCCATCCTTATACGACCATAGCTGTTAATAGGATGTTATGTACCTCACACGTCATGTAATGGAGGCCGTCCTTACACGACCATAGCTGTTGATAGGACGTTATGTACCTCACACACATGTAATGGAGGCCGTCCTTATACGACCATAGCTGTTGATAGGACGTTATGTACCTCACACACATGTAATGGAGGCCGTCCTTATATGACCATAGCTGTTGATAGGACGTTATGTACCTCACACACATGTAATGGAGGCCGTCCTTATACGACCATAGCTGTTGATAGGACGTTATGTACCTCACACACATGTAATGGAGGCCGTCCTTATACGACCATAGCTGTTGATAGGACGTTATGTACCTCACACACATGTAATGGAGGCCGTCCTTACACGACCATAGCTGTTGATAGGACGTTATGTACCTCACACACATGTAATGGAGACCGTCCTTATACGACCATAGCTGTTGATAGGACGTTATGTACCTCACACACATGTAATGGAGGCCGTCCTTATACGACCATAGCTGTTGATAGGACGTTATGTACCTCACACACATGTAATGGAGACCGTCCTTATACGACCATAGCTGTTGATAGGACGTTATGTACCTCACACACATGTAATGGAGGCCGTCCTTATACGACCATAGCTGTTGATAGGACGTTATGTACCTCACACACATGTAATGGAGACCGTCCTTATACGACCATAGCTGTTGATAGGACGTTATGTACCTCACACACATATAATGGAGGCCGTCCTTATATGACCATAGCTGTTGATAGGACGTTATGTACCTCACACACATGTAATGGGAGGCCGTCCTTACACGACCATAGCTGTTGATAGGACGTTATGTACCTCACACACATGTAATGGAGGCCGTCCTTATACGACCATAGCTGTTGATAGGACGTTTACCAATACAAACCATTGTACAAAATGATAAATAACATACATTTTGTTGCACGTTGATGTTTCAGGTTAGCGGCTCAAGATTTTGGGGATTTTTCAAGAACTACTGCAAATCACCGGAGAACTTTTTCAGGAACTGCCTTATCCATAATATGTGTCCATTGGCGTTCATGGCACGATCAGGGCGTAACCTCACTCCTCCAGAACTTTTTGTTTGGGACCGAAACATGCTGACTCAGGCCTGTTCTGCCGCCCTGCTTGAACTCATAGATATGTTCAATATCCAGGTGATAGTTGCGATCGGCCGCTATGTCGAAGCACGGGCTCTACAGGCACTCAAGGAGGCCAACATCACAAATATCAAAGTTCACTGTCTGCAACATCCTAGTCCACTGAACCCGCAGGCAAACAAGGGCTGGGACAGTATCGCGATGAGGACTTTACAAGAGTTTGACCTCCTGCATTACATTGTCCCTGACCCACCATCTACCAACGAACATTCACAGGAATAATGTCTGATTCATAGGGGCTGGAAACAATTTGCTGAAAATGCGTCGTAAATATATATGGCAGTGTCAATTTGAAGAGAAAAATTGTATAATTTGGATGACAGTATGGGTGAAGACGGTTATAAATATATCACATTTTAGCTAGAACATGTATTTCGTCCATAAGATGAAAAAAAAAAATTCAAGGTGATTTTTTTTAAGTTAAATGTCTTTATACTTTTTATTGTGATCGAGTGTTTCTGTTCTTGTTTTACATGTTTGTATGTCAAAGTTTCCAAAGGAAAATGTGTTTTAATCATCATAAAGTATACCAGCTAAAACAAGTGCCTGTTGTGTTTCGCGTGATGGGAACTAATGACAGAAACATTGTTGTTTATAAATTATAGGATCTTCAAGGAATTGCACAATCAGCCAATCAGCTGCTGTTTTATCTGAACCGAGTCCCTAAAGAAAATGTGTTTCTGGGGTTTGTAGCTATTTTCTTGAGAAACCAACAGATGGAATAGGTTCTTCCTATACAAGAGAATAAGAGTAATGTTTTAAGACTTGAAAAACGAAATTTTACACTCATGCTGAAAATTAAATGACATAGGACTACAGGTGAAAAAAGATTGGAATTCGCCAGTCAGCGGAATCACCATCCACTGTAAACGTCAGGGTTACTGTCTTTCGAGTACCTGTGTGTTCTTACATACAGTGTGCCATTAAAACCATACAATTACAGCATTTATCAGGTAGCAAAAGCTTTCAAACTTTAATTTGTAAATTGCACATCATTTGACCTTCAAATGAGCGATTGAGGGGATGGAGTCACTAGTAACAACATAATAAAATTATCAGTTGGTGTTAACAAGTTTCATTTCATGTGAGATTTTATGGAACAAATTATAGAAGTCTTGATCTCTTGTAGCATTGTAAGCAAAACTTAAAACTTAGAGACCAGAATCATGAAATCCCATAAAAAATGCAAACTCTAAAGATAGGTTTTAACTTTGTTCCCTGTCGGTATACTATATCTCAAGCAGGAAGTGGAGATATCACATAACTTCTGACTTCTCGCTACATTCATAGTGGGAACTTTCCGAGTTAGTTATAGTCTCCTGTTAAATTGAACTTTTACACCAAAACCTGTCTGTATACTGTCCGAGAGTGTTGTGTTCTTTTGATATATAAATTTTAGAATGATTATCTAATGCAGCAAATCACAAGACAAAACAATGCTTACATTTGTGTGGGGTTTGGTTGGTATAGGACTACTCTGCAATGTTCATGTTTCTTCAATTAGCTGACAAAGCCGACTTGACCATGTATTTCCCAGAAAAGAATATTGATTTGACTATTTTGGCAAAAGTTATTGCCCTTTGTTCATTTCATTTTTTGACAGTTTTCATTTGAAACTGTTTAGGCTTTATAATCATGATATGTTGCTGTGTTTCCTAGAAAAGAATCCAGCTTTAATTATTTTTGCAAAAGTTATTGCCCTTTATCTCAGTATTTGATTTTTGTCCAAAATTGTTCTACATTTTTTAACGGATTTCTTTGAAACTTGGAATGCATAGTCATAATATTATAGTAATAATATTAAGTTTTTTTTCCCTGAAAAATTGTTTGAATCAACATGTTTGCAAAATTATTACCCTTTGATCTTCTGAGATTTTCTTTTATAATGGTTTTCTATCGATTTCTTTGAAACATGGCAGGCTTGATAATCATGATATCAAGTTGCATTTCATCAGTTGGAGACTTTTCATTAATTGTTTTCTGTTAGAAAATTGACCGTGAAAGGCGAGATTTTTAGATTGCCAGCTAGCCATGATTTACCTTTACAGAAATGAACTAACAGTGGCGTAAGTTTACAACATTGTTTGGTCACTGATCAACACTCAAATCCAGGCACCTTAAATTTAGCGATTCCTTATTACTACATTAAAAACTTAATCAACAACTTTAAAGTAACACATAAGGAAGTTTATTTAAGCCTTCAGGACCCTACATATATTCAGCGTATATTGTTAACTACAATGTATATATGTGGACGTATATTTGGTAATCCATTATTACATTAACAAGGTTACTTAGCAGCTTTAACGTAACAGATTCAGGTCTAATTAACCTGCTTTAAGGGCCAAGTGAATATAAAGTTCAGTTTACTGTTAACATGTAATAGTAATGGTTTAAATATTTAATAACAGCATCTTGATGGTAAGGATGAAGTAGTGCCGGAAGAAAATGGCTCAACATTTTAACATCATTTCTTGGTAAACTGGAACCAAGTGAAGTTACCGTCTTTTGAGGCACAGTATATTGATATATAGGAAATGTATAAGTTATTAATCACCAACAATCCCTTGGTAGGGATGATCCAGATATGGATGACACCAGCGGGACTGCGGAAGAATTTTACCGTCAAAATTCAAAATGATAGCCTGGTGGCTATTTTGTTATCGGATCAGTTTCAAAATTGCTGTTAGACAACTAGGGACCAAGGAAACCCTACCTATGAAATTTAAAACAGATCCTTCAGGTATTTCTCAGGAAATAGTGATAACGGATATTTTACCCACGGACACCAGACGATTTTAACAGCCCATCGTCTGATGATTATATAAAGTTTAAAAAAATAGCAGTTTGACTGAAATATATTCCTTTACAACATCAATATAACAACAGCATAATAAAAAATGCATGTTACATTTTAGCACCTACAACCTTTTGATCAACAACTACTAACCGTGTACAGTTCTGGCCGTGATTATATCGTTTTCTTACTTTCAGATTTAGTTTGGACCTATGTGTCATTCTTTAGAAATGGCACCGGCATGTACAATATTTACATGAAATTCCTTCAAGTTTCAACTTCCGCGTTCAAATCATCTTGGTGGCCGAGTTCTAAACAACTTTTAGATGCTTTAAATTTGATAACAATATTTTTCGATGATGAATTTAAGATCTTTGAATATTGACACAGTTCAGAATATATACAATTCTTTTAAAATTCAATATTCAAAAATTAAATGAAAATTGCTGGCTAAGACATGTTCACGTCCAGATTTTGACGTTTCCGACCTATTTCTGATGTAACTGTTATGTGCGATACAGTACAAGCGATTCTCTATAATATAGTATATTATATACGCACACGACGTGTTTGGTGCGTTGTGGGATTCCACAGCCGATCATTTACCCCGGTTTCAATTCTTGTTTTTTAATTGATTCCTCACATCGAATTTTATCAGTATTGACTGTGTAAAAGATTTGGGTTTTGATCACTTACTTGTACAGATTTCCAGATTTCCGTCTTATAAACCAGAATGCGTGTTGTATCCCTGGTTAATAATCCCTTCCGTTTCTATATTTCGACTTCATTAGTTATATCACCATTCTAAGTTTAGATATAGGTATTTGGGATCGATCCGTAACATTTTCTGCTGGAATTGCAAGGTGCAAATTTTTGAAGACCAATCCTCAACGTGAACAAAACCGTTTTCCTTTGTTGTTTTTTTTGTTTTTGGGTTGTTTTTTTTTATTATTATAGAACGTGAGTACACAAACATCAGATTGTTTAAAAAGGATGTCATCGGGGAGTCTTTCTGACTAAAGACAAACATTAGGCCGTTTTTATAATTCAATATTGAGTCAAAATTTTACGGCGAATCTCGCTTGGATGCGTACTTTTACAGTTCGACCAACTGAAGTAGACGGCAGTATGTAGGTGTTGTAATATAAATGTTTTCTGAGTAAGACTTTTACTGGTCTTGGTCACATCGTACTTCAAACAAAAAAAAACATTTTATAGCTCGAAGTACACAGCCACTTTTTGTGATGATCTTGGTCCACCATCTTGACTTTTTTCCTTACGAGTATACAGCACTGGATCTAGGATTTTCCGTTCCTCGAGGTTTTTGGTTACCTGTCCGTTACGTTTTAATTCACGAGAATAATGACGGGGGTCAGAATTACACTTGTGCTTGACGTTAAAATTCAATGAAACCAACGACACATTAAGCCCATTATCGTCACACGGTGGGCTATTTAAATCGCCCTTGTTTCTAAGTAACTCTTGTTATCTCGATCTCTTGATTACTATTGAAAGAGTATTTCTCAAACTTGATGAGTAGGTACATGTACCCTTTAATTCCTAAATTTAGAGACTGCTAGATAAAACAAATAAATGTATGCAGCATATGGGCGGCCACATTCTGGATTTTGACAGTTGAAATGTATGGACGTTTCTGATAGAAGGAAGCGGCCATCTTTGATATCAAAAATTGAGGCTTGTTATTTTCAGCTCATCTGGCCAAAAGGGCCAAGTGAGCTTGTGTTGTGGTACAGTGTTTGTCGTACGTCTGTCGTCAACTTTTCATTTCATTTCAACTTTTCATTTCAACGACTTCTCGAGAACCAAGAGTCCCAGAGACATAGCTATGAGTCTGTAACATGCTGGAGTGAAGGATTACCAACTTTGTTCAAATTAACGACCTTGACCAACATTCAAGCTCACATAGGTCAAACAGCCTTAATTTTTAAATAACGTATCAATAACCAAATCCCCTAGGGACCAGTTATTAGGGTGAAAGGCTACCAAGTTTCTTCATATAAACGACCTTGACAAACACTCAATGTCACAGGGGCCAAACAGACTTCAGATCTCTAAACAACAACTTCCCAATAACCAAGAGGCCCTTGGACCTAATATCGAGTCATGTATGCTGTGGTTAACTGCTACCAAGTTTGTTCAAATGAATGACATTGACCTTCTTTCAAGGTCACAAGGGTCAAATGTGCTAATTGGGCCTGTAGCATGTTGAATTGAAGTGCTACCAAATGATGTTACTTTTGATAGATCTTGAAAAAAGGGGCATTTGACTCGATCGGTGCCATGGAAATTCATTGATGAAGTATGTAAGTTTCTTTTTTGTTTCAATTTTGGAAATAGCATCAGAAATTTTAAGTGTTTCATTGTAATACTAGTCCTGCTTAACCAAGGAGGTATTCTTTCTCGCTTTTTTATGTCAAAACAGGCTGTTGTCAGGGTGACCCGATTGCCCATGATATCTTTATTCTATGTGCAATGCTAAAAAATGTTTCAGAAATAAAAGGAGTGCCAAAGGTTTACACATTAACGAGTTTCTAGGGGAAATGACGAGAAACAGTTGATATTAGGAACAACAAAAAGATAAACTATATCGTACAGCTACTAACACAAACGTGTAATGGCCCTAAGTAAGAATGTTCTATCGCAAATTTATAACAAATATATATCTATATAAGGCTGGCCTCTCTGAGGTAATACTTTATGTGTGTTTCGCAACTTAAAGATGGAAACAATAGTTCATCATTTTAAAGTGTGTCGTCGTACAAAATGTTTTACACAGTTTTGAAACACTTTTGTAAGCTTCAATTATGCCATTTTCCTTTCCAGAAAAGTATAATCATCAGGAAAACTGATAGACTGAAAAATGACATTTTTAATTATGACCAAACACTGCATTTATATGTACACACGCTGTCAGTAAATACTTTAACAACAGACTACTATTCTTTAGAAAAATGAATGAAAAAAATGGAGCAACCTCTTTAAAATATAAGATAAGATCAACTAATTTATTGATCGACACAATCATGATATATTTCCACACGGTTCTTACCGAAATACACAGATCATAATTATTTTCCCTTGGTCGGTATCACTATGGTAGTTACTCCCCCTCTACCGTGCCTGTATCCAATATTTCCTCTGTGAAATAGCTGACTGAGTTACCAGGGACGTAGGCTGACAAGTACTTCGCTTTAATATCTTTAGTGTCTCTAATTGAATTGAACCTATCTCTAATTGAATTGAACCTATCTCTAATTGAATTGAACCTATCTCTAATTGAATTGAACCTATCTCTAATTGAATTGAACCTATCTCTATTTGAATTGAACCTATCTCTAATTGAATTGAACCTATCTCTAATTGAATTGAACCTATCTCTAATTGAATTGAACCTATCTCTAATTGAATTACACCTATCTCTAATTGAATTGAACCTATCTTCAATTATTTGAAGATGGGTTCAATTAATTGAATATATGTCAATTTGGCGTTCCATAGGTATACCGTTCTAGACAATCGGAAATATTGAGAATACATGTACCAACATACCGATCTAGGCGACCACGAACATTATGAGCACCACAATACCGTTCAAGACAATCATGAACATCGAGTACACCACTACAAGTTCATACCGTTCTAGGAAACCGTGAACATCGAGTACACCACTACAACTTCATACCGTTCTAGGAAATTTCGAGCATTGATTAATACAAGTATACCTGTTCTAGGAAACCGGGAACTTTGTGTACACCACTATATAATATACCGTTCTAGGAAACCGGTAACTTTGTGTACACCACTATATAATATACCGTTCTAGACAATCGGAATATTGAGAACATCACATAACTTAAAACGAGATTAATTTTCAGCCCAAGTTAAATGACAGGAAAGAGCATTATTAAACTAAAAATAGAATCAAACGTCGCTATCATTTTATCAAAATACCGAGGCCACACTGGTGTAGAGCATTCTTAGGTTATATATCATATAGATAGTCAGTTTATATAACTATTGTAATTGAAGAAGAAAACATGTTACTGTTATCAGTTTTATTTATGTTATTTAACTCTGCTTTACAGAACCAACATTGTAAACGTCCGATCTTGATATCGTCTAGTTGTTTCCTTATCGCCACATTAGATTGAGATTGTGACCTACCCGGATTTGACCTACTTTAGTCCGATATGTGACCTTGATTTGACCTGCATTAGCCCGACGGGTGACGTTGATTTGACCTACATTAGTCCGACGGGTGACTTTGATTTGACCTACATTAGCCCGACGGGTGACGTTGATTTTATCTGCATTAGTATGACGGGTGACGTCGATTTGACCTACATTAGTATGACGGGTGATGGCGATTTGACCTACATTAGTATGACGGGTGACGTCGATTTTACCTACGTTAGTACGACGGGTGACGTCGATTTTACCTACATTAGTATGACGGGTGACGTCGATTTTACCTACATTAGTACGACGGGTGACGTCGATTTTACCTACATTAGTACGACGGGTGACGTCGATTTGACCTACATTAGTACGACGGGTGACGTCGATTTTACCTACATTAGTACGACGGGTGACGTCGATTTTACCTACATTAGTACGACGGGTGACGTCGATTTTACCTACGTTAGTACGACGGGTGACGTCGATTTCACCTACATTAGTATGACGGGTGACGTCGATTTGACCTACATTAGTACGACAGGTGACGTCGATTTGACCTATATTAGTATGACGGGTGACGTCGATTTGACCTACATTAGTATGACGGGTGACGTCGATTTGACCTACATTAGTATGACGGATGACGTCGATAAAGTAGAAGACGCTTACTCTCCTTTAACTTCTGGTCTGGTTTATTCCTCTTTGTACTTTTTCGTCAGTTTCTGTGCAAATCTATGTTTATGTTGATAATTGACCCTCGTTTCATTGAATACATTGATAATGAGAATTGTATTATTTCTACGTACACATTTTTATAGCTCTAATCAAATAAAGGTCATTTATGTAGGAAGGATCATTCCATTCTGTAGAGACAGGGGACATGTTTTTATATAAATGAATCTTAGATGATGTCGAAAATTGTTATTATATGTAATATATTTATAAAGCATATTGTCCTGCTCTTGACTTGATCCTGTAAATTGTCGTCTGATTCCGTCAAATACTGACGAAGTATTTATCTTTCCCATTTGTTACGTCACATCCGCTTTAACGTTATAAGGTGCAAGGTCAGAGTGCTAAGTGTGTTGAATTGAAAAAAAAGATAGAACAAACCAATATATTTAACTTCAGTTTGAAAGTCAAGTTTGTTCCTGTTGTCACGTGTTCCATTTCTAATCGGGTCCGTGTTTGCCTCCGAGTTCCGGACATATGACTTGTGGACGATTTCAAAACTTTCTGCACGCGCCCCAAAATATTCGCATCCAGAAATCCAACCTTTCGGAGCACACTTCAAAAATATCATAACATTGGGAACGCGACCATAAACTGAGACAGACTGCCTGCCGTGAACTTGATCACTATTTACAATTTTTACGTTCGGTGAGAAGTGTGGAAATGTTACCATAAACGTCACACTTAAAGCAAGGTTTTACTCACTGGTTTCTAGATATGGTCCATTAATAACCCTTTAAAACACAATACATATCGTAATATTTCGATATTGACCTCGATAAAATATCAAATATCATCATTTAAAGAGAAGTGTAAATGATGACAGTTTACGATCCCCGTACAAATAACCACTGGAAGTGTCACATCCGTGACACACGAGTGGTCGATATTAAGTGTCAAGTTTGTGTTTTTTTTCATTAGTCAGCATTATTTGTTTGGGAATAGCTCCCATGTATTTTGATAAATGCTTATTTTTCGACAATCCAAGTGTTTGTTCTTTCGTTTTTTGTTTTTGTTTTTGTTTTTTGTTTTTTTGTTTTTAATATAGCCGAGTACTTGTGTGGTCTATGTATTTGTTATAACATACGAAATACATGTACGTATACGATGTTTATATCAAAGATGGCGCCGACGAATAGGAATTATGATCGATTTAAAATAAGAATGGGCCGTTGTGTATTTTATACAACACCAAAGTTAAATCCTTTTTGCTATGACCACCCGCCAAAAGTCCACATTCTTTAATGTACCTGTACTATCTTTTGAAGTAAGGGAGTGAACTGAGCTCTCTATCAGGGTATTCCGTCACCGTCTACCTGGGCGGTAGAGGTAGTGCTGGGGTTAGGAGGGATTAGTAACCGTAGTGGGGAGGGTGTGAACTGTATTTAGTCTACCTGAGGAGACAAATCAAGAGTTACCTCCGTCATACTTACCTGGGAATTAATCAAAATTTACTTATCTCAGCACTTTACTTCAACTTTTTAAACAAAATTTGATATGCAAATGTTTTGAAACACTGAAGTGTTTTTAATCAAATTTGTTGGATATCAACAACGTTTGTAGCGATATATAATTATGTGTAGAAAATATGTATACTTGGGAAAATCTATTTTCTTTGGTATAAATTGGTAGGTTTTTCTGCTGGTATCGATGTGCTTTTCTGTTCAAACACAGGTGCTAATAAGTACCACTGTGTAAGCAAAGGTCCACTAAGTCCCAGTTGGCCTTCCCGTACGTATGATCCCGAGAGAGGACACCAACGTCGCTGGTTAGCGTTACTGTAGTGACGCTGGCCGAGTGGTCAAGGTGTCCCGACACTTTATCACTAGCCCTCCACCTCTGGGTTGCGAGTTCGAAACCTACATGGGACAGTTGCCAGTTGCTGACGTACGCCGGTGGTTTTTCTCCACCTCCAAAACTCTGGCTGTTTCAATTCAATTTATTTATTCCAAATGCAACACAGCATATAGGACAACACAATATTCATATAATATGTATACATATTGCAACTTGAATGACAAGATGGCGGAGGACACAACGCAATCAATAATGAATTACAAAATGATTTTGAAAACTTGTAACTGATGCATAACAATTCAGCATTTACGTATTGTATGCCTTTGACGTCATGACAGTATGACGACATAATTTAAACATGTACAATTCAATATAAGTGACATACTTTCTAAATATACACAAGAACACTATATATGAAAACTATGATCTTAATTTCCAAAACACATTTAATTTAAATACTTACGAGGAGAGTTTTTCTCTCTGCAGTGGCATGTAACAAAAATTTACCCTATCTATTCAAAGTTTTAACACTTTTACTGGAAAATAATTTTATCAGTTTATAAACACTTGGACGAGAATAATAATACTTTTTGATGTATGTTTTTCTTAGTTCAGAATATGCAGGACAAAGAAGCACAAAATGTACTTCGTCCTCGACGTCATTTTTGTCACAAACTGCGCAAATTCTTTGACTACTAGGTATGTTATTGTAGCGCCCAGATTCAATATTAAGACTGTGTCCTTGCATACGGAATTGACTCAACAACTTTTTAAATGTTATAATCAATTGGCTTAATAAGATAAAATTGAGTATTGAAGGTATCCACAATATGTTTGTATAAATAACATTTCCGCGATATATCAAACGCACTGCGTAATTCCTGAATACTTAGTATATACATCATGAACACGCTGGACATATACTTGCATAAAATGACTTGCATTTAAAACGTATTGGCTGTTCCAAATATAACCAAAACCTAAACTACAAAGCTCATTTTTAATATGATAAACCCAATTACTTTTACAATTAGGTTTTTGTTATTCAATTCGACAAGTGCATCATAACATGATTTTAAAACACAATTATTGGTTTTTAGTAATTTCAGCCAATATTTCATTACTGCTATTTTACGTTGCACATACAATGAATATCTACCAGTTTTGAAGAAGACCATAGCAGAATTTACCGATTTCTTAACATTAAGTAAGTCTTTGAGAAAAAGAAGATGATTTTTTTTCAATTTGTGGTGATACAGCTTGTCCCCTATACTTCACATCCATAATTCAAAACACATGCAACATAAGTGTCAAATAAAGACATTTTCGTTTCAATATTAAGGGTGAAAACTTTCATTTTTCTTTTTAAATGATAATATGCTTTTCTTCCTTGCCAAGCCAAAGTATCTATAATGCCACAGTGAATCTACTGTTAAAGTTAAAAATCAGGCCAAGGTAACAAAACTTATCGACAGTTTCTATTGGGTTTACATTAAAAGTCCCGTTTTCAGAGGGTAGCATTCTTTTTCTTTTCCTAAAAACAACAATTTTTGTTTTATCTGTGTTTATTTTTAAGTTCCATTTAAGAGTATAAGTCTGTAAACTATCAAGCATATTTTGGAGGTCGGCAGCGTCCTCTGAAAACAAGACTGTATCGTCTGCGTACATTAACATAAAGAGGTTAATCAGCTGTAATGAGTAACTTTGACAATTAGAATTTATAAAATGACTTTCCATATCGTTTACAAAAAGAGAATAGTACGACAAACAAAACAAGCCAAAACGGTTGTGATGTTATCTTGCCACCTTGTCGTGCTTAGAAAACGCGACGAGACGACAGTTTATCAAATCTCGAGATATGGCGGCTTGAGAACGCGCCAAATCGACGAGACGACAGTTTATCAAATCTCGAGATATGGCGGCTTGAGAACGCGCCAAATCGACGAGACGTAACCAATGTGGCCGTGATTAGCCAACATAGTTTTTTAATTTATTATTCAAGAATGAGGGAGAAAACCCCGCCAGACCAAACGTTGAAATATATTGAACACCATTGACATTTAAATGATCAGCGAAAGAAGGGACCTTGTTTTATTACTAACAAGCCGCACTTCAAGTGAACAAAGGACGCCCCTTTCAGTCGCAGTACCTAGATAAACAGCATTGTTTCCGACAAAGAACAGCTGGCATTAGGCCTAGTCCATACACATTGTAGAGTCAACGACCGACAGATGATCGGAAGAGATGCTGACTTTGAAACAATTCTATCAAACATGTTGTGATTTTAAATCAGGTTCGATTTTTGTAGTGATAAGCATTGTTCGAATGGTTAAACATATCTCTTTGTGTACTTGTCTGTCCACAACCGACAAGTTTAAACTATTTCCTCTCTCACACGGATTACCTGTCAGGGTTTGTTTAAAATATTCCATCTTGCTCAGGGATTATTTATTTATTCATTATTTATTCTTGTGTGAGACCGAGTTTGGGAATAAACAGGGCAATTCCAGAACGTTATTAGAAAAGTTATAAGAATATACAAAAAATCAAGAATGTGGAAAATGTGATGATATGTTTTGATTAATTTGAACACATAAATACTACTTTGCTTTAAGTTTGCATGTGCATGTTAAATAACGAATTCAAAATATTCAATAACATCCCGAATCTATTTTAAATGAATAAAGACATCCAATTAAAGAATGTCGATGGTATATATAACTAATGAAGTAAACATTACATACTGTATCAGTAAACATTCCATACTGTATTAGTGATAACATTTCTCGTGTATTCCCGACAATCCCTTTGACTGGTTGGATGCCGAACGTCTATAGAAACCACGGAAACAAATTATTTCCCTTAGGCTATAATGTTAATGTTTACCACTGTCCTGCTTAAATGGAGCTTTCAACACTGGTCCACTAGCCCTAATTTGGAGGAATGTCATCTCGCAAATCTGTAAATAGAATATTTAAAAACGCTACCAATTTGAACTTCTTTTTTTTTATATTGGGGTCTCAATCTTGTATTGAATTCAGCACCAAAAACTCACCTTAATTCAAAAAATATACTTTTACATGTATTGCCCAGCCCACACATAACACTCCAATCAGTAAGCCCTGATGTATTCACCCTCCTATTAAATAGTTTGCATATAAACGGAGAAAACTCACAATCTATTTTTGATTTGGTTCTGTGGTCTCTATAAGCTATACTGTGCCATAAATTCTTGAATCTTTTGAAGATATTTCTGAAAGAGAGAAACTATCCTGTATCAATTAAAATTTTGCCTTACCAGCTCATACTACCCATCCACTGTACAGTCTTTATGTGAACAGCATTGATTAAGTTATCATTGTAATGAACATGTGTCAGTAAATCTGTCAGCACTAAACTCTCAGATTTAAACAGACATGTTCACCAGTACTTTACCAGCCATTGTTATTATTTACTACTGATGTCTGTGATCAAGTTGTTTTTAGACTTTGTCCCCGATTTATGTGAAATACCTAACGAATACTCACATAAACCTATACTACTAACAATTACTTTCTCTCGAATTGTTCGGCTATACAATGTTCATGTCAAAAAATGCCAGGATTTTCACCATAACTGGTCGCGACCTAGATATTATTCCATAAAATTACACCTCAAGCGCTGAGACAAGCTCTTACATAGACTTTGCCTAACATTATATTATTCATGTTTACATATGTTAGGGCTCATCTATATAGCAAAATAATGTTGAATATCAAACACGAATAAATATCTAAAACATAGCACAAAACTAGTCGTGTAATATACCGAAATGTTTATTAGGACATGTACTTTCTACAAATCACCAATAATTTGACTTTATATACGCATAAACACGTATTTTGTTTCGACCTTGAAATGCAAATGGCGACTGTAAATAATATTACACAAATATGGCATAAGGGAGACATTTGAATCAATACAAATGCTGCTATATCATACTTTCAAGACATCAGATCATAGTAAGACGGACCTGTTTAAGTCAAAGTGATAAACTGGTGAGTTTGGGACCTTTTTCAGAAATATGCATATTTTACCCCAAACTCAATGGCTGAACTTTGTTTTCTAAAAGCAGTCTTCTTGCCATTTTCAGAGTTCTTTATAGAGTCTAATAAGAGCATTTGATCTTTAAATACCTCCTTATATGGTATATTTGAGTGATATCATTCACAACCGCCATTTGCATTTCAGGTTAAAAAACTGTTTATGCATATTTTAATGTCAAATCTGATCAAATCAATGTTCTTAATACCGTTGTGAGCAAATCGAAATGGCTATTTTGTGCAATATATGCGATACAAATGAGTTAATTATGTCCCCCTGAAATATGTATTTTTGCATGTTTTCTTGAAATTTACAAACAGCTTAAATTACATGTCAACATCAAGTCCCACGGTTTGCCATGATACATACTAAAAGTTCATCATGTTACTTTTGTCAAACTGCACCATAGTAGAAATTTGAAGGCCTGTAAAATAGCAGTTTTGACTGGATTTGCTGTTTAGATGTCCCTTAAACTCTGCCTTTCACGTGCTTTATTTTCATTTCTTTCACTGCATGTTCATTTGACTAATAGCATGTTTAAATCATATTCATTTCTGCGATTGATAGTATTCAATTTGACACACAACCTACAAAGCCTGGCTGTGACGAAGATCAACACTACGCAAAAATAATGCAAGTATTCTCTTAAGTTTGATTCTGGGACTTGTTCTCTCCTTAGTTACTTGTTGCTTGACCTCTGTGTAGCGTCAACAAGGGGGTAACTAAGGCGGGTACCAGTATATCAAAATGAAGCTATAATTACGTCATGTGACCCAAGACTGCATCTATGTGATTATCGATGCAGCCCAGATAAACATCGAGGTGATGGAAGAGTGCGTTGAAAATGTAGATATAAAACATGTACTGCGCTGATCATCACGTCCTTTTGTTTGCCGGCGGGTTTCTGGGGGAAAAAACATAGAACACAACAATGTTGTAAAAACTTATGTCAGTTTTATGTCAGTTGTACAACATATTAACACAAACCACCAACCCGTGTTTTCACGCATATACATTATCAAAATGATGAGCAAAATATATAAATATGCAATATTCTATTCAAGCAACATTTTCAGTCGAGACTGCCTTTGAATCAGGACATAAATGATTCTTCCTGCATCTGTTTCAAAATGTATGCACACGTCTGTCTGTCTTTACCCAAACGGATGGTATTGAAATGTAGTCTCCGAATTATCAGACAGTTAGCAGCACTCATTAACTATTGCAGCAATCTGTCGCAGCTTTTTTATCTACATTTAATACTTATGATTTTCAACAAACTAAAAATAATTATGAGATGTCAACAAAACTGAAATTCGATCAAAAACCTAGAGTGTGTGAGCAATAAGATAGCTGTCCATGTAATAGACCGAGTGTTTAGCTGTTATAGTGTTCTAACTGTTCTACCATAAAGAAGTCATGGTGTGGAGGAAGTTCTGTAGGGTTACACTACACGACAGTGACAGAGATGACAGTCCTCTATAAACATCTTTATTAATACACCAGTATATACCATCACAGAGTGTGGGCGACAAGTTGTCAATGACTGCCAGTATATACCATCACAGAGTGTGGGCGACAAGTTGTCAATGACAGCCAGTATATATCATCACAGAGTGTGGGCGACAAGTTGTCAAATACACCAGTATATACCATCACAGAGTGTGGGCGACAAGTTGTCAATGACAGCCAGTATATACCATCACAGAGTGTGGGCGACAAGTTGTCAATGACAGCCAGTATATACCATCACAGAGTGTGGGCGACAAGTTGTCAATGACAGCCAGTATATACCATCACAGAGTGTGGGCGACAAGTTGTCAATGACAGCCAGTATATACCATCACAGAGTGTGGGCGACAAGTTGTCAATGACAGCCAGTATATACCATCACAGAGTGTGGGCGACAAGTTGTCAATGACAGCCAGTATATACCATCACAGAGTGTGGGCGACAAGTTGTCAATGACAGTCAGTATATACCATCACAGAGTGTGGGCGACAAGTTGTCAATGACAGCCAGTATATACCATCACAGAGTGTGGGCGACAAGTTGTCAATGACAGCCAGTATATACCATCACAGAGTGTGGGCGACAAGTTGTCAATGACAGCCAGTATATACCATCACAGAGTGTGGGCGACAAGTTGTCAACAACAGCCAGTATATACCATCACAGAGTGTGGGCGACAAGTTGTCAATGACAGCCAGTATATACCATCACAGAGTGTGGGCGACAAGTTGTCAATGACAGCCAGTATATACCATCACAGAGTGTGGGCGACAAGTTGTCGATGACAGCCAGTATATATCACCACAGAGTGTGGGCCACAAGTTGTCAATGACAGCCAGTATATACCATCACAGAGTGTGGGCGACAAGTTGTCGATGACAGCCAGTATATATCACCACAGAGTGTGGGCCACAAGTTGTCAATGACAGCCAGTATATACCATCACAGAGTGTGGGCGACAAGTTGTCAATGACAGTCAGTATATACCATCACAGAGTGTGGGCGACAAGTTGTCAATGACAGCCAGTATATACCATCACAGAGTGTGGGCGACAAGTTGTCAATGACAGCCAGTATATACCATCACAGAGTGTGGGCGACAAGTTGTCAATGACAGCCAGTATATACCATCACAGAGTGTGGGCGACAAGTTGTCAATGACAGTCAGTATATATAATCACAGAGTGTGGGCGACAAGTTGTCAACGACAGCCAGTATATACCATCCCAGAGTGTGGGCGACAAGTTGTCAATGACAGCCAGTATATACCATCACAGAGTGTGGGCGACAAGTTGTCAATGACGGCCAGTATATACCATCACAGAGTGTGGGCGACAAGTTGTCAATGACGGCCAGTATATACCATCACAGAGTGTGGGCGACAAGTTGTCAATGACAGCCAGTATATACCATCACAGAGTGTGGGCGACAAGTTGTCAATGACAGCCAGTATATACCATCACAGAGTGTGGGCGACAAGTTGTCAATGACAGCCAGTATATACCATCACAGAGTGTGGGCGACAAGTTGTCAATGACAGCCAGTATATACCATCATAGAGTGTGGGCGACAAGTTGTCAATGACAGCCAGTATATACCATCACAGAGTGTGGGCGACAAGTTGTCAATGACAGCCAGTATATATCATCACAGAGAGTGGGCGACAAGTTGTCAAATACACCAGTATATACCATCACAGAGTGTGGGCGACAAGTTGTCAATGACAGCCAGTAAATCGCGCGACACTGCAGTTATGTCAAATGCCTTGAATTAATTGAACAATTTTATTTATTTCACAGAGTTATCAACATTCTTGGCTGTTCACTGTGAATTAGTTTTCGAGGTTTTATCTTCAAATGAGGTGACGTCAGCGGCCTGTTATCAAAGTAATGTATTTTAAAACATTTATAATTCAGGAGCAATGATGCTTGACATCTTCACCGTCTGTTCAGGGAAATGCTCAACAACATCCGATTCCGTCATGGACACATTAAGATATTGTCTTTCAAAATACATGTTTTGCCAAGAAATAAATGGGGCTTGAAATAGCATCGCTATCACGCTTAAAACAACATAGATATTTTGTAAAATCGTATCAATCTGAAAACCTTCCCATAACATGTAAAGAAGAAGCTTAGACTTAATCATATAAGCGAACTCTAAATTCTGATTTCAGACGCTAGACAGTCATCAAGATGGATGTTGGAGGAATGAAAGGTTTCAGAGAGAAAATATCAACTATACAAAGGGATGTAGGTCCTCGGTCGCATTTTACGTGTCATGTTTCCATCCGCGCCAACAAGAGTGATTAAGCGTTTGTAGAATTAACTCAATGGTAATGCTTACGAGCCTGTATTTGGCACTAAGATATCTACCAACAGCCCACAGACCTACAGGGTAACAGTCAAACAGCTCGAGCGAAATTCGCAGAGGCCATGAACGCATCAGTTTAGAAGTTTTAGCTTGAAGTGAATTCGAAACTTGAAAATGCTTATTTTTATTTCCACAGATAGGGTTGCACATGAACGCACAGGGTTCTCCTTCGTCCTCGCCAATTACAGCAATAGATCTGGTCCTCGGGGAGAACTGGCGAGAGTTAAAACATCTGTTACTGATAGCCAAAGCGTTACACCTCCGTCATGGATAAGCTATCAACCTCGCGGAATTCTATCAGAACAACAAGATGTATGCTGCGTTCACGGACGCTTGGGTCTTTTATTTCAAAGATATCCAAATATATCCATAGATATGCCGAGAACAGTTTCACCAAAGCGTGGGATACTGAGTGATGATATGTGACAATAGTGTCAAAAAAACTGTTAGATAGGATTGATAACATATCGAATATATAATGGATAGGGCAGGTGATCGGTCAGATCCGGGAGCCAATACTACGTCACATGGACGTAATCCAGAACGTCCTCATCTAATGGTTGAAATAACGTGATTTGATATGGTATTGGTGATTAGAGATGTACCGTGATATCGTTCTGGTGAAAGTCCGGATGGTATAACTGCGACTATGAGGCTGGGAGTTTTATTGTTAGTTTGCTGATAAGTTGCCTTTGAACTAAATGGGTTTTTTTTCCCTTTCAGGATACACCTCATTGCATGAATATGATGATATCTTTGTCTCTCGTCATTCACAGATTTGACTCCCATTTGTTTAAGAGTTCTCAGTAACCTCCTAGGGTTATTTGCTGTCCAGTCCGAGACTATGCCGAGTGTTATTGGCTGTCCAGTCCGAGGCTATGCCGAGTGTTAGACAATCAAGCATATCACCCTCTTGGCTGTCAATCCAAGACTATGCTAGGCCACGTGTACTCGGGAAGGGTATGACTCTTTATCGGCGACCCGCCATGTAAATCTTGGAAAACTCTAACGATGACAACTTCTCTGAATGAGGAATGAAAGGCAGTAACTATCAGGGGTATTGATGACGATCGAACACGTCAAAAACGAATCCCCACTCCACATTGTGATCCTTGGGACGACTACATATGTAAAATCCAGCCAGCAAAGTTGTGTTTTCCATAAATAGTAGACAGCTGTCATCAAACATCTGTCATCAAACATCTGTCATCAAACATCTATCAACGGAATCGTGATGTTCGGAACGAGCCTAATCGGTTTGATGAATTCCTATTGCTAAGTTGGGATAGCAGAAATGATGCTAGATAAAAATGGAACTTTCATGTAAAGGGAATTAAAATCATAACGTTTTCCATCTGTCTGTCTCTATTGAGCTCGAGTTAAAGGAATAAAGCGGAAGGAACCTGTTCTTTATTATATTATTTCCACCTGTGTAATACTTTTTTTCATATTTACAAGTGTAATACCACGAAGCGTTTTTCATTGATTCAAACATATTTTATTGTCAAAACGTACAAAGGGATTTTGCACAAGTTTTTTCAACTTATCAACGCCCTTTCCCAAAACAATTACAAAATTATAATATTTGACAAAATAAAGACTAAAGGTCACCAATTCAATATTTTTGTACCATCTCTGTAACATTGCTCTCCGATTCGTCAAAATGCAGGAAGTACAGTACAAACAAATATCATGCATTTTAAAATCTATAACTTGTTTTTATAAACTTGTGCACATTTCTGAATAGGATTAAATTAGTGTCTACAGGCAGATGAACATTTCCACATAGGAGTAACTGTAAGTTTATAGCTGCATCGATATCTACATTTCGAAGACTAAGAAAAAGTAATTGCCTCTGTATATCGTAATTTGGACACTAAAAGAAAAAATGAAAGGCATTTTCACAGGGGTTACCACAGATACATTCAGCATTTTCTACCAGGTTAAAACGAAATAAATCATATTTGAGAGAACTGTTTTGATACCTTAACTTAGTATGAATTATATTAATTTCCTATCACCAAAACCATAATAACTGGGAGGTTTTAATGTATTTATATCTGGTGTAATAGCATTTTTAAAAATGCTCAAGCTAGGAGATCTAATATTATGATCTAGTTCGTTCCATAGACGAAGAGTTGAAGGTAAAAAGGATGAATTTGTATTAGAACGCCTATAGTTGAGAACAACAGAATTATTTCTATTTCTCAATGCATAAGGGGTGTTTTTACCAACAGATTGGGGCACTAGAATATTTTCTAAAAATCTGGAGTTAGATTATTTTTCATCTTATACAGTAATTGTAGTTTTTCATTGTCTAATCTAAAGCCTGTCTCCATGAGATAAAGTTCTCCCTATATTTATTTTAAAACTCGTCGAAATGTCAATTTTCTAAGATATTTCACAAAAAAAGTGTCTTTAAGGTTTCATTTCATATGAGATTTTATAAAATGAGTCTAATTTTTTTTATTTTTACGAGCTTTGAAACTCGTCTCCAGGTTTTTGATTTTTGCTCACCAAGGTTCGCAAAAATAACAACATGTACGACTCACATGATACGGAAATTCATTTAAGATCCTATATTGGTTTGAAGTTGTAAAAGTATGAAGGCAGCGTTGACGGCCACCAACACTGAATGTTTAACATCGGGAGTGGCCATTAATGTAGCGCTGTGGTAAACATTTTGGAACACTAATCTGAAAGCATTTTTGCAGACATCGAACTGTCCGCTAATGTGCTGGTTTCCTTGTGTTATTTCCTGCTACTGTTGCTGAAATCGATATAGAAATTCTTCTCATGTCGAGTAAGCCGTGACATCGCTGTCACCTTCTAGTGATGGATTTTACTAACTTCAATATAGAAGTTTCATATAGACATTTCAAACATTTAATATCTGGTATATTAACCTGTACTTATGGACGACCCGATATACATTGGTACCTGTATCAATAGAACTTTATATTTATCGTGATCACTATGATTGTTTCAAACTATTTAACTCGGATTAATCCGTGAGATTTTTCTGACGCTCTCGCGACAATTTTTGTCTATTTCTATGGTCCTCTCATCATTCCTGTTCTTTTCTATGTATTAGGCGCACTGAACTTAACAAGATCTAAGTGTCAACATTGACTTATTCCCTACAGAAATACCGTTCTTTTGGTTTGATCTACAAAAGTCATTAATTAATTTAATATCGTCATTACTATGGACCAGCCAGGCAGACAGACAGGATAGATAACATTGAAATCTGGTTCGAGTTTGAAATTCATGTAATGTTGCTGAAGTACAAAAGGTTATCTAACACAACCAGTAAAAATATTGCTAGTATAGTGAGGTTTCGGTAACAGTTCTGTTATCTTCCTCAGACATAAATGACCATGCTATACTGGTCATTTATTTAAAGGGTGTTACGTCTATTTCGGCCTTCAAACCCGTTAAATATATAAATGACCAGCAGTGCGCCATCATTTAAGTCTGAGGAAGATAACAGAGCTGTTGTCGACACGTCACGAGAATAACTTTATTGGTTGTGTTAGATAACCTTTTATATCCTTACCAACCTGGGGAATATGTCTCACAAGTAACTTATGTACATTTGTAAAGACCAGTGTCCCGTTACCAAGTAAACATGACGTCACATCCGTTACTGATAACGTCGGAATATCATATCAGGACCCAGTAGTTTTGATGTTAGCAGGTTAACATGGATCTATCAGACGGGTCTCAAACACAACATTACAGTATTATCATTGTACAAATTTTACAGAAAGCACCAGGCACGCCATTACCATGGCAGCTAAAGGGATGTTCTTGTTTTTGAGATGTTTTCTAGTCATCTCGAGGGCGGACATGCTGAATAAATAATGTGTGAATTTATAGACGAAACTAGTAAAACCAACAATGGCGACTGATCATTTAAATGGTCTTGTTGATTTTATAAGAATCCATAATCCAAGTTCCGTACTGCTAATCACCATTACATATTCAGTGGGATTTAATGCAAGCTGAATAAGTGGATGTATCTTTTCAGATGACACATTAATAAAATTATATTCCTGATTCAAAAGCAGTCTTATTATCACCAAAAATGATTTAAACTGATATAATTTTGTTATTCGTGCTAAAAGGCATTGGTTCGTTAATTATTTTACCAGCAGTTTTTCATTATTACCACCAGCATTAAAACAATGCGTTTATCTTTTTTAAAGATATTTCTTGTTTTGTTTTCGTTTTTGTTTTTGTTATTGTTTTTTTGTTTTTTGGGGTTGTTTATACCTCATAACATAGAAAAAATATATTTAAGTTAATCCTCATATACAACTTTTACGGGAGATTGATAAAATTCTCTTCATTTACAGTAGACAATGCTTGCAAAACGTTTGAGCATTTCAGTAAAATCGGAATTATGTCCAGAGAATGACGTAGATGAGCGCCTTATGACGTTAGTCTGAAGGTCAGAGATCCAGACAAGTATAAACGTTATGTTTATGTTACAATGGGCACCAGACTTTAATGGCGGTGAACAGGTCCTACCATAATGGTATCTACATCAATGTTGACCTGGCGATCGGGACAGCGTACGACTCGGTTATACATTATTAAGTGTTGGTCCTTGATTTTGTCCCTACAGAGTCTGCTCTCGTCAATCAATATGGACATTATTTCTAAATCTCTAGTTCTACGTGTTTTAGTTTGTGTTTATAACAAAATACACCATTACCTTGACATCAACTGTCGAGGTTTATATAACTAAATACACCATTACCTTAACATCGACTGTCGATGTTTATATAACTAAATACATAGAGGTTTATATAACTAAATACATACACCATTACCTTAACATGTAACATCAACTGTCGAGGTTTATATAACTAAATACACCATTACCTTAACATCGACTGTCGAGGTTTATATAACTAAATACACCATTACCTTAACATCGACTGTCGAGGTTTATATAACTAAATACACCATCACCTTAACATCAACTGTCGAGGTTTATATAACTAAATACACCATTACCTTAACATCAACTGTCGAGGTTTATATAACTAAATACACCATTACCTTAACATCGACTGTCGAGGTTTATATAACTAAATACACCATTACCTTAACTTCAACTGTCGAGGTTTATATAACTAAATACACCATTACCTTAACATCGACTGTCGAGGTTTATATAACTAAATACACCATTACCTTAACATCGACTGTCGAGGTTTATATAACTAAATACATCATTACCTTAACAACAACTGTCGAGGTTTATATAACAAAATACACCATTACCTTGACATCAACTGTCGAGGTTTATATAACTAAATACATTAACGCAATTTGGTATGACTGAGATAGATTGCTATATTTTAGTTAGTTACAACCACCTTGTACACACCATGTAAATAATTACTTAGTTTTATCAAACCAACATAGAAATAGTGATGTATGGGAATCTGTCTCACGCTCAACACTCATACACTAAAAAACATGATGTTAGTTTTCAGTGTTGACAAAGTCCAACTGTATCAACAGTAAAAGTGCTCCAAAGGCATGAAATAATTATTACAACTTTTAAATAACATTCAGTTTATACCACAAGTTGAATAAACTCTATATGCGTTTTGATTGGTTGACACGGTAACCTTGGAAAAAGGACTATTTTCTAATCACGTTTTTCGATGCAATTTGATTGGCTAACACTTGAAGTCCGCTTCACGATGTCCTGGAAATGATAACGCACAAGAAGTAGTTCGAAGTTTATAGCCTAGACAACAAGAATGGTCAGGTGGTAATTAAATCATTATCAATACCAACAAAAGAGGGACAAAGCAATAGTTATGTTTGTCATAATTGTTTTACTTACAAAATCAACCGTACGCAAATCTGACAGCACATGGTTGTCAGCCGCCATTTTCTCACACTCGGAACTCCTCGGAATATGACTAGGTAACATATGAAGAACTGCTGAAGAGTTCCGAGTGTCTTTGTATACAATATACTAATTGACTGAACAAGAAACCGGTATTTATTAAATCAAATCCCTACATGGATTTCAGAAAATAGGTCTCAAATAAATGCTGACGGATTATAATTATCAGAGGAAAATGCACTTTCATTTATAAAGAGTTAATTTTGTAATAGAAAAGATATTTCAAGCATATTTATTTTCCAAAATATTGAGGATTAATGAAAATGTTGAGTATTTGTCTGAATAGATATTCAGTAAAGTATGATATTGGGAAGATTTTTTTAGAAACAATAGGCTTAATATAAATTATTAAAAATATCAGCTCTAATTTTTGTGTCAGATGAATGATTGAAAATTAATTAATTAAGCATTTATCTTTAATTATTTGTCTTTTAATCTATTGTTTTGAAAGAATAAACTTGATAGCAATTATTTGTTATAGTAATAAATTTTAATGTTATCATACATTTTCGATAATTGTCAGTTTTGTATATCAATTAGCGGCATTTCAATCTAGATCATATCCTTGTACCATACTTGATTTTGTGAAAAGAACACACGTTGACGCAAACAGGTCACTTCATTCTCAGAATTTTTGAAGCTTTTGAAAAATAACTAACGAGAGTGAAAGAAATATCATATAGAACAGCCACTGGTTGTGTGACCTCTTTATTTAGGGGGTTAGATGTAACACGTGTATGACCACTTGTCTGTGGACATTTACAGGCGATATCTGTCGTATATCATTACAATTGTAATTCAAATCAACGTCCGTTTTTCCAGACTATAAACTCTCTGTTGTCTACTCCCTAAGGAAAAGACCATATCGCATTTACTTTTGGAAACTAACGGAAACATCTGTTTCAGCATGGCTTAACTAGGATACACACCAAATCAACCGCCGTGTGATGTCGTTACACAGACCATATGCTGATATGCATGCTTTTATTTGTCCAATAATCTTTTTATAGACATGTTTACCCATACGGCCTTGGTGGATTGACTAACAGTATCCGTGGTATACATCCCATCGTAATGAAGAATTTAATTGACCTGTCCGCCTGATGAGCAAGGTCCGTTTCTGATCGATTGATGACCGGAGTCCGGCTCCATAAAGTCTTATAAGCTTCAATATTCGTTACATTAATTGAAATGTTGGTAATTCAGGCTTGACCGTAATGTGTTTATGTTTGTTATGGAACTCTTCAGTCAAGTACTTGAGATATAGGACTGGAGCCATATACTGTAAAAGTGGAAATATTCGCGGTGTGGAAATTTTCGCTGATTTCGCTATCAGTAAATCTCCGCGAAAATTTCCACACGCGAATATATTAACACATAAAAATACTAAATATAAAAGATACAAGTTAGCGCAAAAATATCTTGACGGCGCGAAAATATCCACACCGCGAACACTTTGGAAGCTGGCTAAGCGAAAATTTCCACACGCGAAAATTTCCACTTTTACAGTATTAATTTCAATAAGGTCACAATTTATTTCAGAACATCTCGTATCTCTATCTGAGAATAAGTTTTTGAGGGAATGGCTGTAACTTGGAAATGTTCCCAAATTTACCATTTTATCTTTTTCTCTGTTCAATGTATCAAACAATGACCACTCGATTTTGAAGGTAGTCGTGATTAAAATGTTTTTAGGGTCTGAATGGACAATAATTGGTCTGAATACCTTCACTCGCAGGCCGTGTTTTATATGATACTGTACATGAACGCCAGACTCAGTCTCGGGACAGGCAATGTTTGTCTGTAAGTCTCTGAAATCCAAATCGGCCATGTATATCATATCAAGGCGGTAAATGCTTATATTAACGTTTTCAGTAATTCAGTTAGGTTTTTTAAAATGTTTTTGTTTTGTTTTGTTTTTTTGTTGTTTTTCTAATCCGCGAATTACCAGCAGCTCCAACAATTCGGTTCAACAATTGGAACAGACTGCAGTCGCGTGCAGATTGGATAACAAATTAGTGCATAGAAATTACAAATATAATTATTATCAATAAATCATGTTATATAACCTTGTGTTTTATTAAAGAACGTGATTATAAATTACAAAGGTTGTTTTTGTTTTTTATTTTTATTTTCGAAACATCATCAGGACTTCTTTTTGCGCATGAATTGATTAACTGCATTTTTGTAAAAACCGTCGAGCCGCAACTTGCATACGGCCTTGTTCGTTTCGGAATTGAAAGTGTAGCTTGAATTAACAAAGAACACATGGTGTGAACGTATTCATTAGAACATGACGAAAGATACAACAGCTCCATATGTTTGGACAATTTTTCATGAACGCGGACAGACTGATCAGGGGACATCAAGGTTAGTGTTAACGTTGGTAACTGGGGTGGAACACAGGGGACATCAAGGTTAGTGTTAACGTTGGTAACTGGGGTGGAACACAGGGGACTGGGGTGGAACACTGGGGACATCAAGGTTAGTGTTAACGTTGGTAACTGGGGTGGAACACAGGGGACATCAAGGTTAGTGTTAACGTTGGTAACTGGGGTGGAACACAGGGGACATCAAGGTTAGTCTTAACGTTGGTAACTGGGGTGGAACACTGGGGACATCAAGGTTAGTCTTAACGTTGGTAACTGGGGTGGAATACTGGGGACATCAAGGTTAGTGTTAACGTTGGTAACTGGGGTGGAACACTGGGGACATCAAGGTTAGTCTTAACGTTGGTAACTGGGGTGGAATACTGGGGACATCAAGGTTAGTGTTAACGTTGGTAACTGGGGTGGAACACAGGGGACATCAAGGTTAGTGTTAACGTTGGTAACTGGGGTGGAACACAGGGGACTGGGGTGGAACACTGGGGACATCAAGGTTAGTGTTAACGTTGGTAACTGGGGTGGAACACAGGGGACATCAAGGTTAGTGTTAACGTTGGTAACTGGGGTGGAACACAGGGGACATCAAGGTTAGTCTTAACGTTGGTAACTGGGGTGGAACACTGGGGACATCAAGGTTAGTCTTAACGTTGGTAACTGGGGTGGAATACTGGGGACATCAAGGTTAGTGTTAACGTTGGTAACTGGGGTGGAACACTGGGGACATCAAGGTTAGTCTTAACGTTGGTAACTGGGGTGGAATACTGGGGACATCAAGGTTAGTGTTAACGTTGGTAACTGGGGTGGAACACAGGGGACATCAAGGTTAGTCTTAACGTTGGTAACTGGGGTGGAACACTGGGGACATCAAGGTTAGTCTTAACGTTGGTAACTGGGGTGGAATACTGGGGACATCAAGGTTAGTGTTAACGTTGGTAACTGGGGTGGAACACAGGGGACATCAAGGTTAGTCTTAACGTTGGTAACTGGGGTGGAACACTGGGGACATCAAGGTTAGTCTTAACGTTGGTAACTGGGGTGGAACACTGGGGACATCAAGGTTAGTGTTAACGTTGGTAACTGGGGTGGAACACAGGGGACATCAAGGTTAGTCTTAACGTTGGTAACTGGGGTGGAACACTGGGGACATCAAGGTTAGCGTTAACGTTGGTAACTGGGGTGGAACACAGGGGACATCAAGGTTAGTCTTAACGTTGGTAACTGGAGTGGAACACAGGGGACATCAAGGTTAGTCTTAACGTTGGTAACTGGGGTGGAACACAGGGGACATCAAGGTTAGTCTTAACGTTGGTAACTGGAGTGGAACACAGGGGACATCAAGGTTAGTCTTCACGTTGGTAACTGGAGTGGAACACAGGGGACATCAAGGTTAGTCTTAACGTTGGTAACTGGGGTGGAACACAGGGGACATGTCACCATCGGAGACTTCGCTAGAGTTGTCTGTTTAACTTATCACTCAATCATATAGTATACAAATATATCATGGGTGTGTGTGCAATAGTCCAGAATAGTTGACCCTCGGTACTGGTAATCAACCAATGTTCTATTGCACAAGGCCGAAGTGCAATAGAACATCGGTCGATTACCAGTACCGAGGGTCAAATATTCTGGACTATTGCACACACACCCATGATATAATCACTGACATCTCGACTTTCCTGTAGGCCTAGAAGTCACCATGACTGTCATCTGGCAGTGTTGACATCTGAGTGACTTAGACGGTTGAAATGGTAGGACGAAATTCCGAAATGTCACAGGAGTTCAATAGTTCGCACTTGACCAAATTCCAAAGCGTCACAAGTGTTCAATAGTTCGCACGTGACCGTGCAATAGTCATTCTAACCGTGCAATAGTTCAAAATATAGATTATGTGTATAGTTAAGGAAAAGCAAATGCATTATGTAATAAAAAGCAATAGATAGTGAGTGTCCCTGTGGTATGGAGGTACGACTATAGAGAACATTGACTTTCTGTGTTTGGGCATTATAAACACTGATGTGTCGCGTCTCGAAATCTCGGTCATTTAAACATTGAATGACTGTGTTACGTGTAGGCAAAATATATTCATACACAAGGAATGAGGTCACGATCTGGGGGTTAGGGTTAGGGCTCCAAATCTACATGTATGTACGCAGTTACTGTAAATCACTTATATTTCGCGTAGGATTTATTTTCGCGTTAATTCGCGAGGAGAGTCAAACGCGAATTCAAATCCCTCGCGAATATTTGTATAAGGATGACAAGAATACTAAGTGGCGTCCATTTTGAATCTACCGTAATCTTTAGTTGGTGAGCAAACATCGCCGTTAAAGTAATGATAGAGTGATAGATTATATACTTATGTCAAAGTGTGTTTTAATATCACAAAACACCAAAATTTCACACACAAAAAAAAAAAAACACTGAACACTGATATTGTGGTTGAACTCGGACTTAATTAACTTCTAGACGACATTTTACATGTAGTTAATTTAAGTACAATATGTACGGTCCCGAGGATCCCGGATGGTCACCCGGAATACGTCGTACTTTATTACCCACGCTGTTGTAAGTTATGTAAGGTTACATGTATATATAGCACTTCACATCGCTTGATTCCCGAAAAGATATTTACCATAACAAAGTTGAAATCAAACAAATTATTTATTTAATTCAAACATTCAGAGCAAATAATCGCCTGTAGTATAAATCATTCGCAATAGACTGTCCGGAGAACTGTTCATCGGTATCATTGTATACACACGTACGTTAATTACAATGTACGTTAACTCACAACCTATTGTAGTCCCGTCATCTTCCAGGCATTTTTAATGAGCCGTGGGTTTTGTTCAATGTCTGACACCGCCTTTGTAAGCCATTTAGAATGTATACAGGTACGGTAAATACAATTCAGTATGTCCAGACACCGATATCACATGATTGAATCACATGACTTTTCTTGTACCGTCACATGACTCTCATAGACAAAATGGCTACCATCATTGAAAAATCGCCGATCTGTTAACGTCATTCGCGAATTTAAAGTCATTATGAGATCAGAATTCGCGAAATTATGTATTCGCGAATAAGTCAAATTAGGCGAGTTCGCGAAATTAAGTACTCGCGAAATATAAGTGATTTACAGTATTTGATATCGTCAAATCTATGTATGTAGTTGTTTGATATCGTCAAATCTATGTATGTAGTTGTTTGATATCGTCAAATCTATGTATGTAGTTGTTTGATATCGTCAAATCTATGTATGTAGTTGTTTGATATCGTCAAATCGTCAAATCTATGTATGTAGTTGTTTGATATCGTCAAATCTATGTATGTAGTTGTTTGATATCGTCAAATCTATGTATGTAGTTGTTTGATATCGTCAAATCTATGTATGTAGTTGTTTGATATCGTCAAATCGTCAAATCTATGTATGTAGTTGTTTGATATCGTCAAATCTATGTATGTAGTTGTTTGATATCGTCAAATCTATGTATGTAGTTGTTTGATATCGTCAAATCTATGTATGTAGTTGTTTGATATCGTCAAATCTATGTATGTAGTTATTTGATATCGTCAAATCTATGTATGTAGTTGTTTGATATCGTCAAACCTATGTATGTAGTTGTTTGATATCGTCAAACCTATGTATGTAGTTGTTTGATATCGTCAAATCTATGTATGTAGTTGTTTGATATCGTCAAACCTATGTATGTAGTTGTTTGATATCGTCAAACCTATGTATGTAGTTGTTTGATATCGTCAAGACAAGTTAGTTGAATAACTTAATGTAGCGTTTTCCTGGAGTGTGGGTGCTATACTAAATTTCGTACATAAACTATCGGAAGGTCACAGAGATGAGCCAGACATCGGGACTTTTCTACACAGCTACAGAGGCGTACCGGGTAAATAGACAACCAAGGCAATTCGCAGGCGCAATAGTCGCGCCAAATTACTGGAATACTTCCGCTGTAAGATGATTATGGAGTACAGACTTCCGGTATGCCGAACACGATAGAAGATTGTAAGTATCAGCATATAAATACTTAGTAATATTCATCCACGATAATCACACCTCCCGTAAAGAACAATTATATCTCCCAGAGAAAACAATAACACCTCCCGGAGAAAATAATAACACTTCCCGAAGAAAACAATAACACCTCCCGGAGAAAATAATAACACTTCCCGAAGAAAACAATAACACCTCCCGGAGAAAATAATAACACTTCCCGGAGAGAACAATAACACCTCCCAGAGAGAACAATAACACCTCATGTAGAGAGCAATAACACCTCCCAGAGAGAACAATAATACCTCCCGGAGAGAACAATAACACCTCCCAGAGAGAACAATAATACCTCCCGGAGAGAACAATAACACCTCCCAGAGAGAACAATAACACCTCGTGTAGAGAACAATAACACCTCGTGTAGAGAACAATAATACCTCCCGTAGAGAACAATAACACCTCGTGTAGAGAACAATAACACCTCCCAGAGAGAACAATAACACCTCATGTAGAGAACAATAACACCTCGTGTAGAGAACAATAATACCTCCCGTAGAGAACAATAACACCTCCCGTAGAGAACAATAACACCTCCCGTAGAGAACAATAACACCTCGTGTAGAGAACAATAACACCTCGTGTAGAGAACAATAACACCTCCCAGAGAGAACAATAACACCTCATGTAGAGAACAATAACACCTCGTGTAGAGAACAATAATACCTCTCGTAGAGAACAATAACACCTCCCGTAGAGAACAATAACACCTCCCGTAGAGAACAATAACACCTCGTGTAGAGAACAATAACACCTCGTGTAGAGAACAATAATACCTCCCGTAGAGAACAATAACACCTCCCGTAGAGAACAATAACACCTCCCGTAGAGAACAATAACACCTCCCGGAGAGAACAATAACACCTCCCGTAGAGAACAATAACATCTCCCAGAGAGAACAATAACACCTCCCGGAGAGAACAATAACACCTCCCAGAGAGAACAATAATACCTCCCGTAGAGAACAATAACACCTCTCAGAGAGACCAATAACACCTCCCGGAGATTACAATAACACCTCCCGGAGAGACCAATAACACCTCCCGGAGAGAACAATAACACCTCCCGGAGAGACCAATAACACCTCCCGGAGAGAACAATAATACCTCCCGTAGAGAACAATAACACCTCCCGTAGAGAACAATAACACCTCGTGTAGAGAACAATAACACCTCGTGTAGAGAACAAAAATACCTCCCGTAGAGAACAATAACACCTCCCGTAGAGAACAATAACACCTCCCGTAGAGAACAATAACACCTCCCGTAGAGAACAATAACACCTCGTGTAGAGAACAATAACACCTCATGTAGAGAACAATACCACCTCCCAGAGAGAACAATAATACCTCCCGTAGAGAACAATAACACCTCCCGTAGAGAACAATAACACCTCCCGGAGAGACCAATAACACCTCCCGTAGAGAACAATAATACCTCCCGTAGAGAACAATAATACCTCCCGTAGAGAACAATAACACCTCCCGGAGAGAACAATAACACCTCCCGGAGAGAACAATAACACCTCCCGTAGAGAACAATAACACCTCGTGTAGAGAACAATAACACCTCCCGGAGAGAACAATAACACCTCCCCGAGAGAACAATAACACCTCCCGTAGAGAACAATAACACCTCGTGTAGAGAACAATAACACCTCCCGGAGAGAACAATAACACCTCCCAGAGAGAACAATAACACCTCGTGTAGAGAACAATAACACCTCCCAGAGAGAGCAATAACATTTCCCAGAGAGAACAATAACACCTCGTGTAGAGAACAATAACACCTCCCAGAGAGAACAATAACATTTCCCAGAGAGAACAATAACACCTCCCAGAGAGAACAATAACACCTCCCGTAGAGAACAATAACACCTCCCAGAGAGAACAATAATACATCCCGGAGAGAACAATAACATCTCCCAGAGAGAACAATAACAACTCCCGGAGAGAACAATAACACCTCCCAGAGAGAACAATAACATCTCCCGGAGAGAACAATAACACCTCCCAGAGAGAACAATAACACCTCCCGTAGAGAACAATAATACCTCATGTAGAGAACAATAACATCTCCCGTAGAGAACAATAACACCTCCCGGAGAGACCAATAACACCTCCCGTAGAGAACAATAATACCTCCCGTAGAGAACAATAACACCTCCCGTAGAGAACAATAATACCTCCCGGAGAGAACAATAACATCTCCCGTAGAGAACAATAACACCTCCCGGAGAGAACAATAACACCTCCCAGAGAGAACAATAACACCTCCCGGAGAGAACAATAACACCTCCCGGAGAGAACAATAACACCTCCCGAAGAGAACAATAACACCTCCCAGAGAGAACAATAATACCTCCCGGAGAGAACAATAACACCTCCCAGAGAGAACAATAACACCTCCCAGAGAGAACAATAATACCTCCCGTAGAGAACAATAACACCTCGTGTAGAGAACAATAACACCTCCCAGAGAGAACAATAACACCTCGTGTAGAGAACAATAACACCTCCCGGAGAGAACAATAACACCTCCCGGAGAGAACAATAACACCTCCCGGAGAGAACAATAACACCTCCCGTAGAGAACAATAACACCTCCCGGAGAGAACAATAACACCTCCCGGAGAGAACAATAACACCTCCCGTAGAGAACAATAACATCTCCCGGAGAGAACAATAACACCTCCCGAAGAGAACAATAACACCTCCCGGAGAGAACAATAACACCTCGTGTAGAGAACAATAACACCTCCCAGAGAGAACAATAACACCTCGTGTAGAGAACAATAACACCTCCCGGAGAGAACAATAATACCTCCCGTAGAGAACAATAACACCTCCCGTAGAGAACAATAACACCTCCTGTAGAGAACAATAACACCTCCCGGAGAGAACAATAACACCTCATGTAGAGAACAATAACACCTCATGTAGAGAACAATAACACCTCCCGGAGAGAACAATAACACCTCCCGGAGAGAACAATAACACCTCCCGGAGAGAACAATAACACCTCGTGTAGAGAACAATAATACCTCCCGTAGAGAACAATAACACCTCCCGTAGAGAACAATAACACCTCCCGGAGAGAACAATAACACCTCATGTAGAGAACAATAACATTTCCCGGAGAGAACAATAACACCTCCCAGAGAGAACAATAACACCTCCCGTAGAGAACAATAACACCTCCCGGAGAGAACAATAACACCTCCCTGAGAGAACAATAACACCTCCCTGAGAGAACAATAACACCTCCCGGAGAGAACAATAACACCTCCCGGAGAGAACAATAACACCTCCCGGAGAGAACAATAACACCTCCCGGAGAGAACAATATCACCTCCCGTAAAGAACAATATCACCTCCCGTAGAGAACAATAACACCTTCCGTAGAGAACAATGCCATTGATGTTCACCTGTGAGATATTCTATGTTAGCAATTCTACTTTAAACGAAATATTACAGCAAATATTGTCACTATGTATCTTCAGTTATCAAAGACTGATTTCTATATCCCGAGTCACTTTTGTTTCTTTTTAATCCACAATGACGTTCACAGTATGTTAGTGTGTGCTGGTATTGGTAGTTAGCCTTTAACTAGCCCCACTAATTGTATCCTGTTCACAATTTACTGTTACTACATGTAATCACCGTGTGATATCCTGATATCAACCGAACACCATGGTATAGCGCCTGGCTATTATTATTTAATTACAAGAAAAGGTTCTGAAAATCTATTTCTCTTTTTCTTCCCTGGGAATGCACCTTGGTACAACACATGGGGTTTAATACAGTAGGTTCTGTCATTACCAGCGCGAGGAGTGATGATAATTAGCCACAATTTTACTGTAGAAAACATAAGTTTATACCCCCTCCTATTCTCTTCGTGATTCGAGTCTGGCAATTGATTGGTTCACGGCGGTATTTTAAAACCATTAATTCTGTCATATAACGACTGAGCAACCGAGCTCCGTATTCCAGGAAATGGCTGTTTAATCATGAATGTAGTTATCGTTATAAATAGCAGTACTTATAGCGGTTCTGTAGATTAAATGTATTAGAATATAAATCTATTTCGTGATGTCTTTCACTTCCATGTTATGAAGTTCTTTTACAATCAACATATGATTTATAGTTATTGGGCTTCCACGCCATGCTAACATGCAGAGTTTCAGAACGACATCGCCAGATCTAATTGACGTCATATTGACTAGGCCTGTCAACAACACACTTCGTTAACTGTTGCCGATAGAATGTCGGTAACATAAAAGATTTGTATTTTTACTTAAAGATTAGCTTTGAGGTTCTCCCGGAGCAACACATTGTTATCCACACTTAACATAACCTTATTCGTTGATTACCAATCAGTACGCGCCTGTAATTTACATTATTTCTTGGTCTCTATTGTTCGTGGTATGTTTTGAGAATAAATCTCAAGTATCCGAAAAAAATATAGTCATGGTTACTTAGTGCTTCATTCTACATTTATATACAATGTACCTATAAAGTTTAATACTTGACAACGTGTTAATGGTGGTTGACCACAGATATCGAGCAAACTGATTTTAAGCGACACAATTACCACAAACAAACAATTACCACAAACAAACAAAAAACAGACCTCAAATGGAATACAGTACAAGCAAAATATGTGTACAGACCTTTATCAATACGCAGACCACTTTGAAATCACAAACAATAAAGCAGGACCTCATGCAAAAAACAAAATGAGACAATGACCTTGGAAATCCAAGAAAACAGACGAGAGGAGGCAATGACCTTGTGAATACAAGGAAACAGACAAAAGGAGGCAAAGACTTTGGGAATCCAATTAAACAGACAAAGGGTTGCAATGATCTAGGAAATCCAAGAAAACAGACAACATGAGACAATGACTTTAGGAATACAAAGAAACAGACAAAAGAGACAATGACCTTGGGAATCCAAATAAGCAGACAAAAGGGGACATTGACCATAGGATCCAAGAAAACAGACAAAAGGAGGCAATAGCTATAGGGAATCCAAGGAAACCATGACTTCTTTGAAAAGACTGACACACAGGAATACATCGAACCCTTTTCTTAACCTCAATGTACTATTTTGATTATAAGACACAAAGCTATAGGCGTTTTACAGACCCGTTGTTAAATGGATCTATTGAATCTCGACATGACCACATGCGACCCAAACGTCAGTAAAGAGGAATTGACGACAATGAGATTTCCGAGTTAAACGAGCCCGGGCGTCACTATTGATCACTGTGTGGTATGGCTTGGTGATGTAACAACACTTTTATATGTATATGTCTTTGGCATTTAATGTAGTCTTACAGTTAATATACGTTTTATGGATATAAACCTCCTACTGGTATGTATCTACCGATGGAAATGGCTAATGTGATTGTACCATCAGATGTGGAACGACCTTTTGTTCCGCCTGGAACGAACCTGATTGATTTTTTTCTGAAGTATGTAGCTGATTCATCCATTTCTAAAACAATAGCGAATCACAATGTACACGTCACTAGGTATTTACTACAGCCTTTTGTTACTGTTGATCGGGGTTATCTAATTAATCAAGCCAGTGATTCTGTCATTCTGATTATTTGGGAACTCAAAGTCTACATTAGTTTGTCCCTCAGTACGCTATATATATATGGGTCAAAGAAGTAATATAAACAGTATAATCCAGATAACACTGGATCCTCACATAAATGTATGGAGGATACGAATTACTTGTAATGATTATATGGGGCAAAGAAGTAATTCAAACAGTGGGGACAATGAGGCTTGTTAAATTTTCGAGGCAATCCGCCCCTTTATCAAAACACAAAAAATACAAATACAATCACATAATATATATAAGAAGTACTGGAAATACAATAAAATACAATAAGAATAATGTTTTAGTAACTGGAAAAACAACAATGAACCCTTCGGCAAACGTGGGCCGAAGGCGGATACTAACGTGACTGTATCATGTTCAACACTAGAACGCTATGCGACCAACGGCAGAGATATTTTGAAGTCCCCCGCACGTGAAAGTATATCGAAGAGTTCAAAGACTATTCTTCCCTAAATACTGCTAGTGGACGACATTGCATTGATATCAGATTTCAGAATAAAAATGTTGCATTATCGTCTCTACAGTGATTGATTAAATATCGTGTACAAAGTCTGAAAAACTTTTGAAAATTATCTTTTAGATAATATATATATATTACTGAAAAATGAACGTATGGAATCTAACTAGTATCTATTTGCTTATAAATTAACATCAGTCTGTTTTGAATTATAATTAAGAAACATAAAGCGAATAGCTAGTCAGGCGTGACAAATAGAACAGGTACCGTAACAGACCTATGTAACAGTACCATCCGTACTAATGTAAAGGTACATACGGGTACAATACACTAAGTACTACGGGTACCTAATGTAACTACAGGACATACGGACATGTAAAGGTACCATCGGGTACCAATTAAACTAAGTACCATACGGTACCTATGTAATCAGGTACCATACCGGTACCTATGAACTAGGTACCATAGGTACAATGTAACATACGTCATACCGGGACCTAATTAATACAGTACTACGGGACTATGTAAAGTACCATAGGGTACCTAAGAACACTACTACATACGTACCTATGGAGTACCATACCGGGTACTAAGTAACACCAGGTACCATACGGGTACTAATGAATAGTCCAACCGGGTACCTAATTAACCTACAGGTACCATACGGGTACTAATGTAAAGGTACCACCGGGTACCTAATGAACACAGTACCATACGGTACTATTAACTACAGTACCATACGGTACTAATGTAACACTACAGTACATACCGGACCTAATGTAACACTACAGGTACCATACCGGGTACCTAATGTAACACTACAGGTACCATACCGGGTACCTAATGTAACACTACAGGTACCATACCGGGTACCTAATGTAACAGGTACCATACCGGGTACCTAATGTAACAGGTACCATACCGGGTACCTAATGTAACAGGTACCATACCGGGTACCTAATGTAACAGGTACCATACCGGGTACCTAATGTAACACTACAGGTACCATACCGGGTACCTAATGTAACACTACAGGTACCATACCGGGTACCTAATGTAACACTAGGTACCATACCGGGTACCTAATGTAACACTACAGGTACCATACTGGGTACCTAATGTAACTACAGGTACCATACCGGGTACCTAATGTAAACAGGTACCATACCGGGTACCTAATGTAACACTACAGGTACCATACCGGGTACCTAATGTAACACTACAGGTACCATACCGGGTACCTAATGTAACACTACAGGTACCATACCGGGTACCTAATGTAACACTAAGGTACCATACCGGGTACCTAATGTAACACTACAGGTACCATACCGGGTACCTAATGTAACACTACAGGTACCATACCGGGTACCTAATGTAACACTACAGGTACCATACCGGGTACCTAATGTAACACTACAGGTACCATACCGGGTACCTAATGTAACACTACAGGTACCATACCGGGTACCTAGTGTAACTACAGGTACCATACCGGGTACCTAATGTAACACTACAGGTACCATACCGGGTACCTAATGTAACACTACAGGTACCATACCGGGTACCTAATGTAACACTACAGGTACCATACCGGGTACCTAATGTAACACTACAGGTACCATACCGGGTACCTAATGTAAACAGGTACCATACCGGGTACCTAATGTAACTACAGGTACCATACCGGGTACCTAATGTAACACTACAGGTACCATACCGGGTACCTAATGTAACACTACAGGTACCATACCGGGTACCTAATGTAACACTACAGGTACCATACCGGGTACCTAATGTTACACTACAGGTACCATACCGGGTACCTAATGTAACAGGTACCATACCGGGTACCTAATGTAACAGGTACCATACCGGGTACCTAATGTAACACTACAGGTACCATACCGGGTACCTAATGTAACAGGTACCATACCGGGTACCTAATGTAACACTACAGGTACCATACCGGGTACCTAATGTAACAGGTACCATACCGGGTACCTAATGTAACACTACAGGTACCATACCGGGTACCTAATGTAACAGGTACCATACCGGGTACCTAATGTAACAGGTACCATACCGGGTACCTAATGTAACACTACAGGTACCATACCGGGTACCTAATGTAACACTACAGGTACCATACCGGGTACCTAATGTAACACTACAGGTACCATACCGGGTACCTAATGGAACACTACAGGTACCATACCGGGTACCTAATGTAACACTACAGGTACCATACCGGGTACCTAATGTAACACTACAGGTACCATACCGGGTACCTAATGTAACACTACAGGTACCATACCGGGTACCTAATGTAACACTACAGGTACCATACCGGGTACCTAATGTAACAGGTACCATACCGGGTACCTAATGTAACACTACAGGTACCATACCGGGTACCTAATGTAACACTACAGGTACCATACCGGGTACCTAATGTAACAGGTACCATACCGGGTACCTAATGTAACACTACAGGTACCATACCGGGTACCTAATGTAACACTACAGGTACCATACCGGGTACCTAATGTAACACTACAGGTACCATACCGGGTACCTAATGTAACAGGTACCATACCGGGTACCTAATGTAACAGGTACCATACCGGGTACCTAATGTAACACTACAGGTACCATACCGGGTACCTAATGTAACAGGTACCATACCGGGTACCTAATGTAACAGGTACCATACCGGGTACCTAATGTAACACTACAGGTACCATACCGGGTACCTAATGTAAACAGGTACCATACCGGGTACCTAATGTACACAGGTACCATACCGGGTACCTAATGTAACCTACAGGTACCATACCGGGTACCTAATGTAACACTACAGGTACCATACCGGGTACCTAATGTAACAGGTACCATACCGGGTACCTAATGTAACACTACAGGTACCATACCGGGTAACCTACAGGTACCATACCGGGTACCTAAGTAACAGGTACCATACCGGGTACCTAATGTAACACTACAGGTACCATACCGGGTACCTAATGTAACACTACAGGTACCATACCGGGTACCTAATGTAACAGGTACCATACCGGGTACCTAATGTAACACTACAGGTACCATACCGGGTACCTAATGTAACACTACAGGTACCATACCGGGTACCTAATGTAACAGGTACCATACCGGGTACCTAATGTAACACTACAGGTACCATACCGGGTACCCTAATGTAACACTACAGGTACCATACCGGGTACCTAATGTAACACTACATGTACCATACCGGGTACCTAAGTTAACACTACAGGTACCATACGCGGGTACCTAATGTAACAGGTACCATACCGGGTCCTATGATAACACTACAGGTACCATACCGGGTACCTATTGAACAGGTACCATACCGGGTACCTAATGTACATACAGGACCATACCGGGTACCTAATGTAACACTACAGGTACCATACCGGGTACCTAATGTAACACTACAGGTCACATATCCGGGTACCTATTGTACACTACAGGTACCATACCGGGTCCCTAATGGTACACTAAGCTGTACCATACAGGGTACCTAATGTAACACTACAGGTATCCATACCGGGTACCTAATGTACTACAGGTACCATACCGGGTACCTAATGTAAAGGAACCGGACTAAACAGGTACCATACAGGGTACACAATAATGGAACACTACAGGTACCATACCGGGTACCTAAATGTAACACTACAGGTACCATACAGGGGTACCTAATGGACACTACGGTACCATACCGGGTACCTAATGTAACAGGTACCATACCGGGTACCTAATGTAACACTACAGGTACCATACCGGGTACCTAATGTAACACTACAGGTACCATACCGGGTACCTAATGTAACACTACAGGTACCATACCGGGTACCTAATGTAACACTACAGGTACCATACCGGGTACCTAATGTAACACTACAGGTACCATACCGGGTACCTAATGTAACAGGTACCATACCGGGTACCTAATGTAACACTACAGGTACCATACCGGGTACCTAATGTAACACTACAGGTACCATACCGGGTACCTAATGTAACACTACAGGTACCATACCGGGTACCTAATGTAACACTACAGGTACCATACCGGGTACCTAATGTAACAGGTACCATACCGGGTACCTAATGTAACACTACAGGTACCATACCGGGTACCTAATGTAACAGGTACCATACCGGGTACCTAATGTAACACTACAGGTACCATACCGGGTACCTAATGTAAACAGGTACCATACCGGGTACCTAATGTAACACTACAGGTACCATACCGGGTACCTAATGTAACACTACAGGTACCATACCGGGTACCTAATGTAACACTACATGTACCATACCGGGTACCTAATGTAACACTACAGGTACCATACCGGGTACCTAATGTAACACTACAGGTACCATACCGGGTACCTAATGTAACCTACGGTACCATACCGGGTTACCTAATGTAACACTACAGGTACCATACCGGGTACCTAATGTAACACTACAGGTACCATACCGGGTACCTAATGTAACACTACAGGTACCATACCGGGTACCTAATGTAACACTACAGGTACCATACCGGGTACCTAATGTAACAGGTACCATACCGGGTACCTAATGTAACACTACAGGTACCGATACCGGGTACCTAATGTAACACTACAGGTACCATACCGGGTACCTAATGTAACACTAGAGGTACCATACCGGGTACCTAATGTAACACTACAGGTACCATACCGGGTACCTAATGGAATAGGTACCATACCGGGTACCTAATGGAACACTACAGGTACCATACCGGGTACCTAATGTAACACTACAGGTACCATACCGGGTACCTAATGTAACAGGTACCATACCGGGTACCTAATGTAACACTACAGGTACCATACCGGGTACCTAATGTAACACCACAGGTACCATACCGGGTACCTAATGTAACACTACAGGTACCATACCGGGTACCTAATGTAACACTACAGGTACCATACCGGGTACCTAATGTAACACTACAGGTACCATACCGGGTACCTAATGTAACAGGTACCATACCGGGTACCTAATGTAACACTACAGGTACCATACCGGGTACCTAATGTAACATACAGGTACCATACCGGGTACCTAATGTAACACTACAGGTACCATACCGGGTACCTAATGTAACTACAGGTACCATACCGGGTACCTAATGCAACACTACAGGTACCATAACGTGGGTACTCATGTAACATACAGGTACATACCGGGTACCTAATGTACACTACAGGTACCATACCGGGTACCTAATGTAACAGGTACCCATACCGGGTTACCTAATGTCACCAATACAGGTACCAATACCGGGTACCTAATGTAACTTGTAACAGGTACAATACCGGGGTTACCTAATGCAACACTACAGGTACCATACAGGGTACCTCATGTAACAACTCAGGTAACCATACCGGGTACCCTAATGTAACAGGTACCTATACCGGGTACCCCTAATGTCAACCAGGTACCATACCGGGTACCTAATGTAACCTACAGGTACCATACCGGGTACCTAATGTACACACTACAGGTACCATACCGGGTAGCCTAATGTAACAGGTACCACTACGGGTTACCCTAATGTAACACTACAGGTACCATACCGGGTACCTAATGAACACTACAGGTACCATAACCGGTACCTACAGTAACACTAGAACAGGTACATACCGGGTACCTAATGTAACACTACAGGTACCATACCGGGTACCTAATGTAACAGGTACCATACCGGGTACCTAATGTAACAGGTACCATACCGGGTACCTAATGTAACACTACAGGTACCATACCGGGTACCTAATGTAACACTACAGGTACCATACCGGGTACCTAATGTAACCTACAGGTACCATACCGGGTACCTAATGTACACTACAGGTACCATACCGGGTACCTAATGTACACTACAGGTACCATACCGGGTACCTAATGTACACTACAGGTACCATACCGGGTACCTAATGTAACACTACAGGTACCATACCGGGTACCTAATGTAAAGTACCATACCGGGTACCTAAGTACTACAGGTACCATACCGGGTACCTAATGTAACACTACAGGTACCATACCGGGTACCTAATGTAACACTACAGGTACCATACCGGGTACCTAATGTAACACTACAGGTACCATACCGGGTACCTAATGTAACACTACAGGTACCATACCGGGTACCTAATGTAACACTACAGGTACCATACCGGGTACCTAATGTAACACTACAGGTACCATACCGGGTACCTAATGTTACACTACAGGTACCATACCGGGTACCTAATGTAACACTACAGGTACCATACCGGGTACCTAATGCACACTACAGGTACCATACCGGGTACCTAATGTAACACTACAGGTACCATACCGGGTACCTAATGTAACACTACAGGTACCATACCGGGTACCTAATGTAACACTACAGGTACCATACCGGGTACCTAATGTAACTACAGGTACCATACCGGGTACCTAATGTAACACTACAGGTACCATACCGGGTACCTAATGTACACTACAGGTACCATACCGGGTACCTAATGTACACTACAGGTACCATACCGGGTACCTAATGTAACACTACAAGTACCATACCGGGTACCTAATGTAACACTACAGGTACCATACCGGGTACCTAATGTAACACTACAGGTACCATACCGGGTACCTAATGTAACACTACAGGTACCATACCGGGTACCTAATGTAACAGGTACCATACCGGGTACCTAATGCAACACTACAGGTACCATACCGGGTACCTAATGTAACACTACAGGTACCATACCGGGTACCTAATGGAACACTACAGGTACCATACCGGGTACCTAATGGAACACTACAGGTACCATACCGGGTACCTAATGTAACAGGTACCATACCGGGTACCTAATGTAACAGGTACCATACCGGGTACCTAATGTAACACTACAGGTACCATACCGGATACCTAATGGAACAGGTACCATACCGGGTACCTAATGTAACAGGTACCATACCGGGTACCTAATGTAACACTACAGGTACCATACTGGGTACCTAATGGAACACTACAGGTACCATACCGGGTACCTAATGTAACAGGTACCATACCGGGTACCTAATGTAACACTACAGGTACCATACCGGGTACCTAATGTAACAGGTACCATACCGGGTACCTAATGTAACACTACAGGTACCATACCGGGTACCTAATGCAACAGGTACCATACCGGGTACCTAATGTAACAGGGACCATACCGGGTACCTAATGTAACACTACAGGTACCATACCGGGTACCTAATGTAACAGGTACCATACCGGGTACCTAATGTAACACTACAGGTACCATACCGGGTACCTAATGTAACAGGTACCATACCGGGTACCTAATGTAACAGGTACCATACCGGGTACCTAATGTAACACTACAGGTACGATACCGGGTACCTAATGTAACAGGTACCATACCGGGTACCTAATGTAACAGGTACCATACCGGGTACCTAATGTAACACTACAGGTACCATACCGGGTACCTAATGTAACAGGTACCATACCGGGTACCTAATGTAACACTACAGGTACCATACCGGGTACCTAATGTTACACTACAGGTACCATACCGGGTACCTAATGTAACACTACAGGTACCATACCGGGTACCTAATGTAACAGGTACCATACCGGGTACCTAATGTAACACTACAGGTACCATACCGGGTACCTAATGTAACAGGTACCATACCGGGTACCTAATGCAACACTACAGGTACCATACCGGGTTCCTGATAGAACACTGCAGACACGATACCTGATGAAATTAAATATTCGGCGAATTTTAATCCGTCTGTAAATGATGTGGTAGTGTAATGTACAATGATGTTAACGAACAGTCATACTCTAGGGAAATGATATTCATTAAAACAGTTCCTTTAACTAAACTCTCAGTCTCCATCGGACTATTACCATTATAAGCCGACATAAGACAAAGTGTTTTCTTTGTCAGTGAAATAATCGGCTTGGAGGAAACCTGGAGAGGATATCTGTGGGATAAGCACGTAGTACCTTGTAGCTGGCTGTGAACCCCTGTAGCTGGCTGTGAACCATTGTAGCTAGCTGTGAACCCTTGTAGCTAGCTGTGAACCCTTGTAGCTAGCTGTGAACCCTTGTAGCTAGCTGTGAACCCCTGTAGCTAGCTGTGAACCCCTGTAGCTGGCTGTGAACCCTTGTAGCTAGCTGTGAACCCTTGTATAGCTGTGAACCCTTGTAGCTAGCTGTGAACCCTTGTAGCTAGCTGTGAACCCCTGTAGCTGGCTGTGAACCCTTGTAGCTAGCTGTGAACCCCTGTAGCTGGCTGTGAACCCTTGTAGCTAGCTGTGAACCCCTGTAGCTGGCTGTGAACCCTTGTAGCTAGCTGTGAGCCCTTGTAGCTAGCTGTGAACCCCTGTAGCTAGCTGTGAACCCCTGTAGCTGGCTGTGAACCCTTGTAGCTAGCTGTGAACCCTTGTAGCTAGCTGTGAACCCTTGTAGCTAGCTGTGAACCCCTGTAGCTAGCTGTGAACCCCTGTAGCTGGCTGTGAACCCTTGTAGCTAGCTGTGAACCCTTGTAGCTGGCTGTGAACCCTTGTAGCTAGCTGTGAACCCCTGTAGCTGGCTGTGAACCCTTGTAGCTAGCTGTAAACCCTTGTTGAGTGACCATTCTGACACAAACCATTTACAACAGTCTATCGGGATAGTTGTACCGACACATATCAACACTGTCGTCGACAGACTCCATAGAGAGTAGACAGCGACTACATATATCTACCGGTAAGACCTTTGACCTTACACTAAGTATATGATCTCCAAAGCGTCCGTATGACGATGTTGCTTTCCATTATTGGTATTTGAGGTTCCTTGTGTGGTGTTAATATGCTGGAAGCTGTAGGGTTTAATTTAGTTATGAATCAAGGCGCTTGTATCCAAGGCATTGGGTGGGACCCAGCATACTCAACACTGAAGCAAACTTTTATTTTCTTATTAAAGAGGCCCACATACCCCTCGCCATAATTTTCTGTCTCATGTCCCTTCTAGCATTAAATCCTTGATCCATTCCTGGATTGATTTGATTTCTGTAGTATTTATTGTCGTGTACACCTGACTATTTACCTGTCAGTCCCCGAGGTTGTCTGTTACGTTGTAGATGTGGACTGTCAGTCCCCGAGGTTGTAACCTGTTAGATGTGGACTGTCAGTCCCCGAGATCGTAACCTGTTAGATGTGGACTGTCAGTCCCCGAGGTTGTCTGTAACCTGTTAGATGTGGACTATCAGTCCCCGAGATCGTAACCTGTGAGATGTGGACTATCAGTCCCCGAGATCGTAACCTGTTAGATGTGGACTGTCAGTCCCCGAGATCGTAACCTGTGAGATGTGGACTGTCAGTCTCCGAGATCGTAACCTTGTAGATGTGGACTGTCAGTCTCCGAGATCGTAACCTTGTAGATGTGGACTATCAGTCCCCGAGATCGTAACCTGTTAGATGTGGACTGTCAGTCCCCGAGATCGTAACCTGTGAGATGTGGACTGTCAGTCTCCGAGATCGTAACCTGTTAGATGTGGACTGTCAGTCCCCGAGGTTGTCTGTTACGTTGTAGATGTGGACTGTCAGTCCCCGAGGTTGTCTGTTACGTTGTAGATGTGGACTATCAGTCCCCGAGGTTGTCTGTAACCTGTTAGATGTGGACTGTCAGTCCCCGAGGTTGTAACCTGTTAGATGTGGACTATCAGTTCCCGAGGTTGTCTGTTACGTTGTAGATGTGGACTGTCAGTCCCCGAGGTTGTCTGTAACCTGTTAGATGTGGACTGTCAGTCCCCGAGGTTGTCTGTAACCTGTTAGATGTGGACTGTCAGTCCCCGAGGTTGTCTGTAACCTGTTAGATGTGGACTGTCAGTCCCCGAGGTTGTAACCTGTTAGATGTGGACTATCAGTCCCCGAGGTTGTAACCTGTTAGATGTGGACTGTCAGTCCCCGAGGTTGTAACCTGTGAGATGTGGACTGTCAGTCCCCGAGGTTGTCTGTAACCTGTTAGATGTGGACTGTCAGTCCCCGAGGTTGTAACCTGTTAGATGTGGACTATCAGTCCCCGAGGTTGTAACCTGTTAGATGTGGACTGTCAGTCCCCGAGGTTGTAACCTGTTAGATGTGGACTGTCAGTCCCCGAGGTTGTAACCTGTTAGATGTGGACTATCAGTCCCCGAGGTTGTAACCTGTTAGATGTGGACTATCAGTCCTCGAGGTTGTCTGTAACCTGTTAGATGTGGACTGTCAGTCCCCGAGATCGTAACCTGTTAGATGTGGACTATCAGTCCCCGAGGTTGTCTGTAACCTGTTAGATGTGGACTGTCAGTCCCCGAGATCGTAACCTGTTAGATGTGGACTATCAGTCCCCGAGGTTGTCTGTTACGTTGTAGATGTGGACTGTCAGTCCCCGAGGTTGTCTGTAACCTGTTAGATGTGGACTATCAGTCCCCAAGGTTGTCTGTTACGTTGTAGATGTGGACTGTCAGTCCCCGAGGTTGTCTGTTACGTTGTAGATATGGACTATCAGTCCCCGAGGTTGTAACCTGTTAGATGTGGACTGTCAGTCCCCGAGGTTGTCTGTTACGTTGTAGATGTGGACTATCAGTCCCCGAGGTTGTAACCTGTTAGATGTGGACTGTCAGTCCCCGAGGTCGTAACCTGTTAGATGTGGACTATCAGTCCCCGAGGTTGTCTGTAACCTGTTAGATGTGGACTGTCAGTCCCCGAGGTTGTCTGTTACGTTGTAGATGTGGACTGTCAGTCCCCGAGGTTGTCTGTTACGTTGTAGATGTGGACTGTCAGTCCCCGAGGTTGTCTGTTACGTTGTATATGCGGACTGTCAGTCCCCGAGGTTGTCTGTAACCTGTTAGATGTGGACTGTCAGTCCCCGAGGTCGTAACCTTGTAGATGTGGACTGTCAGTCCCCGAGGTTGTCTGTAACCTGTTAGATGTGGACTGTCAGTCCCCGAGGTTGTCTGTAACCTGTTAGATGTGGACTGTCAGTCCCCGAGGTCGTAACCTTGTAGATGTGGACTGTCAGTCCCCGAGGTTGTCTGTAACCTGTTAGATGTGGACTGTCAGTCCCCGAGGTTGTCTGTAACCTGTTAGATGTGGACTGTCAGACCCCGAGGTCGTAACCTGTTAGATGTGGACTGTCAGTCCCCGAGGTTGTCTGTAACCTGTTAGATGTGGACTGTCAGTCCCCGAGGTTGTCTGTAACCTGTTAGATGTGGACTGTCAGTCCCCGAGGTTGTCTGTAACCTGTTAGATGTGGACTGTCAGTCCCCGAGGTTGTCTGTTACGTTGTAGATGTGGACTGTCAGTCCCCGAGGTTGTCTGTTACGTTGTAGATGTGGACTATCAGTCCCCGAGGTTGTAACCTGTTAGATGTGGACTGTCAGTCCCCGAGGTTGTCTGTTACGTTGTAGATGTGGACTGTCAGTCCCCGAGGTTGTCTGTAACCTGTTAGATGTGGACTATCAGTCCCCGAGGTTGTCTGTAACCTTGTGAGGTTGTCTGTAACCTTGTGGGGTTGTCCGTAACCTTGTGAGGTTGTCTGTAACCTGTTAGATGTGGACTGTCAGTCCCCGAGGTTGTCTGTAACCTGTTAGATGTGGACTATCAGTCCCCGAGGTTGTCTGTAACCTTGTGAGGTTGTCTGTAACCTTGTGAGGTTGTATGTAACCTTGTGAGGTTGTCTGTAACCTTGTGAGGTTGTCTGTAACCTTGTGGGGTTGTCTGTAACCTTGTGAGGTTGTCTGTAACCTTGTAGATGTGGACTGTCAGTCCCCGAGGTTGTCTGTAACCTTGTGAGGTTGTCTGTAACCTTGTGGGGTTGTCCGTAACCTTGTGAGGTTGTCTGTAACCTGTTAGATGTGGACTATCAGTCCCCGAGGTTGTCTGTAACCTTGTGAGGTTGTCTGTAACCTTGTGAGGTTGTATGTAACCTTGTGAGGTTGTCTGTAACCTTGTGAGGTTGTCTGTAACCTTGTGAGGTTGTCTGTAACCTTGTGGGGTTGTCTGTAACCTTGTGAGGTTGTCTGTAACCTTGTGAGGTTGTCTGTAACCTTGTGGGGTTGTCTGTAACCTTGTGGGGTTGTATGTAACCTTGTGAGGTTGTCTGTAACCTTGTGAGGTTGTATGTAACCTTGTGAGGTTGTCTGTAACCTTGTGGGGTTGTCTGTAACCTTGTGGGGTTGTCTGTAACCTTGTGAGGTTGTCTGTAACCTTGTGAGGTTGTCTGTAACCTTGTGAGGTTGTCTGTAACCTTGTAGATGTGAACTGTCAGTCTTCAGTTTTTGTATTTTTGCCGTATAGCATATCGGCTCATACTAAAAAGTAACCCAATTATTCGTGACGAACTTTATATAACAAAAAATAAACACGAGGGGATAGATTTGATCGATGAGTGTTTCCCATACTTTGGACCGGCAGGCGCTACTTCTAAAATCCATTTTGTTAGACCTCTCAGGGTTGATAAAGTGTCGGCGTCATTTGGCCGGCCAGACCATTGATTGTGATACTGGGAATGTATGGTTTCTTGTACACTTAGGATAATATAACAAACATAACTATAACAAAATACTGTCACAATGTCACTCAAGGCTTCAACTGATTCCAGGGAAATTTGAACCTGAACGAGTTGATCCTCTAAATGATATGACGACCTTGTAAGTCATCCTCATCCAACACACATGACTTGTTTGTTTGACCAAGGCTGGACACTGTCCAGTGTTAGATGATCACTTCTGATTTGTAACCTCATTAAGATCCACACCCCAGTCTATAAGTAACTATTGGCCGTCTAGTGGACATAGTAAACAATCGCGCGTATTTAATCATAACATTGTAAAACACCATCTTAACTCTATTCTGGACTAATTCTACATTTTATCAGAAATTACATTTATAATGGCATGTATATGTATATGTTTACAAGAGATTTCGTTTGACCCCGAAGTAAAAGATGAATTAGTAAGCAAGTTTAACGCGGATATCATAACTTTATTACCAATCAAAATTACCATGGGGGATTGCCTGGTAACTATTTGTATTTTGGATTTTTGTGTCATTTCGTTATTTTCCAATCTGTCCTGCTAAACATCGTCTTTTCGAAGCGACAGACATAAATAATCTCTACTGGTTAGACGGGGATACTAATTCCTGTAACTTGTCCTACTCTAATCTCTACTGGTTAGACGGGGATACTAATTCCTGTAACTTGTCCTCCTCTAATCTCTACTGGTTAGACGGGGATACTAATTCCTGTAACTTGTCCTCCTCTAATCTCTACTGGTTAGACGGGGATACTAATTCCTGTAACTTGTCCTACTTTAATCTCTACTGGTTAGACGGGGATACTAATTCCTGTAACTTGTCCTACTCTAATCTCTACTGGTTAGACGGGGATACTAATTCCTGTAACTTGTCCTCCTCTAATCTCTACTGGTTAGACGGGAGTACTAATTCCTGTAACTTGTCCTACTCTAATCTCTACTGGTTAGACGGGAGTACTAATTCCTGTAACTTGTCCTCCCCTAATCTCTACTGGTTAGACGGGGATACTAATTCCTGTAACTTGTCCTCCTCTAATCTCTACTGGTTAGACAGGATACTAATTCCTGTAACTTGTCCTCCTCTAATCTCTACTGGTCAGACGGGGATACTAATTCCTGTAACTTGTCCTCCTCTATTCTCTACTGGTTAGACAGGATACTAATTCCTGTAACTTGTCCTCCCCTAATCTCTACTGGTCAGACGGGGATACTAATTCCTGTAACTTGTCCTCCTCTAATCTCTACTGGTTAGACGGGGATACTAATTCCTGTAACTTGTCCTCCCCTAATCTCTACTGGTTAGACGGGGATACTAATTCCTGTAACTTGTCCTCCTCTAATCTCTACTGGTACTAATTCCTGTAACTTGTCCTCCCCTAATCTCTACTGGTTAGACGGGATACTAATTCCTGTAACTTGTCCTCCTGTAATCTCTACTGGTTAGACGGGAGTACTAATTCCTGTAACTTGTCCTCCCCTAATCTCTACTGGTTAGACGGGATACTAATTCCTGTAACTTGTCCTCCTGTAATCTCTACTGGTTAGACGGGGATACTAATTCCTGTAACTTGTCCTCCTCTAATCTCTACTGGTTAGACGGGGATACTAATTCCTGTAACTTGTCCTCCTCTAATCTCTACTGGTCAGACGGGGATACTAATTCCTGTAGCTTGTCCTCCTCTAATCTCTACTGGTTAGACGGGGATACTAATTCCTGTAACTTGTCCTCCTCTAATCTCTACTGGTACTAATTCCTGTAACTTGTCCTCCTCTAATCTCTACTGGTCAGACGGGGATACTAATTCCTGTAACTTGTCCTCCTCTAATCTCTACTGGTTAGACGGGGATACTAATTCCTGTAACTTATCCTCCTCTAATCTCTACTGGTTAGACGAGGATACTAATTCCTGTAACTTGTCCTCCTCTAATCTCTACTGGTTAGACGGGGATACTAATTCCTGTAACTTGTCCTCCTCTAATCTCTACTGGTTAGACGGGGATACTAATTCCTGTAACTTGTCCTCCTCTAATCTCTACTGGTTAGACGGGGATACTGATTCCTGTAACTTGTCCTCCCCTAATCTCTACTGGTACTAATTCCTGTAACTTGTCCTACTCTAATCTCTACTGGTTAGACGGGGATACTAATTCCTGTAACTTGTCCTCCTCTAACCTCTACTGGTTAGACGGGGTACTATTTTACTTTGAGAGGGTTTTTTTCAATGATTTGCAAGCTGTAAAATTTCCTGTCAACAGATATGTCAATGGTTATGTTTATATTGCTGTTGATTCTCTGAAGATGTACTTGCCTACTAGTGTATGTTTAATGTAGTTCGTCTTTGTGATAGACACGATTTAAACAAACCAATATGTGGTCCTAAAACATCTGTTCACACAAAAGACTTGTTTATGAAACTTGCCGACAACATTTGACCAATAATTATAAAAACGAAACTAAAATTGAACTCAACATCGGATCCTGTTCCTATATCATACCCAACGCGACACCAAACTCCAACCTGTAAATAAAAAACAAAACATTGTAGGGCACTCTTTATCGTCAAAAAGTTCCAAATTATCAATCCGACCCAAATTATCAGGACTCTGACAGATTATCAAATACATCTCTCACCAAGGCTCCAAAGATTGTTGGTACTTGGCGGTTGGTACTTGGCGGTTGGTACTTGGCGCTAGATTCATTTTTCAGTCTAATATCGTTTGGATGGTTATCCACAGCTGAAGTTGTTATCATGTACGGACAACCACAATTTAATGTATACTAATTAAAATTGAAAATGGTAGCCAAATCCATTACAAATCACTTTTGATATGATTTCTCGGTATCAAAAAGCATGTATACATGTACAATAAAGATATGATTACTCGTATTAAAACATGGGTCTTATGTTAATAGCTCCACATTGTACATGTACAATGTGTTAACCTGCAAAAGGTTTGCTCTGTTATGTTGCCACAAACATTTGACATGTGTTGTAGAGGATCAATACGATAGCTTTCCTCAGATTGTGCCATTGAAACTGTTGAAACCACTCTGACCCAGTGTTACCTCGTATTCTCTCAAAGCCATCAGCAATTCCCTCAGAAGTTTCTTTCGATGATTCTAGCGAATGATTTTCTTAAAGTATACAACATTGTCAAAATCTTCAAACATGAACACCATTGCAGATGCAACTGTGCGTCTGCAGTATAATTCTTGAGCGTCTATGACTGTATGAAACTGGACGTCATCACTTATAAATTTACACCTGGAAGGGTCCCACAAGACACTTCAGACTTTGTTCAGGAACAACACGTGTCACATCTGTAGATGAACCCTATCCATCCTAGAGACGTAGCACCTATCAAAGATCGTTTGAACCAGTTGGACTTCTACACAGTTGTAGCTTTTAGAATGACTTTCCCAGTATTTGTGTCGGATGATTTTGTCTCCTTCCCCTTGCAGTGTGTTATTATCTTTAAAAGAAAACGTACAGTGTTACTCCAGAAATGAGATTGTCACCACTACCCATAGGGAAATAGTACATGTACAGCCTTGTTTCTCCTGAAGAGGGTTCTTATAGCCTTCATCAAACATTTAATCACGTATGATTTTCTAGAACCTGCTTTGACACAATCTGCCTTAAAGGTGTCGTCTTTAAAAAAAAAAAAGCACTTATGCAGAGTTTCCATTCCAATATTGAATACGATCCCGAATCTTCATTCATATCTCCAAGGACAACATTGGAATCAGATCCAGAAGGTTGTGTGGTTCCGGTTCATTGCTCTCAGGATTTACCTTTCAGTCCAAGTTTCCCCCAAACCTTGTGGGTATATTCTGGCCCTCAATCTTCATACAGGAACTTGGATAGGACTGCCTCACAACATGTTATTTGCCGAATAATATTCATCCACTTTGATTGTTCAACTTCGTAATCTGACAAGTGTATATTGTCTTGTAACAGTTTGAAAACAGTATTTTCATCAGATAAATCCATGCTCTCTCCGTCTGTTTCCTTTACGTTAATTGGAGGGAGTATTTTTAAAGATTGGAAATGATACTCTACACAACTACCTGTGGTAGGACAATACTATACCCCATCCCCTTCATTGATTTTAAATCTAATCAGTAAACGCGACCCCCTGGTCTTTCCGCACTGATAGCTTCCCCGTAATGAGACTCCAAAATAAAGAATTTTATTGACATTAGTAGTTTTTCCTTTCTGTATTTGACATTTTAGCTCGGCAAATGTTAGGCGCACTTCCCCCAGTTGTTGTCTGAATTACCCCCTTCAAAGTACTTGTTCTTATGGTCATGTTGTAAATAACAAATTTAAAATATTAGTGATGTACGAAATGTTCGTCATCTATCCACAGTCAATTATCTGTACTTTGCGCCAGTGACTCGCATGTACGTGAACTGTTCATGAAAAAAATCACCTTTTCAAAAAGGAAAGGAAAGTGTTAAAACGTGTTGTGTTGTGAATTCTGATAAAGGAATACTTCCACGTGTTAGCCAAGGAAGGGGTGAAGATTCTGAGACCTTTCTGTGGGTCCTTTGCCTTCATCTAAAGCTTTAGGAAGTATATTTGTTAATCATTCACATCAACAACATGATCAGGTAGCAGACCACTTGAGCTGGTTTTTCCACTGATGCATTCTCCATATAATTCATTTGACTTCCAGAAGGACCCTTGTTTTTTGTGTGCATAGTGTTTGCCAAGAACTCGTTAGTTTCGATATCTTCTATTTCCTCAGGTACAAATCCGTGCACTAGAAAGTATGGTATCAAAGTATACATGATTGTTATTTTTAACTTTGTATCGAAAATCTTTTGGTGTTTTTAGTTTGCCCTTGTTTAAGGTCAATCCTTCTTTTATGACAAATACAACAGTAACTGGTAAGACATTTGTTAGACCTCATTTCCTCATGGAATCCATAAATTTATTATGTGGTAATGCTGCATTGTGACGTTATATGGTTTATCTTTAAGACAATATTTACTGTAAAAGCTTTGGTACATGTTTGAGAAGTGGATACTTTCAGTTTTGCCTTTTTTTTTTCCTTTGAAAATTCAAAACGGTTTAGATTTTTAATCTGTGTTGCTGTTTGGTGTATATGAGTAATGGTATGTGTGTTTTTGGTTGTTTAGTACGTGTGGGAAGAGACTGTGGATGTAGTGGACTTGTTTTCTCTGTACCTGTATTTTCAGGATAATATTCGGATTATTAAGGGACGGAAAAGTCTTTCTGATTTAATGTGGTAGTGGTTTGATGCGGGATTAAGGTATGAGTTTTTATGGTCATATATAAAAAGGGGTGTGGGGGGAGGGGGTTGGGGGAGGGGGTTGGGGGGTTACCTGGAAGGAGCAGTATTTCCTTGTAATGTAATGTCCCATGAATGGGCTCTAACAAACATCCGCACTTAAATTTGTTCCTCTTTTTAAATTACATGTACTAATTATAACAATGATCATTTCTACTGTAAAGCTCGCGTTACTTGGATTCAAAGTGGTGAAGATTGACATAGTGAATGTGACTTTCGTTTTCAAATTTAGACAGTTATGTCCAATTTGAAAATATTACATGCTACATTTATTTCACAAGCTTTTGCCAAACCACATTCTGAATCATATTCCTCAAGTTCATGATTTGAGTAATGGCGGGATTGTATGCTAAACTCAATTAATTTTTCCGTGCCAGATTTGTAAAATATGAGTTATTTGCCAGTTTGTGTATCACCTTGTAAAATAAACTGAAGCAATAAAAGAATCGGGTGTCCTCGACAGGAACATCATACATGAAGTGATTCTGATTATAAATTGATATTCCTGATTGCTGAAGGGATTTATACAGATCCATTACAGGCCCACTAACCACAGTATACATTTGTACTAATTAATCTGTTAACGTTACACTAACCTGACTAGGCCCACTAACCACAGTATACTAATTAATATGTTAACGTTAAACTAACCTGACTAGGCCCACTAACCACAGTATACTAATTAATCTGTTTACGTTACACTAACCTGACTAGGCCCACTAACCACAGTATACTAATTAATCTGTTAACGTTACACTAACCTGACTAGGCCCACTAACCACAGTATACTAATTAATCTGTTAACGTTACACTAACCTGACTAGGCCCACTAACCACAGTATACTAATTAATCTGTTTACGTTACACTAACCTGACTAGGCCCACTAACCACAGTATACTAATTATTCTGTTAACGTTAAACTAACCTGACTAGGCCCACTAACCACAGTATACTAATTAATCTGTTAACGTTACACTAACCTGACTAGGCCCACTAACCACAGTATACTAATTAATCTGTTAACGTTACACTAACCTGACTAGGCCCACTAACCACAGTATACTAATTAATCTGTTAACGTTACACTAACCTGGCTAGGCCCACTAACCACAGTATACTAATTAATCTGTTTACGTTACACTAGCCTGACTAGGCCCACTAACCACAGTATACTAATTAATCTGTTAACGTTACACTGACCTGACTAGGCCCACTAACCACAGTATACTAATTAATCTGTTAACGTTACACTAACCTGACTAGGCCCACTAACCACAGTATACTAATTAATATGTTAACGTTACACTGACCTGACTAGGCCCACTAACCACAGTATACTAATTAATCTGTTAACGTTACACTAACCTGACTAGGCCCACTAACCACAGTATACTAATTAATCTGTTAACGTTACACTAACCTGACTAGGCCTACTAACCACAGTATACTAATTAATCTGTTAACGTTACACTAACCTGACTAGGCCTACTAACCACAGTATACTAATTAATATGTTAACGTTACACTAACCTGACTAGGCCCACTAACCACAGTATACTAATTAATATGTTAACGTTACACTAACCTGACTAGGCCTACTAACCACAGTATACTAATTAATATGTTAACGTTACACTAACCTGACTAGGCCCACTAACCACAGTATACTAATTAATATGTTAACACTACACTAACCTGACTAGGCCCACTAACCACAGTATACTAATTAATCTGTTAACGTTACACTAACCTGACTAGGCCCACTAACCACAGTATACTAATTAATCTGTTAACGTTACACTAACCTAACTAGGCCCACTAACCACAGTATACATTTGTACTAATTTATCTGTTAACGTTTAACTAACCTGACTAGGCCCACTAACCACAGTATACTAATTAATCTGTTAACGTTTAACTAACCTGACTAGGCCCACTAACCACAGTATACTAATTAATATGTTTACGTTAAACTAACCTGACTAGGCCGAAGTATTGACAGTAATGTTGCAGAAGGGGAGTACAATAGTAAGGTATTTCCCCTTGAATCGAAAGATTTAGAATATTATTGCAAGTTTGAAATATATTTAAACACAAGAATACAAAATATTGTTAATAAATAAGTCACTTTACTTTTCCTCCACCCGTAAGGTATGACAGTGGATTCGTGGGATGGATTTGTACCTTTTTCTTTCGCATCTGTTGCCGGTAAAGAGCGAAGTTTCTGTCACCTGCGCAGCCAGAAGAGCCCTATAAGCTCTCGGAAGCGCAGGAATTTGAAGAATCGTTTCAGTATCGTCTGAAATAATCCAGTCGGTGTCGCCAAGATGGCGTTACACGTCTCTTAAAAAACTCAATACCATGTATACTGTCGGCTGTCTTAACTACTCTATATCTTACAGTGGTCATTATCAACAAATCACACGACACAGACATTGCTACCTTATTACTAATTTTTTTTCAAATACAGCAGAGATGTCTGCTCAGCGTGACGCCCGACATCCCGATAACAATAACAATCACATCATTGGTGTGATTTTACCTTTACATCACGATGACAATAACAATCACATCATTGGTGTGATTTTACCTGTACATCACGATAACAATAACAATCACATCATTGGTGTGATTTTACCTTTACATCACGATGACAATAACAAACACATCATTGGTGTGATTTTACCTGTACATCACGATAACAATAACAAACACATCATTGGTGTGATTTTACCTTTACATCACGATGACAATAACAAACACATCATTGGTGTGATTTTACCTGTACATCACGATGACAATAACAAACATATAATTTACATCACGATGACAATAACAAACACATCATTGGTGTGATTTTACCTTTACATCACGATGACAATAACAAACATATAATTTACATCACGATGACAATAACAAACACATCATTGGTGTGATTTTACCTTTACATCACGATGACAATAACAAACACATCATTGGTGTGATTTTACCTGTACTTCACGATGACAATAACAAACATATAATTTACATCATGATGACAATAACAATCACATCATTGGTGTGATTTTACCTGTACTTCACGATGACAATAACAAACATATAATTTACATCACGATGACAATAACAATCACATCATTGGTGTGATTTTACCTGTACTTCACGATGACAATAACAAACACATCATTGGTGTGATTTTACCTTTACATCCCGATAACAATAACAAACATATAATTTACATCACGATGACAATAACAAACATAAAATTTACATCACGATGACAATAACAAACATATAATTTACATCACGATGACAATAACAATCACATCATTGGTGTGATTTTACCTTTACATCACGATGACAATAACAAACACATCATTGGTGTGATTTTACCTTTACATCACGATGACAATAACAATCACATCATTGGTGTGATTTTACCTTTACATCACGATGACAATAACAAACACATCATTGGTGTGATTTTACCTTTACATCACGATAACAATAACAAACATATAATTTACATCACGATAACAATAACAATCACATCATTGGTGTGATTTTACCTTTACATCACGATGACAATAACAAACACATCATTGGTGTGATTTTACCTTTACATCACGATGACAATAACAAACATATAATTTACATCACGATGACAATAACAAACACATCATTGGTGTGATTTTACCTTTACATCACGATAACAATAACAAACATATAATTTACATCACGATGACAATAACAAACACATCATTGGTGTGATTTTACCTTTACATCACGATAACAATAACAAACATATAATTTACATCACGATAACAATAACAATCACATCATTGGTGTGATTTTACCTTTACATCACGATGACAATAACAAACATATAATTTACATCACGATAACAATAACAAACATATAATTTACATCACGATGACAATAACAAACACATCATTGGTGTGATTTTACCTTTACATCACGATAACAATAACAAACATATAATTTACATCACGATAACAATAACAATCACATCATTGGTGTGATTTTACCTTTACATCACGATGACAATAACAAACACATCATTGGTGTGATTTTACCTGTACATCACGATGACAATAACAATCACATCATTGGTGTGATTTTACCTTTACATCACGATGACAATAACAAACATATAATTTACATCACGATGACAATAACAATCACATCATTGGTGTGATTTTACCTTTACATCACGATGACAATAACAATCACATCATTGGTGTGATTTTACCTGTACATCACGATGACAATAACAAACATATAATTTACATCACGATGACAATAACAAACATATAATTTACATCACGATGACAATAACAAACACATCATTGGTGTGATTTTACCTGTACATCACGATAACAATAACAATCACATCATTGGTGTGATTTTACCTGTACATCACGATGACAATAACAATCACATCATTGGTGTGATTTTACCTGTACATCACGATGACAATAACAAACATATAATTTACATCACGATGACAATAACAAACACATCATTGGTGTGATTTTACCTTTACATCACGATGACAATAACAAACATATAATTTACATCACGATAACAATAACAAACACATCATTGGTGTGATTTTACCTTTACATCACGATGACAATAACAAACACATCATTGGTGTGATTTTACCTGTACATCACGATGACAATAACAAACATATAATTTACATCACGATGACAATAACAAACATATGATTTACATCACGATGACAATAACAAACACATCATTTGTGTGATTTTACCTGTACATCACGATGACAATAACAAACACATCATTGGTGTGATTTTACCTGTACATCACGATGACAATAACAAACATATAATTTACATCACGATGACAATAACAAACATATAATTTACATCACGATGACAATAACAAACACATCATTGGTGTGATTTTACCTGTACATCACGATGACAATAAAAATCATATCATTGGTGTGATTTTACCTGTACATCACGATGACAATAACAAACATATAATTTACATCACGATGACAATAACAATCACATCATTGGTGTGATTTTACCTGTACATCACGATGACAATAACAAACATATAATTTACATCACGATGACAATAACAAACACATCATTGGTGTGATTTTACCTTTACATCACGATGACAATAACAAACATATAATTTACATCACGATAACAATAACAAACACATCATTGGTGTGATTTTACCTTTACATCACGATGACAATAACAAACACATCATTGGTGTGATTTTACCTGTACATCACGATGACAATAACAAACATATAATTTACATCACGATGACAATAACAAACATATGATTTACATCACGATGACAATAACAAACACATCATTTGTGTGATTTTACCTGTACATCACGATGACAATAACAAACACATCATTGGTGTGATTTTACCTGTACATCACGATGACAATAACAAACATATAATTTACATCACGATGACAATAACAAACATATAATTTACATCACGATGACAATAACAAACACATCATTGGTGTGATTTTACCTGTACATCACGATGACAATAAAAATCATATCATTGGTGTGATTTTACCTGTACATCACGATGACAATAACAAACATATAATTTACATCACGATGACAATAACAATCACATCATTGGTGTGATTTTACCTGTACATCACGATGACAATAACAAACACATCCTTGGTGTGATTTTACCTGTACATCACGATGACAATAACAAACATATAATTTACATCACGATGACAATAACAATCATATCATTGGTGTGATTTTACCTGTACATCACGATAACAACAACAATCACATCATTGGTGTGCTTTTACCTGTACATCACGATAACAATAACAATCACATCATTGGTGTGATTTTACCTGTACATCACGATAACAATAACAAACACATCATTGGTGTGATTTTACCTTTACATCACGATGACAATAACAAACATATAATTTACATCACGATGACAATAACAAACACATCATTGGTGTGATTTTACCTGTACATCACGATGACAATAAAAATCATATCATTGGTGTGATTTTACCTGTACATCACGATGACAATAACAAACATATAATTTACATCACGATGACAATAACAATCACATCATTGGTGTGATTTTACCTGTACATCACGATGACAATAACAAACATATAATTTACATCACGATGACAATAACAAACACATCATTGGTGTGATTTTACCTTTACATCACGATGACAATAACAAACATATAATTTACATCACGATAACAATAACAAACACATCATTGGTGTGATTTTACCTTTACATCACGATGACAATAACAAACACATCATTGGTGTGATTTTACCTGTACATCATGATGACAATAACAAACATATAATTTACATCACGATGACAATAACAAACATATGATTTACATCACGATGACAATAACAAACACATCATTTGTGTGATTTTACCTGTACATCACGATGACAATAACAAACACATCATTGGTGTGATTTTACCTGTACATCACGATGACAATAACAAACATATAATTTACATCACGATGACAATAACAAACATATAATTTACATCACGATGACAATAACAAACACATCATTGGTGTGATTTTACCTGTACATCACGATGACAATAAAAATCATATCATTGGTGTGATTTTACCTGTACATCACGATGACAATAACAAACATATAATTTACATCACGATGACAATAACAATCACATCATTGGTGTGATTTTACCTGTACATCACGATGACAATAACAAACACATCCTTGGTGTGATTTACCTGTACATCACGATGACAATAACAAACATATAATTTACATCACGATGACAATAACAATCATATCATTGGTGTGATTTTACCTGTACATCACGATAACAACAACAATCACATCATTGGTGTGCTTTTACCTGTACATCACGATAACAATAACAATCACATCATTGGTGTGATTTTACCTTTACATCACGATGACAATAACAAACATATAATTTACATCACGATGACAATAACAATCACATCATTGGTGTGATTTTACCTGTACATCACGATGACAATAACAAACACATCATTGGTGTGATTTTACCTGTACATCACGATGACAATAACAAACACATCCTTGGTGTGATTTTACCTGTACATCACGATGACAATAACAAACATATAATTTACATCACGATGACAATAACAATCATATCATTGGTGTGATTTTACCTGTACATCACGATGACAATAACAAACATATAATTTACATCACGATGACAATAACAATCACATCATTGGTGTGATTTTACCTTTACATCACGATGACAATAACAAACATATAATTTACATCACGATGACAATAACAATCATATCATTGGTGTGATTTTACCTTTACATCACGATGACAATAACAAACATATAATTTACATCACGATGACAATAACAATCACATCATTGGTGTGATTTTACCTGTACATCACGATGACAATAACAATCACATCATTGGTGTGATTTTACCTGTACATCACGATGACAATAACAAACACATCCTTGGTGTGATTTTACCTGTACATCACGATGACAATAACAAACATATAATTTACATCACGATGACAATAACAATCATATCATTGGTGTGATTTTACCTGTACATCACAATAACAACAACAATCACATCATTGGTGTGCTTTTACCTGTACATCACGATAACAATAACAAACACATCATTGGTGTGATTTTACCTTTACATCACGATGACAATAACAAACATATAATTTACATCACGATGACAATAACAATCACATCATTGGTGTGATTTTACCTGTACATCACGATGACAATAACAAACACATCATTGGTGTGATTTTACCTGTACATCACGATGACAATAACAAACACATCCTTGGTGTGATTTTACCTGTACATCACGATGACAATAACAAACATATAATTTACATCACGATGACAATAACAATCATATCATTGGTGTGATTTTACCTGTACATCACGATGACAATAACAAACATATAATTTACATCACGATGACAATAACAATCACATCATTGGTGTGATTTTACCTTTACATCACGATGACAATAACAAACATATAATTTACATCACGATGACAATAACAATCATATCATTGGTGTGATTTTACCTTTACATCACGATGACAATAACAAACATATAATTTACATCACGATGACAATAGCAATCACATCATTGGTGTGATTTTACCTGTACATCACGATGACAATAACAATCACATCATTGGTGTGATTTTACCTGTACATCACGATGACAATAACAAACACATCCTTGGTGTGATTTTACGTGTACATCACGATGACAATAACAAACATATAATTTACATCACGATGACAATAACAATCATATCATTGGTGTGATTTTACCTGTACATCACAATAACAACAACAATCACATCATTGGTGTGCTTTTACCTGTACATCACGATAACAATAACAAACACATCATTGGTGTGATTTTACCTTTACATCACGATGACAATAACAAACATATAATTTACATCACGATGACAATAACAATCACATCATTGGTGTGATTTTACCTTTACATCACGATGACAATAACAAACACATCATTGGTGTGATTTTACCTTTAAACAAGGATAACACGAAATTAAGGTCTGTACTCGCATCAAATACGTTTCATTTACTTTATTTGAAAGTTGATTTCTTTGCCAAGAGGAGGCTCTGAAAAAACACAATCGCGAGAAATTGAGCACGCGCTATTGGGTTTTCTGCCAATTCAACGTTCCGGTGGCTCTTTGATATTTAATAAATATTACCCTCTTTCTTAGTTATTGTTTTTATAATAAAGGGTTTTGTCTTTAACAGAAATTAGAAATCGGCTAAATGCTGAATTATCTACTTTCCATGTCGCGGTGTGTCGCGAGTGAACAAAGTTATGATATATGAAATAGTATACTGCGTTCACAATGTCGGTGTAGAGACACATTCAGATGATACACTTAGAGATATCGCTATTGTAGACAAGCTGTCTGTCACAATAGCTTCATGGAATTGATCGGGGGTAGATGTTTACTTTCTCAGGTTACTTTTAAGAGCAATGTACCGACGACATCACCTTTCGGTTCCTTTGTAAAAACCACTTACCAATATTAAACGACATTGTTTTATGTATAACAAAACAAAAGAATACTAATTTTCTTATTTTTCAGTGATGTTCTGCACCTTTCCGTTTCGCACGCACCATGTTCGAAAATGCTGCGTCACTCATGTTCTACAAACATCTATCATAGCACGATGTTTTTTTTCAACCAACAAAAAAAGGAAAACGAGTATTATAGAGTAGCCATGCCTGGGTTAATTAGCCACACTGGAAGATAGTGAGGTTATTCCTGAAAATCCACTGAAATATCACAATAATGGTACCTACATGGAAGGATTATTGATACGTTTTCATTGTTTTCATGCACGCACACAATGAAAGATGAAAGACACTAATAGAATAACATGAACATCATCAGGTACGTCATCTCTGGAGGAATAAAGCAATCCTTTCTTAGTGCAGCTTTGCGTTTGAAAAAAAAACAAGATTTGCCTGTATGTTGTATGTGTACAAACAAATTTACCTCTGTTGTGTTTTATTTATTCATCTGTTATTGTGTTTTTTTTTGTCTTTATTTTACGATAAAAGGTGTGAACATGTTGAAGTTAGCGCGAGTGTTTATGGTCGACGTGACGATTTGTGAGGCTACACAACACACAACATATACATGTCATCATAGGAGCGGTATCTCCTGCTGTGGAATCTGAACTTGTTGGTGTTTGGTTAGCGAGATATTTAAATTCTCTCTATGATTAAGATTACGAGGGTAATAAGGTTTACAGATAGTCATTACACTGTCACCAGATGCTAGTTTATGTGGTAGGACATGTATCTCTCATCCGTATCGGTACTGAATGTATGCCTGAAATAATAGCATCTTCATGTCAAAAATATTACCAGTTTTCGGGGGAATGACTTTTTTGGTGATTGACATCAAACACCTGACATTGTTTTCACTGTCGTAATTACGGAGATATTAACGATTGGTTTTCACCATCCGTACGTTTTCTACGTTTTCACAAAAAAATAAACAAAATTGCATTTCTTGCGTAATATTCAAGATTAAATAATGTTTCATAGGTTTTTTTTTTCATTATACATTAGATTTTTTATCAGTTAAAACGGACGTCGTTTTTGTGAGACAATAGTATTGATCGTATGCGAAAAACTGCTACTTAACTGGTGAAGTACATTGTCTGTTAATTAAGTGTTATGTTAACTGGTGAAGTACATTGTCTGTTAATTAAGTGTTATGTTAACTGGTGAAGTACATTGTCTGTTGATTAAGTGTTATGTTAACTGGTGAAGTACAATGTCTGTTGTCTATTTTACAACCTAAAGGCGATATGTAAATTATGTATTGGATTGTAGAGTGTAACTGGCCATTGTGTCGTTTGAAATATGAGTAAATACAAATCTTTGTATTTACTGACACCACTGATGGCCCAGACACTGCTGTGGGCGGATACATGTACGTGTTTACATCAATGTGTGGTGTAGTTATAGAGTCCCTGCTGTTACAACTGTTATATGATGGCATTTGTCTCGGGGAACTAACTTCTGGTCATCGCGCAATGACAAGTCAAATAGTCCCATAACTCATGCTTTTGTTTTGGTGATTATTCCGCCAACCTGCAGACTCTGTGATCAAGATGTATTCTCTCTATCTGTAACTACTTAAGCAAAAAATCGAAGGACTTCTGTTTCGTTATATTAGAGTTGTTTATGCGTAGTGTACCTTTTCGTGACGAATATGTAGAGAGTTAGTCTATACATATTGTGTAAAAATGTATTGCCGGAAATTTCCCCGGAATGTTGCGATTGTGTGGGAGGTGTGCTGGGTAAACAAACATGGCCGCCGGTCACTTTCAGTAGCAATATGATAAGCTTGTTAGCCTTTAGTTAAATATACATGTAGGCCGGCAGGAAAAATGAAGCAACCAAAAGAATCTGGAATTATGACACAATGATATTGTAAAAGCACAAGGTTGTCACAAACAGAGCCATCACAGATACGAAATCGTGTGTCAGCATCGTCTTCTAGAAACACTAATTTGAATATGTTACAAAGAAACGTCCTTGTCACCTACAGACAGGACGGCTGTCATTTAGAATATTCTTTTGATAATAACGCGAATCCAGTTGATGGAAACATAAGCATTTCTATCCCTGGAAATACTCAATTCTCTTGATCCATTTGAACCTCCCCTCAGTACTTCCTTATTATATATCAATGCACGGTACCGGCTTTTATTCCAAACATTAATCCTTTGCGACAGAGAAACACTTTTATCATGATAAATAAAAATCATTTTTGTGCTCGTCGTTTATGATGACACGAGGAACTATATCAGTTTGCTGGACATGTAGGTTCTCCTAGAAATTAAGCTTGCTAACGTCAAATGTAAATTTATCAGATGCTTGTATACAGTTGATATGAATACAGTTTGGACAACAGATAAATAGAATGTCCCCGTTATGAATACACATTTAAGGATTTAAATACGTAGTTTAATGTCTGATTAAGTAATCTGGTTATTATACTGGAACCCGTGTGTCACAAACACGGTATAACGTAAGAGTGGGTGTAAAACCTCGCCTGGTTAGTAAACTAAAATTAACAAAACACATAATTAGTATTGTGGGTTGTGATTTAAGCTTCAAAATCTAGATTTTAAAACCATAATACGTCATTGTATAATCGTACAGAGACGTGCTGTATCTGGGAATCCGAGATTAATTCACACGGCTAGGATGGCTTACAAATCCCCCTATTGTAACAGCATTTATTTTGATGGAATCTACTGGTTTGATATTTAACTCGTAAAAAGCAAAAAGAGTCGACAACACCAAATGTTACAGTCACAATGGAATTACGGCGGGAAGAGATTCTTATCGTAATACTGAATATAATCCGTATCAAAGATATGGTTTACAGTTACAAGTGAACAATTAAATGTCTTGTTTCAGGTTTTCACATAATCTGTGGTATGCGGTAAATCTCACACAAAAAGGATTGATTGAAAACAAGGATAGGCTGATTCATACGATACCAAAGTCGCATATTTTCACTATTAATACCAAAAGCTTCTGTATTTTAATTTTAAAGTGAGAAACATAAGCGATCAATAAAAAAAACTTTTTTTTAATATTGTTATTTTTGTTAAAGCGACTATAACTTAAAAATCACTGTTTGAAGAAATTACCACACGTTTTTAAATGAAAAATATAATATAAAATTAAGACTTTCCTTAAATTATGACAGTAAAAAGTGTCGGCTTCCACGTCCTATACATCAACGCATGTAACAGCTCGCAAGCTGCAAACTGCGCGTGCGGGTCTCGAGAAAGAAACAACATGACGTATATTCTAACACAAAAATGCGAGAACGAAACTTAAAGCGACCATAACTGTAAAAATCACTAATGGAAAATATTATCAATGGTATTTTCTATATATCATAGAAATGCGAAAATTGACCGTATCTGTGGTTTGTAAAACATGAATCAATGCCAAACAAAAACATTACAATTCGGTAGGTCCTACAAGACCGCATATGTTACCACTCGTAAGCAGAAGACTGCGCGTGCTAAAGCAGAATATTACCCCTCTTTGGGCCCCACAAATGTCAACATGAGCTGAGACCATTATAATACAATTGTAGCATGTCTCGTTCAAGGAATCCTAACATAAAGCCCATTGGTATGTTGTACTATAAAAACAGAGTTGACTTTACATACGTATAAACACAGATTCTATTTTGACTTTGGAATCCAAATGGCGGTTGTGAATAATACCACAACAAATATGGCATACATAAAGGGAGGTATTTAAAACATCAAAAATATCCCTATTAGACACCATTTTGAACTCTGAACATTGCATACGACAGTTTTTTGGGGAAATTGTTTAACCGCTGAGTTTGGGCTAAAAGATGCATATTTCTGAAAAGAAAAATCCACAGTTTAAATATTTGTCTTGAAATTATCCTTCTTACTGAAGTCACTATCAGTATTTAAAACATTTTTTTTATTATCATGATTTTGAGAAATTACATGTTCAAAAACAGTTTGGTATGTCATATGACTTGTTTTGTGCAAATGTATGGAGCATAAAAGCAAATTCCTATAGATGACCGCTAAATCGCTACAAGTCCTGAACTACTGAATTGAGTTTGATCAAAGTAAAAAGCCGTGTGTATCATAAACCCAGACCTCCTCGAGTCAACACTCCACTTTTACTTTCCAGCCATGTATGAACGAGTATTTGCAATATTCCTTGGAGGGCATATCCTTCACAGATGAATGTATATTGTACATTTTAAATGGATCATTTTTCCTAAAATAACGTTGATAAATTCTCATTTGAACTTTTTTTAATCAGATCGGGCATCAACTTATAAAGTGTATTTTTAAAACTTATTAAACAATTTACACAAGTCTGCAAGCGTCCTCTTTTTACTGGCAGAACAAAATGGATTTTTACTTCACGTAGTATTGTGACTGATTTTGGCCATGTCACATTGCGTTCCAGAGATTGCACCACGGGACTGTTTTGAAAACATCGAGTGATTCTGCAACATTTACTCAAACATTGATTTCCACAAGTACTTAAACAAGAGGCCCATAGGGCCTGTATCGCTCACCTGGATATTGTATTGGTTATGGCATAACACTATCCAATTTGGATAAACTACTAGTTTACACAAAGGAAATATGACATCTGACTAAAACCCAGAGAGTTCGAGATAATCACATAGTATACAATACAATACAATACAATACAATACAATACAATACAGTAATATTTTATTTGAGTGTCACACATCATATTACACATATACAGTGAGGGTAACGATAAAAGCTTGTTGAAAATGTACATGATGTCCAGTCGTATTCGGCTTATGAGACACTTTAAAATATGTATGCTCTTTGAATATCAAATGTCAGACCTTTATCTTTATAGCATAGCCTATGTCGACGTTTAAATATTCATAAGTTTGGTTCTAAGTTATGCTTCATCATAAAATATAAAGATTTCGATAAAAGATATTGAAGATCATTATTTTTGTACCTATAATATGAAATAAAATATAAAGATAATAGGAATAATAATCAATGTTACATAGGATTTTGAAGGTATTTCGTCACCGTTTACCTGGAGTTCAGGAGTGTCCGGTGGTTATAATGGTCGGAGGGATAAGTACGTAGCTGGCTTGGGGAGGGATTATTGGCCGGACTGGGTAGGGGTGAACTGTACTTACTCTACTTGACAAATCAAGAGTTATCTCCTTCATATCAACATGTAAATTAATCAAAATATAATTCATTTAGGAATTCACTTTAAACATTTGAAACAAAATTAATATGTAAATGTTCAGAATGCACTCAAAAGTTTTTCATTAAATTTCTTAAACATGAAACAGATGTAGTGATGTAAAAATCTGTGTTGAAAATTGGTACATATGGTGAAATCGATTTTATTTGTATATAAAGTCATATATACTGATAGTAGGTTTTTAAATATAAGAATGTGTTATTGCTCAAACACAGGTACGAATGTACCACCGTGTAAGCAAAGGTCCACTAAGCCCAAATTGGCCTTCCCTGGTGTGAATGTAGTTAGATACAGTGTACTAACACTACACTTTCAACTACATATTTCCTTTCCTACAGCTACGCCGATTGTATTCCTACGCCGATTGTATTCCTACGCCGGTAGGTTAACATGCTCTTTGTCGTGGAGATGACAGTTATGCTTTTATTTCCGAGAGAAAGTAGTAGAGGAAAGGAGAAATTAATATGCAAACTCTTTATATAGAGATCACTGAGGAGTTTACATGATTAATTAAGGGTGATCATATCACGTGTCACTTTCACAAATATCAAGACTCCTCACACCTGGGCAAGTAGTGGATGGAAATCCTATCCAGGTTTTATAACTTATAATCATCTGCAATAACATAACATTTAACACTTTAATGAATCTTAGTATTCCTGAAATAGAAATGTTTAAGATTAAAACTTGAACTTAACCAACTCATTAGCAAGAAGATTGTCTTAATTAATTTTAATCTGATATACTTCCAGATAGTTCAGCCTTGACCTATATATTCAATGCCATCATCGTCAACTTTGAAGTAGATTTCAGATGATTTATTCACAGTTATTTCTCATATGATAATGAAATTAGAAATTAATGTACAGTATCTGATGATCAGATCACAATCAAGATTTACACATGTATGAAGGTGTCATAAACTTTGAAGCACAAGTTGTTTGAACCCGACTCTCCAGCGTACTGTAAAATAAGACATGTACACTTTCACATGTATGCAGATCTAGTAAATACATGGTAGTTCTGAACATGACTTTCATATTCTGTATATATTACATCAGAAGTACATATATATATACAAAAAAAAAAACACAAATTCTCAAAAGTGTTAATTATAAGGATTACTATTGATAAATATATATCATCCAAAGATTGAACTTGATTTAACACCTATTACTTGTATCTTATGGTTATGTGTTCTTCTGATGACTCAGCATGTACTCAAAACACAAATTATCCACCCTTATGATTTAAAATTATTTAAATATCATAGTTGGATTTGAACTTGATGACTATATTTATCATGCATTGCATTGATATTGAGAAATTATACAACACAACTGTCCAGACAATTGTTCTGTATCAACAAGTAATAAGAGTAAAAGTTATAGTTATCCGCGAATCAGAGGGGGATACAGTATTGTCAGTGCTGTACAGATCTTAAAAACATTTGAAGCTGTATCTGCAGAGCTGATAGGCATTACACCGTTCAGTATACGAAAGAGTTTGATACGTTGCATCTGTCGCTCAACATGAATACGAAGATTTGCGATTCGTCGGGTTGTTTCCACCTCCCTCCAGGAGAATTTTCTATGCTTCCTCTTGAATGGTGGTATGATCAGTTGGATGTTCTTAGGAGTAGTCATGTCTGATATAAGAAATCCTTTGTCCACCATGATTGCATCACCATCATCACACATATCTACCACTCCAGACTTATCTGTAATCTTTTTGTCTGAGATGCTGGCAGCATAACAAGATTGTCACCAAACTAGGCACTCCAGCTGGTATGATGCCTACCAAAACCTTCCAGGTCATATGAGACTTATAGTTTGAATACAGCAGTGACTTAGCTCTGGTAGATTCTGGTGTCTCTGTCCGTATCTCGGTACAGTCCAGTATAACACGTGTATTTAGATATCGTCTCCTAAATGTGGCTGACATGTTACTTTGGACTGCTTCCTTACTTGGCCAAAACATAAGCAAAGTAACCAGATCCTGAGCCAAAAATTGTACCCACGTCCGCCAAATGTTGCAGCAAGTTGTCACACTGATACAAAATCGTCTGGCCTAGGTCCTCCAACAACAAACCAAGACGAAATCTCATCATCACTAGGAGAAATTCATCTTCAATTCTCAGTTTCCTTTTTGGTCCAGGTTTCTGTTTTCCACTTCTCTGATACATTTTCTCGCCAGCTGAATGGCTGCCCCTCCAGTAGGACATGTTTGCGCGGGTTTTTAGACGGCTCAAAATCATAATGAGAGCAGGAAAGGATGGGAGTCCAGTGTAAAACATCACATCATCATCATTGTTTTTGATGTCCTCATAGTTATGACTGGTAATTTGCACTGAATTCCTACATCAACAGTGTTTTGTTTTGTCTCTTCTTCTGAAGGGTGTGGAAGACAGCAGAGTTCTTCAAACTCCTCCCTTGACAGTATCACAACATCATCTGTTTGCTCAGACTTATTAGTCTGGGAACACACATGGTTCTCTGAAATTACTCCTGCATAGTCATACATAAACACTGAGGTCTCCAGAAAAGAAATGTTGGCATGGAGAGAGCTCTGCAGAACACCATCTTCATTCTCTCCAGAAGAATTATCATCTTCCCCTTTTAAAATTATGTGTGGTGTGCACAGGGAATCAGAAATCTGAAAAAGAAAAATTAAGATGTCAAAACACAATTCTAAAAAAAAAAAAAAAAAAAAAAACTAGGGTAATTAGATTTTAAAATGCACACAAGAATGAAAAAACATAGTTTCATAAATCTTATCAATATGTCAATTGGATTATGCAAAATATATGGCCGTTATATTTAAATATCGAAAACAAATGCTGTTTGATGATACAGCACGTGTACATGTATTAAATATGTGCATCCATAAAGAAAGTCACGTGTATGATGTGAGTTAATATAAAAAAAACTGGCATTTACCTATTTATTATCACAAGCTGTGACCGTAACGCACATTTATTTGAAAAACAACAACAATATAAAAAAAAATAAACGTAATGGACCATACACATGCTCTTTAAACGATCATTTTGTCAATGAATTTACAAAACCATTGCGGATTCCACATGTCATTATACTAATTCGAGATATTTACCTTGGATGTTTTGAAGGTTTTTTGAGGGAAAACACTCGGGATCGGATATTCTGCAGACGGACCACCTCTCCCAACAAAATGTTCACTACACAAACAAGTGGTGTTTTTTAATGTAAAGTTCTTCCTAAAACACTTAACCCGTTGCTCCAGGCTCTTGAAATCTTGCTGTCCACAGGAACACGATGCAGTGACACCTTCCTGTTGTCAATTATTTTTCCGCTGTAGTTTGAGCAACCTGTTACACAACAATAAATCTTCCCCATAGCTGTTTACATTTTTGCATTTGACAACTATCCGGTAAACTATCCGGAAGCGACATGACATTCCGCACCTGCGCACATAGGGCGATAAACGTTACAGGGGAGAAAACTTTTGGATAACCGTGAAACGGACTATTCTGACACTGTTTATTATGGCCATTGAGTATTCTGACACATTGTCTAATCTTACCATTAAATATTCCGACACCTTGTCTAATCTGACCATTAAGTATTCAGCCAACTTGTCTAATCTGATCATTGAGTATTCTGACACACTGTCTTATCTGACCTGAAAGCTACATACAGCTGAATAAGAAAATCTTATAAAATAAAGGAATATACTTGACCGGGCAGGGAATCGGATTAGACAGGTTAACTTCTAAATCTGATATATTTCTCTCGGCCTCAAGTCTCGGGGATTATCACTTTTTTCAGGTTAACAATTCTTTGTATTAACCTAAACAAAATCAATAATTATATGTTGTTGGAATATTTTTGAACTGTTAATTTCATTTTCTTAATTAAAATTTGTTTTATCTAATGCTTGACAAACACCATGTCATCGAACTATGTAATGTACAGAACTTATCTTTAAGACAAAGGAAATCCAGGATCAGTAATTGACATCAGAGGAAGCTGAGAAGGAAACCCGCCGTAAGAAACAGTATTTGTAAGTGAGAGATCGCGAGTGCCACTAGCCTGTAGGACCTGGTACAATCTGGCCGTCAAATCGATCACATATAGCTCGGAAGGCAACGCGTTAGTTTATAGCAAACATCGCTCTGAAACAGATGTGGCATTATGTGGAACGAGACGGAGCCACCGGTCACTCTGTCCCCAGAGGGCGCTGCTATAAATACAACTAACATATCAAAGGAGCACTTTGATTTAATTGTTTTAATTCCTGGAAGTATATTTCTTTTAATTGATATCATAATTGTTGGAGGAAATGTCCTTGTGTTGATGGCGGTTCATCGTCATCCCAAACTTAAGAAAAGTGTTACAACTTATTTCGTTATAAACTTGGCGTTTGCCGATCTGTTGTTAGGGATCGTTGTGCTGCCTTTCTCGGCCATTTTGGATATTTTGGACTCGTGGCCCTTTGGAAAGATACTATGTATAATTTGGGCCAGACTGGACGTGTTTTGTTGCACATTGTCCAACTTGACACTGTGTGTGATAAGTGTTGACCGATATATAGGCGTGACCAGGCCCCTTCGTTACACCGTCATCATGACGAGACGGAAGGTCATTATATTAGTTTTCATTGTGTGGTTATGCTCCGTTGCGATGACAGTCCCGCCGTTGTTTGGGTGGGGGACATCAGCACCCCCAAATCCCTCAATGTGCTTTCATAATATGGACACCGGCTATGTACTGTTCAGTGCGTTTGGTCTGTTCTTTTTACCCACGATCGTCATGAGTTGTTTGTATTTACGCATTTTTCAAATAGTTAAACGGAATTTAAAAGCAATGAAAACCGGTGTGAAATCTATGGGTAGTGGATCAAATGACATAAATTTACGGATACACCGAGCCAGGCCTAAACGTATACATGATACGTCTGAAGGCAGAAACAACAAAAGTTTCATCAGTAATGCCTCCGATGATTCCGGAAGTGACGTCAGTATTGTAACGGACGTGTCAAACGCAACGGCACACGTTTATGCCATTTCAGCAACGAAGATAAGTGAAACAGATGTCGATGTACCCGTGTCTGCTGATTACTGTGATATTGCAAGGAATAAAAATGAAGCAGTGTCTTCAATGAGGAAAAGAATTGCTTGTTTTAAACAGGAGAACAAAGCGGCGATTACGCTCGGCCGCGTCGTTGGAGCTTTCGTTGTTTGTTGGCTTCCATTCTTCGTGTATCTCCCATTAGGTAGGTATTATTTGATGTTTGTTGGCTTCCATTCTTCGTGTATCTCCCATTAGGTAGGTATTATTTGTTGTTTGTTGGCTTCCATTCTTCGTGTATCTCCCATTAGGTAGGTATTATTTGATGTTTGTTGGCTTCCATTCTTCGTGTATCTCCCATTAGGTAGGTATTATTTGTTGTTTGTTGGCTTCCATTCTTCGTGTATCTCCCATTAGGTAGGTATTATTTGTTGTTTGTTGGCTTCCATTCTTCGTGTATCTCCCATTAGGTAGGTATTATTTGTTGTTTGTTGGCTTCCATTCTTCGTGTATCTCCCATTAGGTAGGTATTATTTGTTGTTTGTTGGCTTCCATTCTTCGTGTATCTCCCATTAGGTAGGTATTATTTGATGTTTGTTGGCTTCCATTCTTCGTGTATCTCCCATTAGGTAGGTATTATTTGTTGTTTGTTGGCTTCCATTCTTCGTGTATCTCCCATTAGGTAGGTATTATTTGATGTTTGTTGGCTTCCATTCTTCGTGTATCTCCCATTAGGTAGGTATTATTTGATGTTTGTTGGCTTCCATTCTTCGTGTATCTCCCATTAGGTAGGTATTATTTGTTGTTTGTTGGCTTCCATTCTTCGTGTATCTCCCATTAGGTAGGTATTATTTGTTGTTTGGTGGCTTCCATTCTTCGTGTATCTCCCATTAGGTAGGTATTATTTGTTGTTTGGTGGCTTCCATTCTTCGTGTATCTCCCATTAGGTAGGTATTATTTGTTGTTTGGTGGCTTCCATTCTTCGTGTATCTCCCATTAGGTAGGTATTATTTGATGTTTGTTGGCTTCCATTCTTCGTGTATCTCCCATTAGGTAGGTATTATTTGATGTTTGTTGGCTTCCATTCTTCGTGTATCTCCCATTAGGTAGGTATTATTTGATGTTTGTTGGCTTCCATTCTTCGTGTATCTCCCATTAGGTAGGTATTATTTGATGTTTGTTGGCTTCCATTCTTCGTGTATCTCCCATTAGGTAGGTATTATTTGATGTTTGTTGGCTTCCATTCTTCGTGTATCTCCCATTAGGTAGGTATTATTTGTTGTTTGTTGGCTTCCATTCTTCGTGTATCTCCCATTAGGTAGGTATTATTTGATGTTTGTTGGCTTCCATTCTTCGTGTATCTCCCATTAGGTAGGTATTATTTGTTGTTTGTTGGCTTCCATTCTTCGTGTATCTCCCATTAGGTAGGTATTATTTGATGATACAAACAAACCATTGGATATCTATCTTTGAATTCCAGTATGTTTTTGTTGATAAAACATCCAGTAAATAGTATGTAAGGCCGAGGGTATGATATCCGTACGTGTAGTGTTCTATGATACAGCATCATTCTTATAACAGCTTTTACAAATACTGTTTCCATATTGAATAATTATTAAATTGTTAACTGATTTATTAATTACTGTAAGATATACAAGCAAGGTTACTTAAGCATTGAACTGTTTTTGTATGGTATTTATGATCTACAATGTATTTGAATGCCAGAGCTTTGCAAGCAAACAACATACGCACATTATAATTTGTTTGCTGGCAAAGCTCTGGTATCAAAATAGATCATAAATAACATACTTAACCAGTTCAACGCTTATATTTACATTCCTTTTACGTTTTTCATTTTTAAATGCTTCAATTCATATTTAAAATTCATAATTCCAGCCTTATCGACAGTCAGCAGATTTTTTGTCAGTCGCTGGAACAGCCGGAATATGGTCGCGTGTTTTTTTGGCAAACAAAATAGTACATGGAACTTTTTAAAGCAAACTCATTTTATGATCAACGTAATGCGCAAATGGCATATTTTTTATAACAAATAATGTAGACAAAATAATTAGTCGTTAAACTTAATTATCCTGGATGTTGTAGTTCCGGTTTGTGTTGTATTAATACGCTGATAAGTGTAGCGCGTGATGGATGGCTATTAAACGTACATCATTGCAAGAGCTCTCAAACAGACCATAAAGTGACAATGCCAGACAAATGTAAATATATGTAAACAAACGTTATATATCCTTTTATAAACAAACGACGTTGTAATTTATCATCCCTAAATGCAATTCACATTTGGAGCCATTTAGAATAGTATATACGTGTAGTTTAGTTCCCGAAAGTGTCACGTGTCATTGTACAATCTCTTTATTCCAGAATTCGTAACCCGCCGTCTGTATCTCTATATTTGGTCCCCACTGCATGGTCGGAGTGTTTTCTCCTTTGTCTTCCTTTATGGAGACCTGGTGGAGCCCGAGAATAATGCCCGCTGTATATCACACTGTATATTGGTTGTAGTAGTCGACGAAAAGTAGGGTCCCTGCATAATCCTGTCATTTTTTCTGTAACTTCCACTCAGACTTTCCAAATCTGAGCTGATCCACTAACAATTACAGAATCTTAGTCTATACCATCACGTCTTTTTATCTGTTTTATTTCTATTTTCTCCTAGACACTCGCCCTCGTGTCCTCATATAGTCTAGACTGTTTTCTCCTAGACACTCGCCCTCGTGTCCTCATATAGTCTAGACTGTTTTCTCCGAGACACTCGCCCTCGTGTCCTCATATAGTCTAGACTGTTTTCTCCGAGACACTCGCCCTCGTGTCCTCATATAGTCTAGACTGTTTTCTCCGAGACACTCGCCCTCGTGTCCTCATATAGTCCAGACTGTTTTCTCCTAGATACTCGCCCTCGTGTCCTCATATAGTCTAGACTGTTTTCTCCTAGACACTCGCCCTCGTGTCCTCATATAGTCTAGACTGTTTTCTCCTAGACACTCGCCCTCGTGTCCTCATATAGTCTAGACTGTTTTCTCCTAGACACTCGCCCTCCTGTCCTCATATAGTCTAGACTGTTTTCTCCTAGACACTCGCCCTCGTGTCCTCATATAGTCTAGACTGTTTTCTCCTAGACACTCGCCCTCGTGTCCTCATATAGTCCAGACTGTTTTCTCCAAGAGACTCGCCCTCGTGTCCTCATATAGTCCAGACTGTTTTCTCCTAGACACTCGCCCTCGTGTCCTCATATAGTCCAGACTGTTTTCTCCTAGACACTCGCCCTCGTGTCCTCATATAGTCCAGACACTTTTCTCCTAGACACTCGCCCTCGTGTCCTCATATAGTCCAGACTGTTTTCACCAAGACACTCGCCCTCGTGTCCTCATATAGTCTAGACTGTTTTCTCCTAGACACTCGCCCTCGTGTCCTCATATAGTCCAGACTGTTTTCTCCTAGACACTCGCCCTCGTGTCCTCATATAGTCTAGACTGTTTTCACCAAGACACTCGCCCTCGTGTCCTCATATAGTCTAGACTGTTTTCTCCTAGACAATCGCCCTCGTGTCCTCATATAGTCCAGACTGTTTTCTCCTAGACACTCGCCCTCGTGTCCTCATATAGTCTAGACCGTTTTCTCCTAGACACTCGCCCTCGTGTCCTCATATAGTCTAGACTGTTTTCTCCTAGACACTCGCCCTCGTGTCCTCATATAGTCTAGACTGTTTTCTCCTAGACACTCGCCCTCGTGTCCTCATATAGTCTAGACTGTTTTCTCCTAGACACTCGCCCTCGTGTCCTCATATAGTCTAGACTGTTTTCTCCTAGACACTCGCCCTCGTGTCCTCATATAGTCCAGACTGTTTTCTCCTAGACACTCGCCCTCGTGTCCTCATATAGTCCAGACTGTTTTCTCCTAGACACTCGCCCTCGTGTCCTCATATAGTCCAGACTGTTTTCTCCTAGACACTCGCCCTCGTGTCCTCATATAGTCCAGACTGTTTTCTCCAAGACACTCGCCCTCGTGTCCTCATATAGTCCAGACTGTTTTCTCCTAGACACTCGCCCTCGTGTCCTCATATAGTCCAGACTGTTTTCTCCTAGACACTCGCCCTCGTGTCCTCATATAGTCTAGACTGTTTTCTCCTAGACACTCGCCCTCGTGTCCTCATATAGTCCAGACTGTTTTCTCCTAGATACTCGCCCTCGTGTCCTCATATAGTCTAGACTGTTTTCTCCTAGACACTCGCCCTCGTGTCCTCATATAGTCTAGACTGTTTTCTCCTAGACACTCGCCCTCGTGTCCTCATATAGTCCAGACTGTTTTCTCCTAGACACTCGCCCTCGTGTCCTCATATAGTCTAGACTGTTTTCTCCTAGACACTCGCCCTCGTGTCCTCATATAGTCTAGACTGTTTTCTCCTAGACACTCGCCCTCGTGTCCTCATATAGTCCAGACTGTTTTCTCCTAGACACTCGCCCTCGTGTCCTCATATAGTCCAGACTGTTTTCTCCTAGACACTCGCCCTCGTGTCCTCATATAGTCCAGACTGTTTTCTCCTAGACACTCGCCCTCGTGTCCTCATATAGTCCAGACTGTTTTCTCCTAGACACTCGCCCTCGTGTCCTCATATAGTCCAGACTGTTTTCTCCTAGACACTCGCCCTCGTGTCCTCATATAGTCCAGACTGTTTTCTCCTAGACACTCGCCCTCGTGTCCTCATATAGTCCAGACTGTTTTCTCCTAGACACTCGCCCTCGTGTCCTCATATAGTCTAGACTGTTTTCTCCTAGACACTCGCCCTCGTGTCCTCATATAGTCCAGACTGTTTTCTCCGAGACACTCGCCCTCGTGTCCTCATATAGTCTAGACTGTTTTCTCCGAGACACTCGCCCTCGTGTCCTCATATAGTCCAGACTGTTTTCTCCTAGATACTCGCCCTCGTGTCCTCATATAGTCTAGACTGTTTTCTCCTAGACACTCGCCCTCGTGTCCTCATATAGTCTAGACTGTTTTCTCCTAGACACTCGCCCTCGTGTCCTCATATAGTCTAGACTGTTTTCTCCTAGACACTCGCCCTCCTGTCCTCATATAGTCTAGACTGTTTTCTCCTAGACACTCGCCCTCGTGTCCTCATATAGTCTAGACTGTTTTCTCCTAGACACTCGCCCTCGTGTCCTCATATAGTCCAGACTGTTTTCTCCAAGAGACTCGCCCTCGTGTCCTCATATAGTCCAGACTGTTTTCTCCTAGACACTCGCCCTCGTGTCCTCATATAGTCCAGACTGTTTTCTCCTAGACACTCGCCCTCCTGTCCTCATATAGTCCAGACACTTTTCTCCTAGACACTCGCCCTCGTGTCCTCATATAGTCCAGACTGTTTTCACCAAGACACTCGCCCTCGTGTCCTCATATAGTCTAGACTGTTTTCTCCTAGACACTCGCCCTCGTGTCCTCATATAGTCCAGACTGTTTTCTCCTAGACACACGCCCTCGTGTCCTCATATAGTCTAGACTGTTTTCACCAAGACACTCGCCCTCGTGTCCTCATATAGTCTAGACTGTTTTCTCCTAGACACTCGCCCTCGTGTCCTCATATAGTCCAGACTGTTTTCTCCTAGACACTCGCCCTCGTGTCCTCATATAGTCTAGACTGTTTTCTCCTAGACACTCGCCCTCGTGTCCTCATATAGTCTAGACTGTTTTCTCCTAGACACTCGCCCTCGTGTCCTCATATAGTCTAGACTGTTTTCTCCTAGACACTCGCCCTCGTGTCCTCATATAGTCTAGACTGTTTTCTCCTAGACACTCGCCCTCGTGTCCTCATATAGTCCAGACTGTTTTCTCCTAGACACTCGCCCTCGTGTCCTCATATAGTCCAGACTGTTTTCTCCTAGACACTCGCCCTCGTGTCCTCATATAGTCCAGACTGTTTTCTCCTAGACACTCGCCATCGTGTCCTCATATAGTCCAGACTGTTTTCTCCTAGACACTCGCCCTCGTGTCCTCATATAGTCCAGACTGTTTTCTCCTAGACACTCGCCCTCGTGTCCTCATATAGTCCAGACTGTTTTCTCCTAGACACTCGCCCTCGTGTCCTCATATAGTCTAGACTGTTTTCTCCTAGACACTCGCCCTCGTGTCCTCATATAGTCTAGACTGTTTTCTCCTAGACACTCGCCCTCGTGTCCTCATATAGTCTAGACTGTTTTCTCCAAGACACTCGCCCTCGTGTCCTCATATAGTCTAGACTGTTTTCTCCTAGACACTCGCCCTCGTGTCCTCATATAGTCCAGACTGTTTTCTCCTAGACACTCGCCCTCGTGTCCTCATATAGTCTAGACTGTTTTCTCCTAGACACTCGCCCTCGTGTCCTCATATAGTCTAGACTGTTTTCTCCTAGACACTCGCCCTCGTGTCCTCATATAGTCCAGACTGTTTTCTCCTAGACACTCGCCCTCGTGTCCTCATATAGTCCAGACTGTTTTCTCCTAGACACTCGCCCTCGTGTCCTCATATAGTCCAGACTGTTTTCTCCTAGACACTCGCCCTCGTGTCCTCATATAGTCCAGACTGTTTTCTCCTAGACACTCGCCCTCGTGTCCTCATATAGTCCAGACTGTTTTCTCCTAGACACTCGCCCTCGTGTCCTCATATAGTCCAGACTGTTTTCTCCTAGACACTCGCCCTCGTGTCCTCATATAGTCCAGACTGTTTTCTCCAAGACACTCGCCCTCGTGTCCTCATATAGTCCAGACTGTTTTCTCCTAGACACTCGCCCTCGTGTCCTCATATAGTCTAGACTGTTTTCTCCTAGACACTCGCCCTCGTGTCCTCATATAGTCAGACTGTTTTCTCCTAGACACTCGCCCTCGTGTCCTCATATAGTCCAGACTGTTTTCTCCTAGACACTCGCCCTCGTGTCCTCATATAGTCCAGACTGTTTTCACCAAGACACTCGCCCTCGTGTCCTCATATAGTCCAGACTGTTTTCACCAAGACACTCGCCCTCGTGTCCTCATATAGTCCAGACTGTTTTCTCCTAGACACTCGCCCTCGTGTCCTCATATAGTCTAGACTGTTTTCTCCTAGACACTCGCCCTCGTGTCCTCATATAGTCCAGACTGTTTTCTCCTAGACACTCGCCCTCGTGTCCTCATATAGTCTAGACTGTTTTCTCCTAGACACTCGCCCTCGTGTCCTCATATAGTCCAGACTGTTTTCTCCTAGACACTCGCCCTCGTGTCCTCATATAGTCTAGACTGTTTTCTCCTAGACACTCGCCCTCGTGTCCTCATATAGTCCAGACTGTTTTCTCCTAGACACTCGCCCTCGTGTCCTCATATAGTCCAGACTGTTTTCTCCTAGACACTCGCCCTCGTGTCCTCATATAGTCTAGACTGTTTTCTCCTAGACACTCGCCCTCGTGTCCTCATATAGTCCAGACTGTTTTCTCCTAGACACTCGCCCTCGTGTCCTCATATAGTCCAGACTGTTTTCTCTTAGACACTCGCCCTCGTGTCCTCATATAGTCCAGACTGTTTTCTCCTAGACACTCGCCCTCGTGTCCTCATATAGTCTAGACTGTTTTCTCCAAGACACTCGCCCTCGTGTCCTCATATAGTCTAGACTGTTTTCACCAAGACACTCGCCCTCGTGTCCTCATATAGTCTAGACTGTTTTCTCCTAGACACTCGCCCTCGTGTCCTCATATAGTCCAGACTGTTTTCTCCTAGATACTCGCCCTCGTGTCCTCATATAGTCCAGACTGTTTTCTCCTAGACACTCGCCCTCGTGTCCTCATATAGTCCAGACTGTTTTCTCCTAGACACTCGCCCTCGTGTCCTCATATAGTCCAGACTGTTTTCTCCTAGACACTCGCCCTCGTGTCCTCATATAGTCCAGACTGTTTTCTCCAAGACACTCGCCCTCGTGTCCTCATATAGTCCAGACTGTTTTCTCCTAGACACTCGCCCTCGTGTCCTCATATAGTCCCGACTGTTTTCTCCAAGACACTCGCCCTCGTGTCCTCATATAGTCCAGACTGTTTTCTCCTAGATACTCGCCCTCGTGTCCTCATATAGTCCAGACCGTTTTCTCCTAGACAATCGCCCTCGTGTCCTCATATAGTCTAGACTGTTTTCTCCTAGACACTCGCCCTCGTGTCCTCATATAGTCCAGACTGTTTTCTCCTAGACACTCGCCCTCGTGTCCTCATATAGTCTAGACTGTTTTCTCCTAGATACTCGCCCTCACGTCCTCATTTAGTCAATGCTACAATGTATTTTCTCCTAGACGTCCTCCCTCGTAAAATCCTGATTGTTTTCTCCTTGAAAGCCGTACTTTGAGGTCTCCTAGAATCCCGTCCTTATGTGACTCTGACTGTTGAGGTCTTCTAGACACATGTCCTTATATGACCCTAACGATGGTGTTATCCACAGTAACCATAGGAAATCTTCGTTGCCAACTGTGGCCATGTTACCGTATACGCAGTCAAAATTAGGAAGAATCCTTTTATTAACATCCGAAAATCGTTGAAATACCGTACCGTTGCCAACTACAGCTAAGATAAAATATTCCCAGTGAATCTATGTAAAGAAAACATAATTATTAACGAAATTAAAAGAAACAACTCATCATTTTTGTTTAATTCCGATAACGTTATTAGTTAATTGATACATTCACCATCAACATTTTCCGTCTCGGATTAACGTTGTCAAGCACAGCGATTCTGTAGTGACATGGTTTAATGTTCTCTAAGAACTGTACGCTTCAGTCATTTGTTGTTAGCTTACCTCGTGGAGAAGTTAAATATGCACCAATTTCCGCAATATTCATTTTAGTTTTTGACAAAATACTCACTTGACGTTAGCTTTTTGTACAGATGGTCGGGTATCAGGAGAACTTTCAAAATGGCGCCGTCTAGTTGACGTTCCGTAACGTCACCAAGAGACCACGTCATCAACTATATGTTACCGGTTCCCGTTCTTATCATTTTTTTACTGTTTATACCCTTACTTATTCGCAGTTAGAGTTTACTACGCTGGAGATTACCAAAAGTAATACACGTAGTTATTTACATTTATCGGTTCTTGTTGGCTTTGCAATATAGACATTTATTTCTATGTTAACTTATCTATAGTTATTCTTTTTCATAGTACATTATCTTTTTTTACTACGTATTAAACAGTGACTCAGTGCTAATGATGTTGCCCTTTACCTACACAGACACAAGGATTGTCACGTGACGTGTCGCTGTTGTTGTTCGCCGCGGTCGTTACTAATGAGCGTTTGACTGACGTGGATTGAACCCCTCTATTAGCGTTGAGACAATCAGTAATGCTAATCACGTGATGTAAATCATCCTTTTGGAGCAATGATGTATAAAGATGTTCGGAACTCTTCTATTTAGTCTGTTCTATCCTTGTTCATTACTTGGACATCCTTTACCTCACCAGTTCAGATGATAATCGGTGTTGTTGACATCAATACGTTGTATTATGTCTGCTGTACAATTCTGATAATGGTTTAATGGACTATTTGTTTGTCCATACATGAAGTGATTTTATCTAATCAGTGTGTACAACTGATTCCTGCTACATTTAGCCATTCGTGTTTGTACATCGCTTGACCCTTCAGACATCGATGATCAGATTTAAAGTAACAGAACTCTATCGGAGGCTCTGAATTGATATCTCACATGGTTTTGATTTTTGTTTTTTGTTTTTTTTTTTGTTCATGCACTTTGAAAAGAATGCATTTAGAAAAATACATTTTACTTATAAATATCAACAGCTGTATGGCCAGAATTCCTTAAGACGTTTGATTAACATAGACTTGACAATAGCTGTACGGCCAGACATCCGTAAGAGATTTAACTTACGTAGACATTGTCAACAGCTGTACGGCCAGACACCCGTAAGAGATTTAACTTGCGAAGACATTGTCAACAGCTGTACGGCCAGATATCCGTAAGAGATTTAACTTGCGAAGACATTGTCAACAGCTGTACGGCCAGACACCCGTAAGAGATTCAACTTACGAAGACATTGTTAACAGCTGTACGACCAGACATCCGTAAGAGATTTAACTTACGAAGACATTGTCAACAGCTGTACGGCCAGACACCCGTAAGAGATTCAACTTACGAAGACATTGTCAACAGCTGTACGACCAGACACCCGTAAGAGGTTTAACTTACGAAGACATTGTCAACAGCTGTACGGTCAGACATCCGTAAGAGATTTAACTTACGAAGACATTGTCAACAGCTGTACGGACACACATCCGTAAGAGATTTAACTTACGTAGACACTGTCAACAGCTGTACTGCCAGACACCCGTAAGAGATTCAACTTACGAAGACATTGTCAACAGCTGTACGGCCAGACACCCGTAAGAGATTTAACTTACGAAGACATTGTCAACAGCTGTACGGCCAGACACCCGTAAGAGATTCAACTTACGAAGACATTGTCAACAGCTGTACGGACACACATCCGTAAGAGATTTAACTTACGTAGACACTGTCAACAGCTGTACTGCCAGACACCCGTAAGAGATTTAACTTGCGAAGACATTGTCAACAGCTTTACGGCCAGACACCCGTAAGAGATTTAACTTACGTAGACATTGTCAACAGCTGTACTGCCAGACACCCGTAAGAGATTTAACTTGCGAAGACATTGTCAACAGCTTTACGGCCAGACACCCGTAAGAGATTCAACTTACGAAGACATTGTTAACAGCTGTACGACCAGACATCCGTAAGAGATTTAACTTACGTAGACATTGTCAACAGCTGTACGGCCAGACACCCGTAAGAGGTTTAACTTACGTAGACATTGTCAACATTTGTACGGACAGACACCCGTAAGAGGTTTCACTTACGTAGACATTGTCAACAGCTGTACGGCCAGACACCCGTAAGAGATTTAACTTACGAAGACATTGTCAACAGCTGTACGGCCAGACACCCGTAAGAGATTCAACTTACGAAGACATTGTCAACAGCTGTACGACCAGACATATGTAAGAGATTCAACTTACGAAGACATTTTCAACAGCTGTACGGCCAGACATCCGTAAGAGATTTAACTTACGTGGACACTGTTAACAGCTGTACGGCCAGACATCCGTAAGAGATTCAACTTACGTAGACACTGTCAACAGCTGTACGACCAGACACCCGTAAGAGATTCAACTTACGAAGACATTGTCAACAGCTGTACGACCAAACACCCGTAAGAGATTTAACTTACGAAGACATTTTCAACAGCTGTACGGCCAGACACCCGTAAGAGATTCAACTTACGAAGACATTGTCAACAGCTGTACGACCAGACATCTGTAAGAGATTCAACTTACGAAGACATTGTCAACAGCTGTACGGCCAGACATCCGTAAGAGATTTAACTTACGTGGACACTGTTAACAGCTGTACGGCCAGACATCCGTAAGAGATTCAACTTACGTAGACACTGTCAACAGCTGTACGGCCAGACACCCGTAAGAGATTCAACTTACGAAGACATTGTCAACAGCTGTACGACCAGACATCCGTAAGAGATTTAACTTACGAAGACATTGTCAACAGCTGTACGGCCAGACACCCGTAAGAGATTTAACTTACGAAGACATTGTCAACAGCTGTACGGCCAGACACCCGTAAGAGATTCAACTTACGAAGACATTGTCAACAGCTGTACGGACACACATCCGTAAGAGATTTAACTTACGTAGACACTGTCAACAGCTGTACTGCCAGACACCCGTAAGAGATTTAACTTGCGAAGACATTGTCAACAGCTTTACGGCCAGACACCCGTAAGAGATTTAACTTACGTAGACATTGTCAACAGCTGTACTGCCAGACACCCGTAAGAGATTTAACTTGCGAAGACATTGTCAACAGCTTTACGGCCAGACACCCGTAAGAGATTCAACTTACGAAGACATTGTTAACAGCTGTACGACCAGACATCCGTAAGAGATTTAACTTACGTAGACATTGTCAACAGCTGTACGGCCAGACACCCGTAAGAGGTTTAACTTACGTAGACATTGTCAACAGCTGTACGGACAGACACCCGTAAGAGGTTTCACTTACGTAGACATTGTCAACAGCTGTACGGCCAGACACCCGTAAGAGATTTAACTTACGAAGACATTGTCAACAGCTGTACGGCCAGACACCCGTAAGAGATTCAACTTACGAAGACATTGTCAACAGCTGTACGACCAGACATATGTAAGAGATTCAACTTACGAAGACATTTTCAACAGCTGTACGGCCAGACATCCGTAAGAGATTTAACTTACGTGGACACTGTTAACAGCTGTACGGCCAGACATCCGTAAGAGATTCAACTTACGTAGACACTGTCAACAGCTGTACGACCAGACACCCGTAAGAGATTCAACTTACGAAGACATTGTCAACAGCTGTACGACCAAACACCCGTAAGAGATTTAACTTACGAAGACATTTTCAACAGCTGTACGGCCAGACACCCGTAAGAGATTCAACTTACGAAGACATTGTCAACAGCTGTACGACCAGACATCTGTAAGAGATTCAACTTACGAAGACATTGTCAACAGCTGTACGGCCAGACATCCGTAAGAGATTTAACTTACGTGGACACTGTTAACAGCTGTACGGCCAGACATCCGTAAGAGATTCAACTTACGTAGACACTGTCAACAGCTGTACGGCCAGACACCCGTAAGAGATTCAACTTACGAAGACATTGTCAACAGCTGTACGACCAGACATCCGTAAGAGATTTAACTTACGTAGACATTGTCAACAGCTGTACGACCAAACACCCGTAAGAGATTTAACTTACGTAGACATTTTCAACAGCTGTACGGCCAGACACCCGTAAGAGGTTTAACTTACGAAGACATTGTCAACAGCTGTACGGCCAGACACCCGTAAGAGATTTAATTTACGAAGACATTTTCAACCGCTGTGCGGCCAGACATCCGTAAGAGATTCAACTTACGAAGACATTGTCAACAGCTGTACGACCAGACATCCGTAAGAGATTTAACTTACGTAGACATTGTCAACAGCTGTACGGCCAGACATTCGTAAGAGATTTAACTTACGAAGATATTTTCAACAGCTGTGCGGCCAGACATCCGTAAGAGATTCAACTTACGAAGACATTTTCAACAGCTGTACGGTCAGACATCCGTAAGAGATTTGACTAACGTAGACATTGTCAACAGCTGTACGGTCAGACATCCCGTAAGAGATTTAACTTACGAAGACATTGTCAACAGCTGTACGGTCAGACATCCGTAAGAGATTTGACTAACGTAGACATTGTCAACAGCTGTACGGCCAGACACCCATAAGAGATTCAACTTACGAAGACATTTTCAACAGCTGTGCGGCCAGACATCCGTAAGAGATTTAACTTACGTAGACACTTTCAATAGCTGTACGGCCAGACATCCGTAAGAGATTTAACTTACGTAGACACTTTCAATAGCTGTACGGCCAGACATACCGTAAGAGATTTAACTTACGTAGACACTGTCAACAGCTGTACGGACAGATACCCGTAAGAGATTTGACTAACATAGACACTGTCAATAGCTGTACGGCCAGACATCCGTAAGAGATTCAGCATTATGTGTTGGGTCGATAGTTCCAGTGAATTATGGTTTTACTTTGATTTGGTTAGGAGTTTCATTCTAGATTTTGAATGGTTTTGTTTTGAATAACACCATCTTCAAATGTCACGTGACACAAACTCCGGTAATGTTAACAGCTGCATACAAATGCTGCAGACATATTATTTCAAATCGATTCTAATAACCTTATGTAATCTTTGTCTCCTTGTTATCACCATACTGCGCATGCTCATTTAGTCACGAAGGAATACGCGAAAATGTGACACTACCAATATTTGTGACGCTGGATAATAACTCCTTTAAATGTCTTACTTTCCTTGTCAGTGTATCAAGTGGACCCTTGTTTTAATGATCACCGCGACAGACAAGGAGAGCTCATAGCACTAGAATACGGTCCAATTTTGTATTTAAAAGGGTTAAGATTGTCTAATCTTCTTATAAGTTAACTTCTACGTTAGTCTGAGGAGTGTAATTTAGTATTACACATTTCAAATTCAAAAGATTGATTGCTTGTGTCTATAATTTACCTAAGTCTCTCTGTGCTGACCTGCAGTTCCGGTGGCGGCATTCTTTTCCTCTGCCCATATTTCATTTTTCATCCTTTGAGGTCTTCAATTATCAGAAGTCCGAAATATGGACACTTTCATAGCACCAACACAAATAGTCGTATTTTAATTAACATTTTCATGTCTTGATTATCAAGATATTCTACAGATTCCTTGAAAATCTAAATCATCAAAATGATTGAAGCAAGGTTAAAATACGTGTTATCTCAATAGACATGAAAAGCTTGGACATCACACGGATGTATGACAGAGCTGTATGTAAGACGTGAACCTGTGTCAGGGCGGCTAGCCTTCTGTCAGCACCATATTACTAACCACAGGGCGCTTTTAACTCGTGTCTCTGTCTTTTTGTGGGATGGACGCTTCCACAATTACAGGAAATATTATTGGAAATCACTCCGCGGGGAGTACACGCCGAATTCCGATAGTCACACTTCACGATGACGTGATCGGGATCGACAATATCTCAGATCTTAGGTCGTAATGACACATGTCGTTTCAGTATGGGATTTCACAGGAAGATTTTGAAGTAAATGGATCAAATAGAACGTTGTACATGAATTAGAGTGGAAGGGACTACTGCATGTCTACATCTCCATAAATAACATATTGTTTCCATGGGGATTCCGAACTGTTACAGATCTCTATAAATAACATATTGTTCCATGGGGATTCCGTCCTATTACATATCTCTATAAATAACATGTTGTTCCATGGGAATTCCGTCCTATTACATATCTCTATAAATAACATGTTGTTCCATGGGGATTCCGTCCTATTACATATCTCTATAAATAACATATTGTTTCCATAGGGATTCCGAACTGTTATATATCCCTATAAATAACATATTGTTCCATGGGGATTCCGTCCTATTACATATCTCTATAAATAACATATTGTTCCATGGGGATTCCGTCCTATTACATATCTCTATAAATAACATATTGTTCCATGGGGATTCCGTCCTATTACATATCTCTATAAATAACATATTGTTCCATGGAGATTCCGTCCTATTACATATCTCTATAAATAGCATATTGTTCCATGGAGATTCCGTCCTATTACATATCTCTATAAATAACATATTGTTTCCATGGGGATTCAGTCCTATTACATATCTCTATAAATAACATATTGTTTCCATGGGGATTCCGTCCTATTACATATCTCTATAAATAACATATTGTTTCCATGGTGATTATGTACTGTTACATATCTCTATAAATAACATATTGTTCCATGGGGATTCCGTCCTATTACATATCTCTATAAATAACATATTGTTTCCATGGGGATTCCGTACTGTTACAGATCTCTATAAATAACATATTGTTTTTACTGGGATTGTATAATGTTACAAATCTTTATAAATAACAAATTGTTTCCATGGTGATTCCAAAATGTTACAGATCTCTGTAAATAACATTTCGTTTCCATAGTGATTATATGTAATGTTGCGGATTTCTATAGGTAACATTTTTATTCCTATTGTGATTCCGTCTTCCAGCACTCCAGGAATGATTTTAAAACGAATGAAAGGAGTGTCTACAGAGAAAGTGATTGACGGAGAGGAGAAAAAATAAAACTTCGTATTATTTATTCATAAGGTGTCTCGTTTAATTTGGTATGAATCCCGTTAATAAGATAAGATAAGATAAGATAAGATAAGATAAGTCGTTCAAGGAATATTATATGTTAATGTGTATATTGTCTAGGACATGGTGACAAGTATCTACGAGGAAGTCATCAATACAGTACCCACATTGAGGCTGTCACCACATCAAATGACAACCACGAAAACTGCCTACAGAGGAATGTCGCAGGAACGTGGCATATTGAACACAAAGTCTTATTTTTCCCTTTTACTTTTTTAACTTCGAATATAAACTGAATTACCAGATGTGTCCAGGGAGACACTGTCAAATGGAATATGTAGATATTCCCCCGAAACTGCTGCAACTACTTAACGTATCTCCTTTCGGCGATTCTCGACAGTACACATAAAACTGGTTAAGAGAAAATCATGTTAAGTCGTCTGGGCTTGAACGGCAGGCGATATTTCATATCCATAGAACATGTATAGCTTTATATTGTCGTGATAGATATAAAATAAGGGTCCTCTGGTGATGGTCTGATATTCTCCAGTACAACTATCAGTCTGACGTCGACACTCCTCAACTGTAACTATCAGTCTGACGTCGACACTCCTCAACAGTAACTATCAGTCTGACGTCGACACTCCTCAACAGTAACTATCAGTCTGACGTCGACACTCCTCAACTGTAACTATCAGTCTGACGTCGACACTCCTCAACTGTAACTATCAGTCTGACGTCGACACTTCCTCAACTGTAACTATCAGTCTGACGTCGACACTCCTCAACAGTAACTATCAGTCTGACGTCGACACTCCTCAACTGTAACTATCAGTCTGACGTCGACACTCCTCAACTGTAACTATCAGTCTGACGTCGACACTCCTCACCCTGTAACTATCAGTCTGACGTCGACACTCCTCAACAGTAACTATCAGTCTGACGTCGACACTCCTCAACAGTAACTATCAGTCTGACGTCGACACTCCTCAACATGTAACTATCAGTCTGACGTCGACACTCCTCAACAGTAACTATCAGTCTGACGTCGACACTCCTCCCCTGTAACTATCAGTCTGACGTCGACACTCCTCAACAGTAACTATCAGTCTGACGTCGACACTCCTCAACAGTAACTATCAGTCTGACGTCGACACTCCTCAACTGTAACTATCAGTCTGACGTCGACACTCCTCAACTGTAACTATCAGTCTGACGTCGACACTCCTCCCCTGTAACTATCAGTCTGACGTCGACACTCCTCAACTGTAACTATCAGTCTGACGTCGACACTCCTCAACAGTAACTATCAGTCTGACGTCGACACTCCTCAACAGTAACTATCAGTCTGACGTCGACACTCCTCCCCTGTAACTATCAGTCTGACGTCGACACTCCTCCCCTGTAACTATCAGTCTGACGTCGACACTCCTCAACTGTAACTATCAGTCTGACGTCGACACTCCTCCCCTGTAACTATCAGTCTGACGTCGACACTCCTCCCCTGTAACTATCAGTCTGACGTCGACACTCCTCAACAGTAACTATCAGTCTGACGTCGACACTCCTCAACTGTAACTATCAGTCTGACGTCGACACTCCTCAACAGTAACTATCAGTCTGACGTCGACACTCCTCAACTGTAACTATCAGTCTGACGTCGACACTCCTCCCCTGTAACTATCAGTCTGACGTCGACACTCCTCAACTGTAACTATCAGTCTGACGTCGACACTCCTCCCCTGTAACTATCAGTCTGACGTCGACACTCCTCAACTGTAACTATCAGTCTGACGTCGACACTCCTCCCCTGTAACTATCAGTCTGACGTCGACACTCCTCAACTGTAACTATCAGTCTGACGTCGACACTCCTCAACTGTAACTATCAGTCTGACGTCGACACTCCTCCCCTGTAACTATCAGTCTGACGTCGACACTCCTCAACAGTAACTATCAGTCTGACGTCGACACTCCTCAACAGTAACTATCAGTCTGACGTCGACACTCCTCCCCTAGTAACTATCAGTCTGACGTCGACACTCCTCAACTGTAACTATCAGTCTGACGTCGACACTCCTCAACTGTAACTATCAGTCTGACGTCGACACTCCTCAACTGTAACTATCAGTCTGACGTCGACACTCCTCCCCTGTAACTATCAGTCTGACGTCGACACTCCTCAACTGTAACTATCAGTCTGACGTCGACACTCCTCAACTGTAACTATCAGTCTGACGTCGACACTCCTCCCCTGTAACTATCAGTCTGACGTCGACACTCCTCAACTGTAACTATCAGTCTGACGTCGACACTCCTCAACAGTAACTATCAGTCTGACGTCGACACTCCTCCCCTGTAACTATCAGTCTGACGTCGACACTCCTCAACTGTAACTATCAGTCTGACGTCGACACTCCTCCCCTGTAACTATCAGTCTGACGTCGACACTCCTCAACTGTAACTATCAGTCTGACGTCGACACTCCTCAACAGTAACTATCAGTCTGACGTCGACACTCCTCCACTGTAACTATCAGTCTGACGTCGACACTTCTCAACAGTAACTATCAGTCTGACGTCGACACTCCTCCCCTGTAACTATCAGTCTGACGTCGACACTCCTCAACAGTAACTATCAGTCTGACGTCGACACTCCTCAACAGTAACTATCAGTCTGACGTCGACACTCCTCCCCTGTAACTATCAGTCTGACGTCGACACTCCTCAACAGTAACTATCAGTCTGACGTCGACACTCCTCAACTGTAACTATCAGTCTGACGTCGACACTCCTCAACAGTAACTATCAGTCTGACGTCGACACTCCTCAACTGTAACTATCAGTCTGACGTCGACACTCCTCAACTGTAACTATCAGTCTGACGTCGACACTCCTCCCTGTAACTATCAGTCTGACGTCGACACTCCTCAACAGTAACTATCAGTCTGACGTCGACACTCCTCCCCTGTAACTATCAGTCTGACGTCGACACTCCTCAACAGTAACTATCAGTCTGACGTCGACACTCCTCAACAGTAACTATCAGTCTGACGTCGACACTCCTCAACAGTAACTATCAGTCTGACGTCGACACTCCTCCCCTGTAACTATCAGTCTGACGTCGACACTTTTCAACTGTAACTATCAGTCTGACGTCGACACTCCTCAACTGTAACTATCAGTCTGACGTCGACACTCCTCAACAGTAACTATCAGTCTGACGTCGACACTCCTCAACTGTAACTATCAGTCTGACGTCGACACTTTTCAACTGTAACTATCAGTCTGACGTCGACACTCCTCAACTGTAACTATCAGTCTGACGTCGACACTCCTCAACAGTAACTATCAGTCTGACGTCGACACTCCTCCCCTGTAACTATCAGTCTGACGTCGACACTCCTCAACTGTAACTATCAGTCTGACGTCGACACTCCTCAACAGTAACTATCAGTCTGACGTCGACACTCCTCCCCTGTAACTATCAGTCTGACGTCGACACTCCTCAACAGTAACTATCAGTCTGACGTCGACACTCCTCAACTGTAACTATCAGTCTGACGTCGACACTCCTCAACAGTAACTATCAGTCTGACGTCGACACTCCTCCCCTGTAACTATCAGTCTGACGTCGACACTCCTCAACTGTAACTATCAGTCTGACGTCGACACTCCTCAACAGTAACTATCAGTCTGACGTCGACACTCCTCAACATGTAACTATCAGTCTGACGTCGACACTCCTCCCCTGTAACTATCAGTCTGACGTCGACACTCCTCAACAGTAACTATCAGTCTGACGTCGACACTCCTCCCCTGTAACTATCAGTCTGACGTCGACACTCCTCAACAGTAACTATCAGTCTGACGTCGACACTTTTCAACTGTAACTATCAGTCTGACGTCGACACTCCTCCCCTGTAACTATCAGTCTGACGTCGACACTCCTCAACTGTAACTATCAGTCTGACGTCGACACTCCTCAACAGTAACTATCAGTCTGACGTCGACACTCCTCAACTGTAACTATCAGTCTGACGTCGACACTCCTCCCCTGTAACTATCAGTCTGACGTCGACACTCCTCAACAGTAACTATCAGTCTGACGTCGACACTCCTACCCTGTAACTATCAGTCTGACGTCGACACTCCTCAACAGTAACTATCAGTCTGACGTCGACACTCCTCAACAGTAACTATCAGTCTGACGTCGACACTCCTCAACAGTAACTATCAGTCTGACGTCGACACTCCTCCCCTGTAACTATCAGTCTGACGTCGACACTCCTCAACTGTAACTATCAGTCTGACGTCGACACTCCTCAACTGTAACTATCAGTCTGACGTCGACACTCCTCAACAGTAACTATCAGTCTGACGTCGACACTCCTCAACTGTAACTATCAGTCTGACGTCGACACTCCTCAACTGTAACTATCAGTCTGACGTCGACACTCCTCAACTGTAACTATCAGTCTGACGTCGACACTCCTCAACAGTAACTATCAGTCTGACGTCGACACTCCTCCCCTGTAACTATCAGTCTGACGTCGACACTCCTCAACTGTAACTATCAGTCTGACGTCGACACTCCTCAACAGTAACTATCAGTCTGACGTCGACACTCCTCCCCTGTAACTATCAGTCTGACGTCGACACTCCTCAACAGTAACTATCAGTCTGACGTCGACACTCCTCAACTGTAACTATCAGTCTGACGTCGACACTCCTCAACAGTAACTATCAGTCTGACGTCGACACTCCTCCCCTGTAACTATCAGTCTGACGTCGACACTCCTCAACTGTAACTATCAGTCTGACGTCGACACTCCTCAACAGTAACTATCAGTCTGACGTCGACACTCCTCAACAGTAACTATCAGTCTGACGTCGACACTCCTCCCCTGTAACTATCAGTCTGACGTCGACACTCCTCAACAGTAACTATCAGTCTGACGTCGACACTCCTCCCCTGTAACTATCAGTCTGACGTCGACACTCCTCAACAGTAACTATCAGTCTGACGTCGACACTCCTCAACTGTAACTATCAGTCTGACGTCGACACTCCTCCCCTGTAACTATCAGTCTGACGTCGACACTCCTCAACTGTAACTATCAGTCTGACGTCGACACTCCTCAACAGTAACTATCAGTCTGACGTCGACACTCCTCAACTGTAACTATCAGTCTGACGTCGACACTCCTCAACAGTAACTATCAGTCTGACGTCGACACTCCTCACCTGTAACTATCAGTCTGACGTCGACACTCCTCCCCTGTAACTATCAGTCTGACGTCGACACTCCTCAACATGTAACTATCAGTCTGACGTCGACACTCCTCAACAGTAACTATCAGTCTGACGTCGACACTCCTCAACAGTAACTATCAGTCTGACGTCGACACTCCTCCCCTGTAACTATCAGTCTGACGTCGACACTCCTCAACAGTAACTATCAGTCTGACGTCGACACTCCTCAACAGTAACTATCAGTCTGACGTCGACACTCCTCAACAGTATTATCAGTCTGACGTCGACACTCCTCAACTGTAACTATCAGTCTGACGTCGACACTCCTCAACTGTAACTATCAGTCTGACGTCGACACTCCTCAACAGTAACTATCAGTCTGACGTCGACACTCCTCAACAGTAACTATCAGTCTGACGTCGACACTCCTCCCCTGTAACTATCAGTCTGACGTCGACACTCCTCCCCTGTAACTATCAGTCTGACGTCGACACTCCTCCCCTGTAACTATCAGTCTGACGTCGACACTCCTCAACAGTAACTATCAGTCTGACGTCGACACTCCTCAACAGTAACTATCAGTCTGACGTCGACACTCCTCCCCTGTAACTATCAGTCTGACGTCGACACTCCTCAACAGTAACTATCAGTCTGACGTCGACACTCCTCAACTGTAACTATCAGTCTGACGTCGACACTCCTCAACAGTAACTATCAGTCTGACGTCGACACTCCTCAACTGTAACTATCAGTCTGACGTCGACACTCCTCAACTGTAACTATCAGTCTGACGTCGACACTCCTCCCCTGTAACTATCAGTCTGACGTCGACACTCCTCAACAGTAACTATCAGTCTGACGTCGACACTCCTACCCTGTAACTATCAGTCTGACGTCGACACTCCTCAACAGTAACTATCAGTCTGACGTCGACACTCCTCAACAGTAACTATCAGTCTGACGTCGACACTCCTCAACAGTAACTATCAGTCTGACGTCGACACTCCTCCCCTGTAACTATCAGTCTGACGTCGACACTCTCAACTGTAACTATCAGTCTGACGTCGACACTCCTCAACTGTAACTATCAGTCTGACGTCGACACTCCTCAACAGTAACTATCAGTCTGACGTCGACACTCCTCAACTGTAACTATCAGTCTGACGTCGACACTCCTTCAACTGTAACTATCAGTCTGACGTCGACACTCCTCAACTGTAACTATCAGTCTGACGTCGACACTCCTCAACAGTAACTATCAGTCTGACGTCGACACTCCTCAACAGTAACTATCAGTCTGACGTCGACACTCCTCCCCTGTAACTATCAGTCTGACGTCGACACTCCTCAACTGTAACTATCAGTCTGACGTCGACACTCCTCAACAGTAGCTATCAGTCTGACGTCGACACTCCTCCCCTGTAACTATCAGTCTGACGTCGACACTCCTCAACAGTAGCTATCAGTCTGACGTCGACACTTCTCCCCTGTAACTATCAGTCTGACGTCGACACTCCTCAACTGTAACTATCAGTCTGACGTCGACACTCCCCAACAGTAACTATCAGTCTGACGTCGACACTCCTCAACTGTAACTATCAGTCTGACGTCGACACTCCTCAACAGTAACTATCAGTCTGACGTCGACACTCCTCCCCTGTAACTATCAGTCTGACGTCGACACTCCTCCCCTGTAACTATCAGTCTGACGTCGACACTCCTCAACAGTAACTATCAGTCTGACGTCGACACTCCTCAACAGTATTATCAGTCTGACGTCGACACTCCTCAACAGTAACTATCAGTCTGACGTCGACACTCCTCCCCTGTAACTATCAGTCTGACGTCGACACTCCTCAACAGTAACTATCAGTCTGACGTCGACACTCCTCAACAGTAACTATCAGTCTGACGTCGACACTCCTCAACAGTAACTATCAGTCTGACGTCGACACTCCTCAACTGTAACTATCAGTCTGACGTCGACACTCCTCAACTGTAACTATCAGTCTGACGTCGACACTCCTCAACAGTAACTATCAGTCTGACGTCGACACTCCTCAACAGTAACTATCAGTCTGACGTCGACACTCCTCCCCTGTAACTATCAGTCTGACGTCGACACTCCTCCCCTGTAACTATCAGTCTGACGTCGACACTCCTCCCCTGTAACTATCAGTCTGACGTCGACACTCCTCAACTGTAACTATCAGTCTGACGTCGACACTCCTCAACAGTATTATCAGTCTGACGTCGACACTCCTCAACAGTAACTATCAGTCTGACGTCGACACTCCTCAACAGTAACTATCAGTCTGACGTCGACACTCCTCAACTGTAACTATCAGTCTGACGTCGACACTCCTCCCCTGTAACTATCAGTCTGACGTCGACACTCCTCAACAGTAACTATCAGTCTGACGTCGACACTCCTCAACAGTAACTATCAGTCTGACGTCGACACTCCTCAACAGTATTATCAGTCTGACGTCGACACTCCTCAACTGTAACTATCAGTCTGACGTCGACACTCCTCAACTGTAACTATCAGTCTGACGTCGACACTCCTCAACAGTAACTATCAGTCTGACGTCGACACTCCTCAACAGTAACTATCAGTCTGACGTCGACACTCCTCCCCTGTAACTATCAGTCTGACGTCGGCACTCCTCCCCTGTAACTATCAGTCTGACGTCGACACTCCTCCCCTGTAACTATCAGTCTGACGTCGACACTCCTCAACATATCAGTCTGACGTCGACACTCCTCAACAGTAACTATCAGTCTGACGTCGACACTCCTCAACAGTAACTATCAGTCTGACGTCGACACTCCTCAACAGTAACTATCAGTCTGTCGTCGACACTCCTCAACTGTAACTATCAGTCTGACGTCGACACTCCTCCCCTGTAACTATCAGTCTGACGTCGACACTCCTCAACAGTAACTATCAGTCTGACGTCGACACTCCTCAACAGTAACTATCAGTCTGACGTCGACACTCCTCCCCTGTAACTATCAGTCTGACGTCGACACTCCTCAACAGTAACTATCAGTCTGACGTCGACACTCCTCCACTATAACTATCAGTCTGACGTCGACACTCCTCAACAGTAACTATCAGTCTGACGTCGACACTCCTCAACTGTAACTATCAGTCTGACGTCGACACTCCTCCCCTGTAACTATCAGTCTGACGTCGACACTTCTCAACAGTAACTATCAGTCTGACGTCGACACTCCTCAACAGTAACTATCAGTCTGACGTCGACACTCCTCAACTGTAACTATCAGTCTGACGTCGACACTCCTCAACTGTAACTATCAGTCTGACGTCGACACTTCTCAACAGTAACTATCAGTCTGACGTCGACACTCCTCAACAGTAACTATCAGTCTGACGTCGACACTCCTCAACAGTAACTATCAGTCTGACGTCGACACTCCTCAACTGTAACTATCAGTCTGACGTCGACACTCCTCCCCTGTAACTATCAGTCTGACGTCGACACTCCTCAACAGTAACTATCAGTCTGACGTCGACACTCCTCAACAGTAACTATCAGTCTGACGTCGACACTCCTCAACAGTAACTATCAGTCTGACGTCGACACTCCTCAACAGTAACTATCAGTCTGACGTCGACACACCTAGGTCCTGGATCAGACACATTATACGGGAGGGGTTACCTAGGTCCTGGATCAGACACGTGATATGGGAGGGGGTTACCTAGGTCCTGGATCAGACACATTATACGGGAGGGGTTACCTAGGTCCTGGATCAGACACATTATACGGGAGGGGGTACCTAGGTCCTTGATCAGACACATTATACGGAAGGGGGTACCTAGGTCCTGGATCAGACACATTATACGGGAGGGGGTACCTAGGTCCTGGATCAGACACGTGATACGGGAGGAGGTACCTAGGTCCTGGATCAGACACATTATATGGGAGGGGGTACCTAGGTCCTGGATCAGATACATTATATGGGAGGGGGTACCTAGGTCCTGGATCAGACACGTGATACGGGAGGGGGTACCTAGGTCCTGGATCAGACACATTATAGGGGAGGGGGTACCTAGGTCCTGGATCAGACACATTATATGTGAGGGGGTACCTAGGTCCTGGATCAGACACGTGACACGGGAGGGGGTACCTAGGTCCTGGATCAGACACGTGACACGAGAGGGGTTACCTAGGTCCTGGATCAGACACATTATAAGGGAGGGGTTACCTAGGTCCTGCATCAGACACATTATATGGGAGGGGTTACCTAGGTCCTGGATTAGACACATTATACGAGAGGGGGTATCCAAGTGTACCCGCTGACAATGTTTTATCGTATATCGAACTTGTTTCTAATGTCATTTTTCTACCCTTAGACATGTTTCTATCGCTGCAGATAGATTATGATAGACTTTGTTAACAGGACCTGTATGGCGATCTCCTAGAACACTCATCTATCTGACCAACCCATCAACGTCCACTAAACCAGTTTGGATTGAGTTGTGTTGTTGATGTCCCCGGACAAGGTTAGATCAGAATCCCTCGTCACATCTATCATTTCTGTGGATCACGTTCTCCTCCAGCACTGTTAGTAATGTGTGGGGAACAATAGTTACCTGTAAAAATGTCACGTGGAAATAGTTCCTCTCCAGCACTGTTAGTAATGTGGCCCCTTTTGGATTCCGGGGGAAAAAACCCCGGGTTTTGATTTTTTTAAAAAGGGAAAGGGGGGGGTTTTTCATAGAAAAAAGGGGGGGGTTTTCCTGGATCGACACTTTGGGGAAAAAAACGGGGGGGAAGGGGGGGGGGGGGGACCTTTTAAAAAGGGTTTTTCCCCTGGATCAAAAACAAAAAAAAAAAAAAAAAAAAAAAAAAAAAAAAAAAAAAAAAAAAAAAAAAAAAAAAAAAAAAAAAAAAAAAAAAAAAAAAAAAAAAAAAAAAAAAAAAAAAAAAAAAAAAAAAAAAAAAAAAAAAAAAAAAAAAAAAAAAAAAAAAAAAAAAAAAAAAAAAAAAAAAAAAAAAAAAAAAAAAAAAAAAAAAAAAAAAAAAAAAAAAAAAAAAAAAAAAAAAAAAAAAAAAAAAAAAAAAAAAAAAAAAAAAAAAAAAAAAAAAAAAAAAAAAAAAAAAAAAAAAAAAAAAAAAAAAAAAAAAAAAAAAAAAAAAAAAAAAAAAAAAAAAAAAAAAAAAAAAAAAAAAAAAAAAAAAAAAAAATTTTTTTTTTTTTTTTTTTTTTTTTTTTTTTTTTTTTTTTTTTTTTTTTTTTTTTTTTTTTTTTTTTTTTTTTTTTTTTTTTTTTTTTTTTTTTTTTTTTTTTTTTTTTTTTTTTTTTTTTTTTTTTTTTTTTTTTTTTTTTTTTTTTTTTTTTTTTTTTTTTTTTTTTTTTTTTTTTTTTTTTTTTTTTTTTTTTTTTTTTTTTTTTTTTTTTTTTTTTTTTTTTTTTTTTTTTTTTTTTTTTTTTTTTTTTTTTTTTTTTTTTTTTTTTTTTTTTTTTTTTTTTTTTTTTTTTTTTTTTTTTTTTTTTTTTTTTTTTTTTTTTTTTTTTTTTTTACAAAAATTACAAAAATTTTCCCCCGACTTTTTGGAATGGGGGGGACCAATGTTACCTTAAAGAGGGGGGAAATAGTTCCTGCACTTGGGGAGGGGGGAAAAAGGGTTTTAGGTAAAATTCAGGGGGAAATGGGGTTTCTGAAGGAGTAATGGGGGGAACAAAGTTCCGTAAAATTTAGGGAAAATATTCCCTTTAGAAATTTTAAAGGGGGGCCCTAGTTCCTATAAAATTAAGGGAAAATGTCCCCCCAAAGGAATGGGTGGAGAACAATAGTTACCTGTAAAAATGTCACGTGGAAATAGTTCCTCTCCAGAACTGTTAGTAATGTGTGGGGAACAATAGTTACCTATAAAATGTCACGTGGAAATAGTTCCTCTCCAGAACTGTTAGTAATGTTTGGCGAACAATAGTTACCTGTACAAATGTCACGTGGAAATAGTTCCTCTCCAGAACTGTTAGTAATGTGTGGGGAACAATAGTTACCTGTAAAATGTCACGTGGAAATAGTTCCTCTCCAGTAATGTTAGTAATGTGTGGGGATCAATAGTTACCTGTAAAATTGTCACGTGGAAATAGTTCCTCTCCAGAACTGTTAGTAATGTGTGGGGAACAATAGTTACCTGTAAAATGTCACGTGGAAATAGTTCCTCTCCAGAACTGTTAGTAATGTGTGGGGAACAATAGTTACCTATAAAATGTCACGTGGAAATAGTTCCTCTCCAGAACTGTTAGTAATGTGTGGGGAACAATAGTTACCTATAAATTGTCACGTGGAAATAGTTCCTCTCCAGAACTGTTAGTAATGTGTGGGGAACAATAGTTACCTATAAAATGTCACGTGGAAATAGTTCCTCTCCAGAACTGTTAGTAATGTGTGGGGAACAATAGTTACCTATAAAATGTCACGTGGAAATAGTTCCTCTCCAGAACTGTTAGTAATGTGTGGGGAACAATAGTTACCTATAAAATGTCACGTGGAAATAGTTCCTCTCCAGAACTGTTAGTAATGTGTGGGGAACAATAGTTACCTGTAAAATGTCACGTGGAAATAGTTCCTCTCCAGAACTGTTAGTAATGTGTGGGGAACAATAGTTACCTATAAAATGTCACGTGGAAATAGTTCCTCTCCAGAACTGTTAGTAATGTGTGGGGAACAATAGTTACCTGTAAAATGTCACGTGGAAATAGTTCCTCTCCAGAACTGTTAGTAATGTGTGGGGAACAATAGTTACCTATAAAATGTCACGTGGAAATAGTTCCTCTCCAGAACTGTTAGTAATGTGTGGGGAACAATAGTTACCTGTAAAATGTCACGTGGAAATAGTTCCTCTCCAGAACTGTTAGTAATGTGTGGGGAACAATAGTTACCTGTAAAATGTCACGTGGAAATAGTTCCTCTCCAGAACTGTTAGTAATGTGTGGGGAACAATAGTTACATGTAAAAATGTCACGTGGAAATAGTTCCTCTCCAGAACTGTTAGTAATGTGTGGGGAACAATAGTTACCTATAAATTGTCACGTGGAAATAGTTCCTGTCCAGAACTGTTAGTTATGTGTGGGGAACAATAGTTACCTATAAAATGTCACGTGGATATAGTTCCTCTCCAGAACTGTTAGTAATGTGTGGGGAACAATAGTTACCTATAAAATGTCACGTGGATATAGTTCCTCTCCAGAACTGTTAGTAATGTGTGGGGAACAATAGTCACCTGTAAAATGTCACGTGAAAGTAGTTCCTCTCCAGCAATGTGTGGGGAACAATAGTTACCTATAAAATGTCACGTGGAAATAGTTCCTCTCCAGAACTGTTAGTAATGTGTGGGGAACAATAGTTACCTATAAAATGTCACGTGGATATAGTTCCTCTCCAGAACTGTTAGTAATGTGTGGGGAACAATAGTCACCTGTAAAATGGCACGTGAAAGTAGTTCCTCTCCAGCAATGTGTGGGGAACAATAGTAACCTATAAAATGTCACGTGGAAATAGTTCCTCTCCAGAACTGTTAGTAATGTGTGGGGAACAATAGTTACCTGTAAAATGTCACGTGGATATAGTTCCTCTCCAGTAATGTGTGGGGAACAATAGTTACATGTAAAAATGTCACGTTGAAATAGTTCCTCTCCAGAACTGTTAGTAATGTGTGGGGAACAATAGTTACCTGTAAAATGTCACGTGGAAATAGTTCCTCTCCAGTAATGTGTGGGGAACAATAGTTACCTATAAATTGTCACGTGGAAATAGTTCCTGTCCAGAACTGTTAGTTATGTGTGGGGAACAATAGTTACCTATAAAATGTCACGTGGAAATAGTTCCTCTCCAGTAATATGTGGGGAACAATAGTTACCTATAAAATGTCACGTGGAAATAGTTCCTCTCCAGAACTGTTAGTAATGTGTGGGGAACAATAGTTACCTGTAAAATGTCACGTGGAAATAGTTCCTCTCCAGTAATGTTTGGCGAACAATAGTTACCTGTACAAATGTCACGTGGAAATAGTTTCTCTCCAGAACTGTTAGTAATGTGTGGGGAACAATAGTTACCTGTAAAAATGTCAAGTGGAAATAGTTCCTCTCCAGTAATGTTAGTAATGTGTGGGGATCAATAGTTACCTATAAAATGTCACGTGGAAATAGTTCCTCTCCAGAACTATGAGTAATGTGTGGGGAACAATAGTTACCTATAAAATGTCACGTGGAAATAGTTCCTCTCCAGAACTGTTAGTAATGTGTGGGGAACAATAAGTACCTGTAAAATGTCACGTGGAAATAGTTACTCTCTAGAACTGTTAGTAATTTCTGGGGAACAATAGTTACCTATCAATTGTCACGTGGAAATAGTTCCTCTCCAGCACTGTTAGTAATGTGAGGGGAACAATAGTTACCTATCAATTGTCACGTGGAAATAGTTCCTCTCCAGCACTGTTAGTAATGTGTGGGGAGCAATAGTTACCTAAAAAATTGTCACGTGGAAATAGTTTCCTCCAGAACTGTTAGTAATGTATGGGGAACAATAGTTACCTATAAAATGTCACGTGGAAATAGTTCCTCTCCAGAACTGTTAGTAATGTTTGGCGAACAATAGTTACCTATAAAATGTCACGTGGAAATAGTTCCTCTCCAGAACTGTTAGTAATGTGTGGGGAACAATAGTTACCTGTAAAATGTCACGTGGAAATAGTTCCTCTCCAGCAATGTGTGGGGAACAATAGTTACCTATAAAATGTCACGTGGAAATAGTTCCTCTCCAGAACTGTTAGTAATGTGTGGGGAACAATAGTTACCTGTAAAATGTCACGTGGAAATAGTTCCTCTCCAGTAATGTGTGGGGAACAATAGTTACCTATAAAATGTCACGTGGAAATAGTTCCTCTCCAGAACTGTTAGTAATGTGTGGGGAACAATAGTTACCTGTAAAATGTCACGTGGAAATAGTTCCTCTCCAGCACTGTTAGTAATGTGTGGGGAACAATAGTTACCTATAAAATGTCACGTGGAAATAGTTCCTCTCCAGAACTGTTAGTAATGTGTGGGGAACAATAGTTACCTGTAAAAATGTCACGTGGAAATAGTTCCTCTCCAGAACTGTTAGTAATGTGTGGGGAACAATAGTTACATGTAAAATGTCACGTGGAAATAGTTCCTCTCCAGAACTGTTAGTAATGTGTGGGGAACAATAGTTACCTATAAATGTCACGTGGAAATAGTTCCTCTCCAGAACTGTTAGTAATGTGTGGGGAACAATAGTTACCTAAAAAATTGTCACGTGGAAATAGTTTCCTCCAGAACTGTTAGTAATGTGTGGGGAACAATAGTTACCTATAAAATGTCACGTGGAAATAGTTCCTCTCCAGAACTGTTAGTAATGTGTGGGGAACAATAGTTACCTATAAAATGTCACGTGGAAATAGTTCCTCTCCAGAACTGTTAGTAATGTGTGGGGAACAATAGTTACCTGTAAAATGTCACGTGGAAATAGTTCCTCTCCAGACTGTTAGTAATGTGGGGAACAATAGTTACCTATAAAATGTCACGTGGAAATAGTTCCTCTCCAGAACTGTTAGTAATGTGTGGGGAACAATAGTTACCTGTAAAATGTCACGTGGAAATAGTTCCTCTCCAGAACTGTTAGTAATGTGTGGGGAACAATAGTTACCTATAAAATGTCACGTGGAAATAGTTCCTCTCCAGAACTGTTAGTTATGTGTGGGGAACAATAGTTACCTGTAAAATGTCACGTGGAAATAGTTCCTCTCCAGAACTGTTAGTAATGTGTGGGGAACAATAGTTACCTGTAAAATGTCACGTGGAAATAGTTCCTCTCCAGAACTGTTAGTAATGTGTGGGGAACAATAGTTACCTATAAAATGTCACGTGGAAATAGTTCCTCTCCAGTAATGTGTGGGGAACAATAGTTACCTGTAAAATGTCACGTGGAAATAGTTCCTCTCCAGAACTGTTAGTAATGTGTGGGGAACAATAGTTACCTATAAAATGTCACGTGGAAATAGTTCCTCTCCAGAACTGTTAGTAATGTGTGGGGAACAATAGTTACCTATAAAATGTCACGTGGAAATAGTTCCTCTCCAGAACTGTTAGTAATGTGTGGGGAACAATAGTTACCTATAAAATGTCACGTGGAAATAGTTCCTCTCCAGAACTGTTAGTAATGTGTGGGGAACAATAGTTACCTGTAAAATGTCACGTGGAAATAGTTCCTCTCCAGAACTGTTAGTAATGTGTGGGGAACAATAGTTACCTATAAAATGTCACGTGGAAATAGTTCCTCTCCAGAACTGTTAGTAATGTGTGGGGAACAATAGTTACCTATAAAATGTCACGTGGAAATAGTTCCTCTCCAGAACTGTTAGTAATGTGTGGGGAACAATAGTTACCTATAAAATGTCACGTGGAAATAGTTCCTCTCCAGAACTGTTAGTAATGTGTGGGGAACAATAGTTACCTATAAAATGTCACGTGGAAATAGTTCCTCTCCAGAACTGTTAGTAATGTGTGGGGAACAATAGTTACCTGTAAAATGTCACGTTGAAATAGTTCCTCTCCAGAACTGTTAGTAATGTGTGGGGAACAATATTTACCTAGTAAAATGTCACGTGGAAATAGTTTCCTCTCCAGAACTGTTAGTAATGTGTGGGGAACATAGTTACCTGTAAAAATGTCACGTGGAAATAGTTCCTCTCCAGCACTGTTAGTAATGTGTGGGGAGCAATAGTTACCTAAACAATTTTCACGTGGAAATAGTTTCCTGTCCAGAACTGTTAGTAATGTGTGGGGAACAATAGTTACCTGTAAAAATTGTCACGTGGAAATAGTTCCTCTCCAGAACATGTTAGTAATGTTGGGGAACAATAGTTACCTATAAAATGTCTACGTGGATAATAGTTCCTCTCCAGAACTGTTAGTAATGTGTGGGGAACAATAGTACCTAGTAAAATGTCACGTGAAATAGTTCCTCTCCAGAACTGTTAGTAATGTGTGGGGAACAATAGTTACCTGTAAAATGTCACGTGGAAATAGTTCCTTCTTACCCAGTAATGTGTGGGGAACAATAGTTACCTATAAAATGTCACGTGGAAATAGTTCCTCTCCAGAACTGTTAGTAATGTGTGGGGAACAATAGTTACCTATAAAATGTCACGTGGAAATAGTTCCTCTCCAGAACTGTTAGTAATGTGTGGGGAACAATAGTTACCTGTAAAATGTCACGTGGAAATAGTTCCTCTCCAGAACTGTTAGTAATGTTGGGGAACAATAGTTACCTATAAATTGTCACGTGGAAATAGTTCCTCTCCAGCACTGTTAGTAATGTGTGGGGAACAATAGTTACCTATAAAATGTCACGTGGAAATAGTTCCTCTCCAGAACTGTTAGTATGTGTGGGGAACAATAGTTACCTATAAATTGTCACGTGGAAATAGTTCCTCTCCAGCACTGTTAGTAATGTGTGGGGAACAATAGTTACCTGTAAAATGTCACGTGGAAATAGTTCCTCTCCAGAACTGTTAGTAATGTGTGGGGAACAATAGTTACCTATAAAATGTCACGTGGAAATAGTTCCTCTCCAGAACTGTTAGGATGTGTGGGAACAATAGTTACCTATAAAATGTCACGTGGAAATAGTTCCTCTCCAGAACTGTTAGTAATGTGTGGGGAACAATAGTTACCTGTAAAATTGTCACGTGGAAATAGTTCCTCTCCAGTAATGTGTGGGGAGCAATAGTTACCTAAAAAATTGTCACGTGGAAATAGTTTCCTCCAGAACTGTTAGTAATGTATGGGGAACAATAGTTACCTATAAAATGTCTCGTGGAAATAGTTCCTCTCAGAACTGTTAGTAATGTGTGGGGAACAATAGTTACCTTAAAAATGTCACGTGGAAATAGTTCCTCTCCAGAACTGTTAGTAATGTGTGGGGAACAATAGTTACCTGTAAAAATGTCACGTGGAAATAGTTCCTCTCCAGAACTGTTAGTAATTGTGGGGAACAATAGTTACCTATAAAATGTCACGTGGAAAATAGTTCCTGTCCAGACTGTTAGTAATGTGTGGGGAACAATAGTTACCTATAAAATGTCACGTGGAAATAGTTCCTCTCCAGACTGTTAGTAATGTAATGTGTGGGGAACAATAGTTACCTATAAATTGTCACGTGGAAATAGTTCCTCTCCAGCACTGTTAGTAATGTGTGGGGAACAATAGTTACCTATAAAATGTCACGTGGAAATAGTTCCTCTCCAGAACTGTTAGTAATGTGTGGGGAACAATAGTTACCTATAAAATGTCACGTGGAAATAGTTCCTCTCCAGAACTGTTAGTAATGTGTGGGGAACAATAGTTACCTATAAATGTCACGTGGAAATAGTTCCTCTCCAGAACTGTTAGTAATGTGTGGGGAACAATAGTTACCTATAAAATTGTCACGTGGAAATAGTTCCTCTCCAGAACTGTTAGTAATGTGTGGGGAACAATAGTTACCTGTAAAATGTCACGTGGAAATAGTTCCTCTCCAGAACTGTTAGTAATGTGTGGGGAACAATAGTTACCTATAAAATGTCACGTGGAAATAGTTCCTCTCCAGAACTGTTAGTAATGTGTGGGGAACAATAGTTACCTGTAAAATGTCACGTGGAAATAGTTCCTCTCCAGAACTGTGTGGGGGGAACAATAGTTACCTGTAAAATGTCACGTGGAAATAGTTCCTCTCCAGAACTGTTAGTAATGTGTGGGGAACAATAGTTACCTATAAAATGTCACGTGGAAATAGTTCCTCTCCAGAACTGTTAGTAATGTGTGGGGAACAATAGTTACCTGTAAAATGTCACGTGGAAATAGTTCCTCTCCAGAACTGTTAGTAATGTATGGGGAACAATAGTTACCTAGTAAAATGTCACGTGGAAATAGTTCCTCTCCAGAACTGTTAGTAATGTGTGGGAACAATAGTTACCTGTAAAATGTCACGTGGAAATAGTTCCTCTCCAGAACTGTTAGTAATGTGTGGGGAACAATAGTTACCTATAAAATGTCACGTGGAAATAGTTCCTCTCCAGAACTGTTAGTAATGTGTGGGGAACAATAGTTACCTATAAAATGTCACGTGGAAATAGTTCCTCTCCAGAACTGTTAGTAAATGTGTGGGGAACAATAGTTACCTATAAAATGTCACGTGGAAATAGTTCCTCTCCAGAACTGTTAGTAATGTGTGGGGAACAATAGTTACCTGTAAAATGTCACGTGGAAATAGTTCCTCTCCAGAACTGTTAGTAATGTGTGGGGAACAATAGTTACCTATAAAATGTCACGTGGAAATAGTTCCTCTCCAGAACTGTTAGTAATGTGTGGGGAACAATAGTTATCTATTAAAATGTCACGTGGAAATAGTTCCTCTCCAGTAATGTGTGGGGAACAATAGTTACCTATAAAATGTCACGTGGAAATAGTTCCTCTCCAGAACTGTTAGTAATGTGTGGGGAACAATAGTTACCTATAAAATGTCACGTGGAAATAGTTCCTCTCCAGAACTGTTAGTAATGTGTGGGGAACAATAGTTACCTGTAAAATGTCACGTGGAAATAGTTCCTCTCCAGAACTGTTAGTATGTGTGGGGAACAATAGTTACCTATAAAATGTCACGTGGAAATAGTTCCTCTCCAGAACTGTTAGTAATGTGTGGGGAACAATAGTTACCTATAAAATGTCACGTGGATATAGTTCCTCTCCAGAACTGTTAGTAATGTGTGGGGAACAATAGTTACCTGTAAAATGTCACGTGGAAATAGTTCCTCTCCAGAACTGTTAGTAATGTGTGGGGAACAATAGTTACCTGTAAAATGTCACGTGGAAATAGTTCCTCTCCAGAACTGTTAGTAATGTGTGGGGAACAATAGTTACCTATAAAATGTCACGTGGAAATAGTTCCTCTCCAGAACTGTTAGTAATGTGTGGGGAACAATAGTTACCTATAAAATGTCACGTGGAAATAGTTCCTCTCCAACTGTAGTATGTGTGGGGAACAATAGTTACCTATAAAATGTCACGTGGAAATAGTTCCTCTCCAGAACTGTTAGTAATGTGTGGGGAACAATAGTTACCTGTAAAATGTCACGTGGAAATAGTTCCTCTCCAGTAATGTGTGGGGAACAATAGTTACCTATAAATTGTCACGTGGAAATAGTTCCTCTCCAGAACTGTTAGTAATGTGTGGGGAACAATAGTTACCTGTAAAATGTCACGTGGAAATAGTTCCTCTCCAGAACTGTTAGTAATGTGTGGGGAACAATAGTTATCTATTAAATTGTCACGTGGAAATAGTTCCTCTCCAGAACTGTTAGTAATGTGTGGGGAACAATAGTTACCTATAAAATGTCACGTGGAAATAGTTCCTCTCCAGAACTGTTAGTAATGTGTGGGGAACAATAGTTACCTGTAAAAATGTCACGTGGAAATAGTTCCTCTCCAGAACTGTTAGTATGTGTGGGGAACAATAGTTACCTGTAAAAATGTCACGTGGAAATAGTTCCTCTCCAGAACTGTTAGTAATGTGTGGGGAACAATAGTTACCTATAAAATGTCACGTGGAAATAGTTCCTCTCCAGAACTGTTAGTTATGTGTGGGGAACAATAGTTACCTATAAAATGTCACGTGGAAATAGTTCCTCTCCAGAACTGTTAGTAATGTGTGGGGAACAATAGTTACCTATAAAATGTCACGTGGAAATAGTTCCTCTCCAGAACTGTTAGTAATGTGTGGGGAACAATAGTTACCTGTAAAATGTCACGTGGAAATAGTTCCTCCAGAACTGTTAGTAATGTGTGGGGAACAATAGTTACCTGTAAAAATGTCACGTGGAAATAGTTCCTCTCCAGAACTGTTAGTAATGTGTGGGGAACAATAGTTACCTATAAAATGTCACGTGGAAATAGTTCCTCTCCAGAACTGTTAGTATGTGTGGGGAACAATAGTTACCTGTAAAATGTCACGTGGAAATAGTTCCTCTCCAGAACTGTTAGTAATGTGTGGGGAACAATAGTTACCTGTAAAAATGTCACGTGGAAATAGTTCCTCTCCAGAACTGTTAGTAATGTGTGGGGAACAATAGTTACCTATAAAATGTCACGTGGAAATAGTTCCTCTCCAGAACTGTTAGTAATGTGTGGGGAACAATAGTTACCTGTAAAAATGTCACGTGGAAATAGTTCCTCTCCAGAACTGTTAGTAATGTGTGGGGAACAATAGTTACCTATAAAATGTCACGTGGAAATAGTTCCTCTCCAGAACTGTTAGTAATGTGTGGGGAACAATAGTTACCTATAAAATGTCACGTGGAAATAGTTTTTTCAGAACTGTGAATGTTGGGGAACGAACATTATAAAAATTTTCAAGTGGAAATAGTTCCTTTCCAAAACTGTTAGTAATGTGTGGGGATTAGAAAATGTACCTGTAAAAATGTCACGTGATATTTTTGAACAGTTTAATGTGGGGAACAATAGTATCCTAAAAGTGTGGGAACTATATTCTCTCCAAATGTAGTTAATTTTGGGAACAATAGTAAGAAAATGTCACTGTGAAATAGTTCTTCAGTCTTGGGGGGGACAATAGTACCTTAAATGTCACGTGGAAATTCCTCTCCAGAATGTTAGTAATGTGTGGGGAACAATAGTCCTTAAAATTCACTGGAAAAGTTTCCTCTCCACGTTAGATGTGGGGGAACAATAGTACCTATAAATGTCACGTGGAAAAGTTCCTTGTCAAGGGATATGTGTGGGAAAATATGTACCTATATAAATGTACGTGGATAAAGTTCCTCTCCAGAACTGTTAGTAATGTTGTTGGGAACAATAGTTACCTGTAAAATGTCACGTGGAAATAGTTCCTCTCCAGAACTGTTAGTAATGTGTGGGGAACAATAGTTACCTATAAAATGTCACGTGGAAATAGTTCCTCTCCAGAACTGTTAGTAATGTGTGGGGAACAATAGTTACCTGTAAAATGTCACGTGGAAATAGTTCCTCTCCAGTAATGTGTGGGGAACAATAGTTACCTATAAATTGTCACGTGGAAATAGTTCCTCTCCAGAACTGTTAGTAATGTGTGGGGAACAATAGTTACCTATAAATTGTCACGTGGAAATAGTTCCTCTCCAGTAATGTGTGGGGAACAATAGTTACCTATAAATGTCACGTGGAAATAGTTCCTCTCCAGAACTGTTAGTAATGTGTGGGGAACAATAGTTACCTGTAAAATGTCACGTGGAAATAGTTCCTCTCCAGTAATGTGTGGGGAACAATAGTTACATGTAAAATGTCACGTGGAAATAGTTCCTCTCCAGCACTGGTAGTAATGTGTGGGGAACAATAGTTACCTGTAAAATGTCACGTGGAAATAGTTCCTCTCCAGAACTGTTAGTAATGTGTGGGGAACAATAGTTCCCTAAAAAATGTCAGTGGAAAAATTTTCCTCCAGTTTTAGGTGGGGACAATTTTAAACTAAAATAAAATTTTTTAAGACTTTTGGGGAAATTTTTTTGGGAAATGTTTTAATTATTGTGGGGACATAGTTCCTTGTAGGGGGTTTTAAATTATGTGGGAAATAGTCCTAAAGGAGGAAAAATAGTCCCGAAATGGGAATTTTTAAAAAGCCTAAATGTCCTAAATTTTAGAATTGGGGGAACAAAATAAAGTCACGTGAAATTCCTCTCCAGAATTGAATGTTGGGAAAGTACTTAAAATTCTAATGTTAAAGGGAAATGTGGGGAAAAGTACTTAAAATTTTCCGGGAAATTTACAATTTTTAAATTTTAAAATTCCGAAAATTTGGGAAATTATTTAAAATTTAATTAGGGCCAAAATGGGGGAAAAACAAATTCAGTGGAAAATTTCAAATTGGAAATTTTCCAAATTTTTTTGGGCTTAGTTTAGGCAGCTTTTCCCAGGAATGTTAAAGGGGGGGGGAAAATTAAAATTGTCCGGAAATATTTTCCCCTAATATGTGGGGACAATATTTCTAAAATTTACTGGAAAGTTCCTCCAGAATGTAAATGTGGGAAAGTACTTAAATTTCGGAAATGTCCTCTCCGAATTTTTTGGGAACAAAGTACCTTAAACACGTGGAAATAGTTCTTCAAATTTTTGGGGGAAATATTTAAACATGGGGAAATTCTCCAAATGTGTAGTGGGGAAATAGTACCTATAATGTCAGGGAATAGTCCTCTCAGAATGTAATGGTGGGGAACAATATACTTAAATTCGTGGAATTTTTCCCCAAATTTAATTGTGGGAACATAGTTACTTAAAGAGGGGAATGTTCCTCCAGAAGTTGATGGGGAAAAATTTTTAAAAATTTCCTTGAATGGGGGGGAAATTTTAAAAACCTAATGTTTAGGGGAAGTTCCAAAATTCCGGAAATTTTTGGGGGAAATTTTAAAATGAAAAGGGAAATTCCTTCCAGAATGTTAAGTGTGGGAAAATTTATTAAAATGTACTAAATGTCCTCCGAATGTTTTTTTTTAAGTGTGGGAAAATTACAAAAAAAAGGGAATTTTTCCCAATGTTGTAAGGGGGGAAAAATTCCCAAAAGTAAGGGGGTTTAAATTTTTCCAAATATAAAATGTTTTAACAACCAAATTTAAAATTTTGTATTTTGGGAAAAGAACAAATATAATTGGGGTTTTAGTCCTTCCCAAGAGGGGGAACTTACTTAAATGGGAAAATTTAATGTTGGGGAATTTCCTTAAATTGGGAATAGTTTAAAATGTGGAATTTTTAAAAATTATAATTTTAAAGTTTGGGGGGGAAATAGTCTTAAATAGTGGAAAGTTCTTCCAAAGTAAGGGGGGAAAAAATAATTCCGGAATATTGTATGTGGGAACAAGTCTTAAAAATGGAATAGTTCTTCAAATGTTATAGTGGGGGGACAATTACTTAAAAAATGTCACGTGGAATCGTTCCTCTCCAGTAATGTTTAGTAATGTGTGAGGAACAATATTTACCTGTGAAAATGTCCACGTGGAAATAGTTCCTCTCCAGACCTATGAGTAATGTGTGGGGACAACCAATAGTTACCTATAAAATGTCACGGTGGATATAGTTCCTCTCCAGTAATGTGTGGGGAACAATAGTTACCTGTAAAAATGTCACGTGGAAATAGTTCCTCTCCAGAACTGTTAGTAAGGTGTGGGGAACAATAGTTACCTGTAAAATGTCACGTGGAAATAGTTCCTCTCCAGAACTATGAGTAATGTGTGGGGAACAATAGTTACCTATAAAATGTCACGTGGAAATAGTTCCTCTCCAGTAATGTGTGGGGAACAATAGTTACCTGTAAAATGTCACGTGGAAATAGTTCCTCTCCAGAACTGTTAGTACTGTGTGGGGAACAATAGTTACCTATAAAATGGCACGTTGAAATAGTTCCTCTCCAGAACTATGAGTTATGTGTGGGGAACAATAGTTACCTGTAAAATGTCACGTGGAAATAGTTCCTCTCCAGTAATGTGTGGGGATGAATATTTACCTATAAAATGTCACGTGGAAATAGTTCCTCTCCAGAACTGTTAGTAATGTGTGGGGAACAATAGTTACCTATAAAATTGTCACGTGGAAATAGTTCCTCTCCAGAACTATGAGTAATGTGTGGGGAACAATAGTTACCTATAAAATGTCACGTGGAAATAGTTCCTCTCCAGCACTGTTAGTAATGTGTGGGGAACAATAGTTACCTATAAAATGTCACGTGGAAATAGTTCCTCTCCAGCACTGTTAGTAATGTGTGGGGAACAATAGTTACATATAAAATGTCTCGTGGAAAATAGTTCATAATCTTTAACTTTACAGCTCCTATATCTAAATCCGGATTTAAATCTAAGTTAACATCCCCACAGATACTGTATCTATCAACTCATCTGTCATGTAATGTAGCTGCTATACTATCATAAAAAAAACTTGGTGTATCAATGTTTGGACCATACATTGTGACAAGAGTTATACCGGTATTGGAGCCTTCTATAATGATATATAGAGCCGAAGAAATTCCTGAAATATCCTCTCTTTTTTTGTGTGTACAAAGACATGGACATTAAACAGGACAAATGTAGACCGGTGAGTTACCTGTCAGTCAAGATTTGTTTTTGTTAAAGATCACTAACTCCGCTGACTTCGGAGAAAATTTCAAGAAAAGAATAGTAATATTAACATTTCACAAAACATGTTTTCAGCTAAAATTTATACTTGTAACTACTCATCTATTTGAGTAAATAGCTGACCTTTATTTTTATAATCATTAGTTGAAATAAGAATTGTATATGCTCTTAACTCTTAATATGATTTTTTTTAACTGTTGAGGTTAGGATGTTTTTGTTAACATTTACGTTTGTATATGTATTGTTTTATAATCAATAGAATAAGGTTGTCTAGATTAAACTTTTGGTATTTATTTACATATTTACTAAAGATAAATTCTTGCTTATCAAATCTTAAACTAAGGTTCTTATTTATAATATCAATTCTTAGACATTCAATCAGGTAGGATACATTATCACAGTCCCAAAGTATATGTGTTATTGTTTCGGGTTGTGTTTTGCAAAAGGAGCAGAGATTGCTGTTGGATTTGCCAATTTTGAAAAGGAAAGAGTAGGTAGTAAGAATTCTATGATTTATTCTGTATTGAAGCCAGTGAAGTTTAGAGTAAGTGGTAGTATTGAAAGGGGATATAAATTTTTTTCCGTGTATCATCATTAAAGTTAAAAATCTGGTTCCATTTTATTTGAGCTGTAGGTTTTACATTGTTTTTGCAAAGTTTTTTGTAAAAATCCTGAGCGCCTTCTTAGTTTCTAAGAATAAATTTGAGATTAAATGGTATAGCTGGTAATAAAATTGTATTTTCACCAAGAAATTCCTGAACTGAGTTTTTTAATCCTTGATAGATTAAGAAATTTGTTTGGATATTATCAATTTCCTTTTTACCTTAATTTCAAAATTGTTATTTATCAAAATTGCAACCCCTCTAGAAATATATTCGAAAGAACTATAATAAAAGTCATATCCCCACTGATTTCTGATATAAGTTTCATTTTTTCTGTGAAATGTGTGTCTTGCAAGCAATAAATAGTTTTTTTCGATTTTGAATAAGAGAACACATCCTTTGTCGCCGAGACCCTGACAATTAGCGGAGGATACAACCTCCATTGTTATTCTGAGAGCTATATATTTAACGTATATCTACAAGTACTACTATCAACTCAGAAATATCCATCAGCTAGCCCAGACAAAGAAGCAGGAGGGAAATAACGATAAGCAACACAACAAGATATAAAAGCGTCTCAATAAGGTCAAAATACCGTACAACTGTCAACTTAGGTGCTTTAAAATATGTTTCATGTTATACATCTTAATAGTACATAAGATATCTGGTATATGTTATATAACTTATATTATTACATTTTTACCAGTGAAATATCAAAAATTATTCATTCTATAAAAGTGATATCTGCGCACTCGTGAAAAATATCAAAATATTAGCCACACGAGTGAAATATATTTGGTATTACTGAAGACACTGTTAGATATCCTCTATTTGTATAGTATACGATATATCATGCGTCCTATAGAATATCTTATATCGCTTGATTAAAATATGGATCGACATTGCTCATTGATTAAATGTTAAGTTGGCTTGCCATATGGCCATATCCACTGCTGACTTACCAACAACCCAGGTCCAACCTCTCCAACAGATCAACAAAGACTTCACGCTAAAGTGTAGTGTGAAAGTTTGTTCCGGGTCAATGTTCCTCGTTTATGGACAACTTACAACCCCAACAACATTTGTTCTGTGTCAGAAACATCACGCCAAGGGACGCCCTTTACGTTTCGAACAAAAACGGAAACCTGCCTTGTGCTGCAAATCAAAGGCTTGCACTTCTATATCTGCATTAAACTAGAAGTGGTGTTTTAATTTCCTAAACGATGGTTTATGCTGTAAACGTCAATATTGTGTTTCTATGACATTACTTAGATTGTCATATCTCACTTTTTTGACACAGTTAGCAATTGATCGTATCTCAACTGAATACTTTGTGTCCTTGTCCTGAAGGGCGTAAGAATTGTACTTATTCGGAAGAGGCGACTAATTCTGAGATTATATTTGTTCTCTGTCATCTATTCTACTCCCTTTTCCCCTAATGTCTCCCTTGATACTGCCCATACTTGATCGTTCATCGTTGTAAAGAAAGCTTCTGGGTTTCCCCCTGCTCGAAATATACCAAAAACTTAACAAATAGTCTTTTCTACCCCTAGTTATCGATCAGCATTCTTGTGAACGGGATGACTAGTCAGTATGATGTGACCGGTTTGGTGTTATGCTGGGTGTCGGCAACAGGTGCTATCACAAGCAGGAAAACTTACCATACGCGTGCAGCTTTCACACGGGAAAGACAACCTTAAATGACATTGGCTATTGATAGGAAGATTAACAATACAGTCTCTGTTAATTATGAATCATAATTGTAAGCCCAGTTTTCTTAAGCCCATCCTCATTCCAGATTCTATATATCCCCTACACTACCACTGAAATTGAATTCCTAATTGCTGCATAAGTTCATCGAACTACATGTATTTCAAACACGCTTTCTGGGTTTTTTTCTTAATACTTCAATGTTTCCCTCTAGATGTAAAGATGGCTGGTCGGGAGGGACAATGGTAACAAATTTGCCTTTCACCTAGGTGACCGGAGTTCGATTCTCCAATCGTACGTGATAAGGTATGAGGGTCATCTATGGGTTTTCCCGAGTAAATTCTATTCGGTTTCCTTCCACAATAAGACTACTCGCGTGCTTCTATCCAGACCAACAAGCGTGATTAATTAAAGTTCATAGTTTGTTTCGCAATTGTTGTAAAATAGATAGTTTACTTTTCTTTTCTTTTTTTTTCGTCAGGGGTTCGTGTCCACTCTTCACTCAAATGTAGCTCGTGTTTACTCATCGTTTACAAAAATTGACGAATTTGCAGTGAAAACAATAGTTTCTAATGGAAATGCTCGATGCACGATCGACGCCACACCATCGAGAGGCCGCAGTTGCCAGGTACTGACCGAAGGCCGGTGGTTTTTCTCCAGGTACTGACCGTAGGCCGGTGGTTTTTCTCCAGGTACTGACCGAAGGCCGGTGGTTTTTCTCCAGGTACTGACCGTAGGCCGGTGGTTTTTCTCCAGGTACTGACCGTAGGCCGGTGGTTTTTCTCCAGGTACTGACCGTAGGCCGGTGGTTTTTCTCCTGGTACTGACCGTAGGCCGGTGGTTTTTCTCCAGGTACTGACCGTAGGCCGGTGGTTTTTCTCCTGGTACTCCGACTTTCCTCCACCTCCTAAACTTGACACGTCTTTAAATGACCCTGACTGTTAATAGGACGTTAAACAAAATAAACCAAACCATACCATTGCTGTCTGTAAATATACGTTTTATAATAGAGAAAGGTTTTGTTTAGCCATAGAAAATAAGAAAAGAAACATGTGTTCGTAAAATACACGACCCCCTGCTCGCGGAGAATCGCTCCTATTCGAAAATGTTGTCAGAATGTTACGGAAAACTACGGACTGTTCAAGTACAAATGTCGAATGGATATGTCTAGATTATATAATAACACATGCTCGCAACGATGTAAAGCCGATGTAATGAGTATTTTCAGCTTCTTACCTCATTTAATGTTTTCTGTACAGGTGGTCGCCATTTTGAGTTCGTAATACTCACCATCTTCAAAACTTGATTCCCCACTGTAATTGGGTAGATCGCGAATGAAATGTGGGAATTTGGTAGAAGAGACGCGAGAAGAAGTGATACATTTAAAAACAAACAAAAAACAAATCAAAAAAAGAATGATGTCGGAAATGTCGGAGCACTGCACAAAGGTGTTTGGACCAAACTCTCTAGACATTGAAGCAGTCGCCTGATTAGTAGTTCTTGATAAAGTTACTGACTATCCGCACCCAGATTTGTTTTTCTTGAGAAAGAATCACGATAAGTAAGAAAAATATATCCTAGATTCAATTGTTCTTTATACAAGTAAATAAAACCTAGATATCGATTTGCTGCAAAGTGCACAAGACGCTGAGGTCTATTAATTCAAATTAACATCGACGGGTTAACAACTTGGCCTGTCTCCTTCAATGTAAATGATCACCAGGGTATGTAGTGTGGCGTTAACAGGCTGTACCTCTGTAAAAGAGTAACAATCTGTGTTCTAAATGGTTACTATCACAGGAACCATTGCAGACAGTACTTTGTACCAGTACAATCAATACAGCTATAGTGACCTGGCAGTGTTTGTCAATCACAAAACAGCTAACAATACACTTATCTTACAGTAAACTCGACTCAATTTGGACTCGATGTTCTAGCCGTGCCTGTTGTCATTATTTAGTTAACCATGTAAGCATGTATTGTGTTAAGGTCTCTCTAACAACGCCTTAACAATGCCTCATATATTCTGTTTGTCTAAATAATACAATTTCATTTCATTTCAAAGTATTTTATTAACAATATATATATTGTACATACAAATATTTATGCATGCAAATACAATACCAATTAATGCGGACGTATAACTTATTTTTTTATAATAAAATAGAATATAGATGATATGTAATTAGATTTAATCTATGGAAATGTAATTCAAGTGAAGTAATCATAGATTCACCCTCGTTCCTAATCCTGATAATTGATTGTTTACTTGTAAATACACTGATTGAATCATACTATGGTGACGTCATGTTGTGATAAATTGGTTTGATTTTAGGGACGAACTCAACATTTGTAAATTGTAAATAATTTTTTTTTTAAATGTTGCAGTGCTTACCGTTATCTAACAGGACAACACAAAAGACGGACAAGTTAAACATTTTAATATAAATGTAGAACTTATAAAGGTAAACGCTAAAAAATTCACAATCCATTTGTACTCAAAGCTTGGTATCAATATGGAGTCCAATATTTCTTACAATATACAGTAGATGATGCTACACGCTGATAAATCTATACAGTTTTAGGTCAGGCTAATTACCCCAAACCTACTCGTAAAGTATTACCTCTCTACTGTCACAGATCCCCTGGGAGACCCAATATTCATCGTTATCACTCCCTTCCTTATCCCTATGTATCTAGGATAGTATCGCTCATAAAATGCATCTCCCATCGACTAAACCGTCACTGTAAATTTACCATTAGTCGTGTTATCTATGTTTGTGATAGGGATATAAATACATTATTGGAGACCGAGAAATGTGTCCTCTCCGACTCGAGGTTCGTAACGTAACTCATGAAAATAGACAACTGTTACATGTAGGAATAAATGCTTCTGATTAGGGTTGTTATGAAATAAATAACATTCTGAAATCGAAAATGTATCCTTTTCTAAAGATTATTCATACCTATACGGACATAAGTATAGATATGTTGAAGTAATATTAAAACAGGATACTATTAAAGAAGGTCGTAATTGCCTTCTTAACTGTAAAGAACAAAAAGCTGCCTGGCCCTGAATCAATGTTCTTATGTGATAGACGAGAAACAGTCCAACTATTACATCAGATCATCCCAACTTGCTGTTGTGGTAATTTTACTAATTGGCCGTTTAGCCTACAGCATTGTATGTTTATGATATGCTTCTGTACACGTTTTGTGTTGTTTTGACACATTTGATAACTACTGTCCATAACTGTCTATTGTATGTTCAAATATTGCTAGATTAATTCCATTTTATTTCGAAGGTGCTGATTTTAATTGATTGGAATTATTGTTTTTATTGCTGATTTTTTAATTCTTATTCATTCTTTGTTTGGCTGATGTTGCCGACGTGATAATGAGATAAAATTGTAAAATAAAAAAAAAAAGAAAGAAAGAAAGAAAGAAAGAAAGAAAGAAGACGACCAAAGGCTAATTAACAGTTTCAACACGATCCATTTGCACAAACTTCATACCAAAGTATCTAATAATGTATTCTAATCAGATTGACCCGTACAAAGACGTGTTTAACACATCTTCTTTTGGGAGATTGACCTTGCAGTAGCAACACAAAAAGAGAAGTGATTGGGAAACCGCATGCAGTCTAGTTTGTCTAAATCTGTATGAACAGAATATATTTTTTATAATCATGCTTTGAATAAGTTACGGAAAAAGTCTATTGTTACCTAGATGTATATATGTAGCGGTAACCTCTTGTTGTTTGTGTGTTTCAGACGCCGCCACCGACGTAGAATTCCCTGGTATCGTAGTGAAGGTGACGTTCTGGCTGGGTTACGTCAACTCGGCGATCAACCCATTCATATACGCTTACTCTAGCCCGGAGTTCCGGAAAGCGTTTGCGAGAATTCTGAAATGTCGACGGAAGATGTATTATTGATTTTCAGTTCGCAAACAAAATGTCAAACGAAACACGCAACCTAGTTATAAAAACACAACTTCATGGGAGACATAATATCGTTAAAATCGGCAGAAAGTTTTGCTGGATGATAGAAATATACTTGTTCGTTACATGTTGATTTCTTTCATCAAATAGTATCTTCATCTTGAACAGTACAGCACATCGAATTTAATTTACTACTCCAGCTTTTGTGAAAGAATTGTTTTTGAAATCCTGAGAATTCTTTGTGCTTCAGAAAATCTTAATCAATGATGACGAATTCCAGTTTTTTACAAAGACAATTATGTTTTGAATTTGTACCTGATGCTAACTTATTGTCAGTATTACATTGACTGTTACGACTATGTTGGATTGGTTTGGTGTTCGTTAAAACCTTATCAAATTTGTTCTTCAGCTGTGTAGGCAGGGTATTTTTTTATATTGTCGAAATACTTGTAGAATCTCTAAATGAGAACTTTTTTTTACATTTCCCCCACAGAATTAGCAGCCGTCCGAGACGAATATCCTGCTATAGTTGTGGTGTAGAGTGCCATTGATCGGCTAATGATTGTATAATTAAGTTGTGTAGCACCCTTTTAGGAGTGTAAAGGGTAGGCGTGTCGAGATTACCTTCAATACTAGAAATACCTCCTGGATTATCGAGGTTCATCACTGCAAATGGAACTCCTTTCTGTCAATATTTTACGACCGGGGCAGTGCTCGGTAACACCCTGGCAAACTAGTATCAGATTTTTATTGTTTATTCACGTGATCCATAAACAAGAAATAGGAAAAAAATAGAGCATAAATATTATGCTTACAACATCCGGTTTTAATATCGGTTTGATCGTAACATCAATTACATATAGTTTAAACTTTCCGATAGGCGTTGTTTGTTAGTGTAGGTGTTGACTCGGGCCCTACTGAACTTTACATGGTCAAAGGTCAGGTTACATTATTTTACAAATATCTGATTAACAAATCTATCTAATCATGAGTCGTGATGTATTTCGTTGATATGGGTTTGTTTTTTAGATTAACTATTTTATTCAGTTCGTACATACAATGATTTTTTTCCGATTCGTCTTTTTTCAGTTTTCTTTACCGGAAATAAAGCCCAATAAGATATCTCGTTTCACAGTATATTTCTGGAATACGTGCCACCATTCTCTAGTCCCCATTGCTTGTTGTTTACGACAATAGTGCCAACACAATGGGGAGTTGTTCCTATACTAGCTGAAGGCAGTGGTCATAAGTTACTACAGAAGATTGTATAGCACTCGTGACTGGGGGCCATATTGTTACAAAGTTTATTCCATTGGCTGGAGCTGCAAGCGAGAGCTTTAATGTCGCATGTTCTAACCAATTACTTGATAAGCAGTTTATTGTTTAAAAACAGTTTACTGAGTAAATTATAAACCCATTACAGTCGTTCATATCCGTTATATATGTAAATAAACACATTATTGTAATAGATAAATGGACGTGCCGCAGTGAGAAGCTTAATTAAATCAGAATTAATAGATTTGTTTGGATGAGGAAGTTATATCAGTCAATAAGAGAAATGTATACATTATCAACTTGGACGTAAACAGGAAGTCATGTTGTATGCGGCGACAAAACTGATTTTGTTGTTTTTTACTGTTGTGTGAGGTAGCCCACACCTCCTTCTGCGCCAATTCTAATGTCACATATCCATGCATCGTCTGCTTTCTGGTGAACGTAAACACAGATTTTAGTCTGGTGAACGTAAACACAGATTTTAGTCTGGTGAACGCGGACACAGATTTTAGTCTGGTGAACGTAAACACAGATTTTAGTCTGGTGAACGCGGACACAGATTTTAGTCTGGTGAACGTAAACACAGATTTTAGTCTGGTGAACGCGGACACAGATTTTAGTCTGGTGAACGTAAACACAGATTTTAGTCTGGTGAACGTAAACACAGATTTTAGTCTGGTGAACGTAAACACAGATTTTAGTCTGGTGAACGTAAACACAGATTTTAGTCTGGTGAACGTAAACACAGATTTTAGTCTGGTGAACGCGGACACAGATTTTAGTCTGGTGAACGTAAACACAGATTTTAGTCTGGTGAACGTAAACACAGATTTTAGTCTGGTGAACGTAAACACAGATTTTAGTCTGGTGAACGTAAACACAGATTTTAGTCTGGTGAACGTAAACACAGATTTTAGTCTGGTGAACGTAAACACAGATTTTAGTCTGGTGAACGTAATCACAGATTTTAACTAATTGCTGCCCTATGGCATTTTATGACCATACAATCGATGTTTAATTACCATACATTCGACATATGATGACCATGCATTCGGCAATCGACATTTGATGATCATACAATCGACATTTGATGACCATACAATCGACATTTTATGAATATACAATCGACATTTGATGAATATACATTCGACATTTGATGACCATACAATCGACATTTGATGACCATACAATCGACATTTGATGACCATACATTCGACATTTGATGAACATACAATCGACATTTGATGAATATACATTCGACATTTTATGAATATACATTCGACATTTTATGAATATACAATCGACATTAGATGAATATACATTCGACATTTGATGACCATACATTCGACATTTGATGAATATACATTCGACATTTGATGACCATACATTCGACATTTGATGACCATACAATCGACATTTGATGAATATACAATTGACATTTGATGAATATACATTCGACATTTTATGACCATACAATTGACATTTTATGAATATACAATCGACATTTGATGACCATACATTCGACATTTGATGACCATACAATCGACATTTTATGAATATACATTCGACATTTGATGACCATACAATCGACATTTGATGACCATACATTCGACATTTGTTGACCATACAATCGACATTTGATGAATATACAATTGACATTTGATGAATATTCATTCGACATTTGATGACCATACAATCGACATTTGATGAATATACATTCGACATTTGATGAATATACATTCGATAATTGATGACCATACATTCGACATTTGAGGCATACATTTGAAGATCACGCATTTAACGTCTGCGGAACATTTATTCGACATTTGATGACCACACAATCAACATTTGATGTCCATACATTAGACACTTGATAACCAGACATTCGATTTTGGTGTAAAGACGAACAATCCTGATGTTAATACTGATCATTAATCCGATTAACTTCCTGATGTTAATACTGATCATTAATCCGATTAACTTCCTGATGTTAATACTGATCATTAATCCGATTAACTTCCTGATGTTAATACTGATCATTAATCCGATTAACTTCCTGATGTTAATACTAACCATTAATCCGATTAACTTCCTGATGTTAACACTAATCATTAATCCGATTAACTTCCTGATGTTAATACTGATCATTAATCCGATTAACTTCCTGATGTTAATACTGATCATTAATCCGATTAACTTCCTCATGTTAATACTGATCATTAATCCGATTAACTTCCTGATGTTAATACTGATCATTAATCCGATTAACTTCCTTATGTTAATACTAATAATTAATCCGATTAACTTCCTCATGTTAATACTGATCATTAATCCGATTAACTTCCTTATGTTAATACTAATCATTAATCCGATTAACCTCCTCATGTTAATACTGATCATTAATCCGATTAACTTCCTTATGTTAATACTAATCATTAATCCGATTAACCTCCTCATGTTAATACTGATCATTAATCCGATTAACTTCCTGATGTTAATACTGATCATTAATCCGATTAACTTCCTGATGTTAATACTGATCATTAATCCGATTAACTTCCTTATGTTAATACTGATTATTAATCCGATTAACTTCCTGATGTTGATACTAACCATTAATCCGATTAACTTCCCTATGTTAATACTGATCATTAATCCGATTAACTTCCTTATGTTAATACTGATCATTAATCCGATTAACTTCCTTATGTTAATACTGATCATTAATCCGATTAACTTCCTTATGTTAATACTGATCATTAATCCGATTAACTTCCTTGGTCGACTATTAAACAATAGGTGTGTTCCTGTTTTGTTAAGATAAGAATGATGTGTATCATTTTAATACATATTGTTAAAGTAAGGATGATGTATATAATTTTAATAGATCATGTTAAAATAAGGATAATGTGTATGACTTTGATACCTATTGTTGAAATAAGGATAATGTGTATCAATTTAATAGATCTTGTTAAAATAAGGGTGATGTGTATCGATTTTAAAACAGCTTGTTATTGGTACATGTTAGAAAAGGTTGTGATGCCGTTTGGAAAGTATACACGAACGTCAATGTAAGTAAAATGACAATTGTATAGCTGTTAGTCTTATACCTGTATGGATATAACATAGCGTAACGTGTTCCCAATGGTTGGGGAGCAGCAACCCCACACATTTGATAATTTCGAAACAATTTGGAGCCTAGATACCATTCAAGGTGCTATTTGTGTATTTTATTTTTATTATATTTTTTTTTTTTTTTTGCAATCATAATCACTTTTGAAAGCGTAAGTTGGAGAGCTTGTGTCAGATTCTTCTGATTATTTATCTGTAGAAATGTTTTAAAAGTGATAGGTCCCCTAACCATATAATATTGTTATAAGGACCATAGAGAATATTCTAAACGGGTTCCGTGTCATTTTCAGTGTGCTTTATCACTGATATCAAGTTTCTTTTGTTAATAGCCGGAAATAAATCAATTATAAAATAAAGATAAATTAGTGCGATATATTGAAAATTAGATGTTTGTGTTAAGACCTGTTTGTTTACTCGAGGCGTTATTAGTATTCCTAACATATCTATCTCTGTGAGAGCCAGCCATTACATAACACGAAGACGATCCGTTATTGCCATTATATTTGATATAAGACTGTAAGAATCTATACATGTATGGTTAACCAACTTTCTGTAATAGATTTGAATCAAATGTTGTTTCTAATGAAATCTCCACAAGGAAAACAGCTTAAAACCGTTGTTTATCACGTGTCCTTACTACGTTCAAGGCTGTATACCACGATAAGGGTTATTGATGATTCTGTAAAACGGTATTTCTTTGTTTTAACCTGCTTTTCGTGATGTTCTCCAATTTGAGCGGATTAACATACAGTCTATATATATGACTTTCGAACCGTTGATGGATCAAAGCCCCGACTTTGTAACATATTGTTTATCTTTATCGAAATTTAATATATATATACAATTGTTTAATATAATGGCCGAGAGTATTTATTTTGAAGTTATTTTCAAATGAAATTCGTGTTCAATACGTCCAATAGCATACACACAGTTGTTATATACTTTATATAACTCGTGTATCATACACACAGTTGTTATATACTTTATATAACTCGTGTATCACATACACACAGTTGTTATATACTTTATATTACTCATGTGTATCATATACACAGTTGTTATATACTTTATATAACTCGTGTATCATACACACAGTTATATACTTTATATAACTCGTGTATCATACACACAGTTGTTATATACTTGATATAACTCGTGTATCATACACACAGTTGTTATATACTTTATATAACTCGTGTATCATACACACAGTTGTTATATACTTTATATAACTCGTGTGTACCATACACACAGTTATATACTTTATATAACTCGTGTATCATACACACAGTTGTTATATACTTTATATAACTCCTGTATCATACACACAGTTGTTATATACGTTATGTAACTCGTGTACCATACACACAGTTGTTATATACTTTATATAACTCGTGTATCATACACAGTTGTTATATACTTTATATAACTCGTGTATCATACACACAGTTGTTATATACTTTATATAACTCGTGTATCATACACACAGTTGTTATATACTTTATATAACTCGTGTGTACCATACACACAGTTGTTATATACTTTATATAACTCGTGTACCATACACACAGTTGTTATATACTTTATATAACTCGTGTATCATACACACAGTTGTTATATACTTTATATAACTCGTGTATCATACACACAGTTGTTATATACTTTATATAACTCGTGTATCATACACACAGTTGTTATATACTTTATATAACTCGTGTACCATACACACAGTTGTTATATACTTTATATAACTCGTGTGTACCATACACACAGTTGTTATATACTTTATATAACTCGTGTACCATACACACAGTTGTTATATACTTTATATAACTCGTGTATCATACACACAGTTGTTATATACTTTATATAACTCGTGTGTACCATACACACAGTTGTTATATACTTTATATAACTCGTGTATCATACACACAGTTGTTATATACTTTATATAACTCGTGTATCATACACACAGTTGTTATATACTTTATATAACTCGTGTATCATACACACAGTTGTTATATACTTTATATAACTCGTGTATCATACACACAGTTGTTATATACTTTATATAACTCGTGTACCATACACACAGTTGTTATATACTTTATATAACTCGTGTATCACATACACACAGTTGTTATATACTTTATATAACTCGTGTACCATACACACAGTTGTTATATACTTTATATAACTCGTGTATCACATACACACAGTTGTTATATACTTTATATAACTAGTTATCATACACACAGTTGTTATATACTTTATATAACTCGTGTATCATACACACAGTTGTTATATACTTTATATAACTCGTGTATCATACACACAGTTGTTATATACTTTATATAACTCGTGTATCATACACACAGTTGTTATATACTTTATATAACTCGTGTATCATACACACAGTTGTTATATACTTTATATAACTCGTGTATCATACACACAGTTGTTATATACTTTATATAACTCGTGTATCATACACACAGTTGTTATATACTTTATATAACTCGTGTATCATACACACAGTTGTTATATACTTTATATAACTCGTGTATCATACACACAGTTGTTATATACTTTATATAACTCGTGTATCATACACACAGTTGTTATATACTTTATATAACTCGTGTATCATACACACAGTTGTTATATACTTTATATAACTCGTGTATCATACACACAGTTGTTATATACTTTATATAACTCGTGTACCATACACACAGTTGTTATATACTTTATATAACTCGTGTGTACCATACACACAGTTGTTATATACTTTATATAACTCGTGTACCATACACACAGTTGTTATATACTTTATATAACTCGTGTATCATACACACAGTTGTTAAATACTTTATATAACTCGTGTATCATACACACAGTTGTTATATACTTTATATAACTCGTGTACCATACACACAGTTGTTATATACTTTATATAACTCGTGTATCATACACACAGTTGTTATATACTTTATATAACTCGTGTATCATACACACAGTTGTTAAATACTTTATATAACTCGTGTATCATACACACAGTTGTTATATACTTTATATAACTCGTGTACCATACACACAGTTGTTATATACTTTATATAACTCGTGTATCATACACACAGTTGTTATATACTTTATATAACTCGTGTATCATACACACAGTTGTTATATACTTTATATAACTTGTGTGTACCATACACACAGTTGTTATATACTTTATATAACTCGTGTATCATACACACAGTTGTTATATACTTTATATAACTCGTGTATCATACACACAGTTGTTATATACTTTATATAACTCGTGTATCATACACACAGTTGTTATATACTTTATATAACTCGTGTACCATACACACAGTTGTTATATACTTTATATAACTCGTGTACCATACACACAGTTGTTATATACTTTATATAACTCGTGTGTACCATACACACAGTTGTTATATACTTTATATAACTCGTGTATCATACACACAGTTGTTATATACTTTATATAACTCGTGTGTACCATACACACAGTTGTTATATACTTTATATAACTCGTGTATCATACACACAGTTGTTATATACTTTATATAACTCGTGTATCATACACACAGTTGTTATATACTTTATATAACTCGTGTACCATACACACAGTTGTTATATACTTTATATAACTCGTGTACCATACACACAGTTGTTATATACTTTATATAACTCGTGTACCATACACACAGTTGTTATATACTTTATATAACTCGTGTATCATACACACAGTTGTTATATACTTTATATAACTCGTGTGTACCATACACACAGTTGTTATATACTTTATATAACTCGTGTATCATACACACAGTTGTTATATACTTTATATAACTCGTGTATCATACACACAGTTGTTATATACTTTATATAACTCGTGTACCATACACACAGTTGTTATATACTTTATATAACTCGTGTACCATACACACAGTTGTTATATACTTTATATAACTCGTGTACCATACACACAGTTGTTATATACTTGATATAACTTGCGTTACATGTGATAACGGTCATTAATGAAAATTACGTGACGTCATAGTTTTCATGTTTTATCAAGAACTCCATTCCTATTTTTTTTTTTTTTTTTTGTCTTTACACCCACAAACCAATTCATAATTTAATTATGTATTTTTTTATAATTATGTAATAACTTCCGACTGCATGTTCCATTATTTGATTGGTATAACTTCCTTGTGTGTAGTGGAGACATTTTTTTCCCCGGTATATTATAACAGTCATAATATATAACCTATTTTCTTTGATAATTCATAAAAAAATATGTACATTGCAACTATCACGAATATTTTATTTCAGATCGTCAAATGCTTGTTAAAATGCCAAAACCTTACTCGTTCATACCTGTCCTCTACCTGTGTGTATTGTTTATATCTGATAAATAACGTATGTGATGTGATGTTGTTTACAGGTTTAAGGAATTTGATGGACATTTTAGCTATAACTTATCTTGTTGTGTGTCCTAATCTGTCCAATCCGACTGAATTTTTTATCAAAATGTTGTGACTCCCGGTGAAAATAAAGGTTTTAAAAAAAGTAATTTTGTATTTTATTAACATTCCAATTCAAGAGATGGTAAAACATAAAACAAAGTATAAGTAGAATAAAAACTGAACCAGAAAGTAACAACATTGGCCGGGGACAAATACCAACGTGGATATGATACACATGTACCCACCATGCAGCATAGAAAACCGGAAGTACAATAAAGAGTTTCTGGTGTTGAAGGGAGGCATTTCCTGTACAGTGTAGGTTACCAGCAGTAAAGGAACCCATGGAGTGACTTTACCGTAGCAGTCGTCGACACCAGACCCTTTCTTTGGAATCATATTTTCATGCTAAGCTTTCGTCAACCTGTTTATACCGAGCTTTCGTCAACCTGTTTATACTGAGCTTTCGTCAACCTGTTTATACTAAGCTTTCGTCAACCTGTTTATACTGAGCTTTCGTCAACCTGTTTATACTGAGCTTTCGTCAACCTGTTTATACTAAGCTTTCGTCAACCTGTTTATACTGAGCTTTCGTCAACCTGTTTATACTGAGCTTTCGTCAACCTGTTTATACTGAGCTTTCGTCAACCTGTTTATACTGAGCTTTCTGAGCTTTCCTCACAGCAGATTGTAGCGTCCCTGCTACCATGATCGACATTGCTCAACAAAACCAATAACCAACTGTAGATAAAAGCGACATTAGTTTAAGTGATATTACCAATACTCACTTCTATATGTAATCTGTCATTTTGATGTTCATGTAATATATTTTAGTAATTTGGTCCAGATTTTAAATCATAATTCAGCACTACCGATAAAAACATGTCGATTTCTATATGGTAGTGACTTAAGTGTCACGTGGGTTATAAATTTGTATCGTTTTTTGAAATACAAATAATGTTATAGGTATGTTTTAATATACCCCATCGTATCAACTTAATTGCACGTTATTGACATTTAATATCTGTTCCAGATACTACAATTTAAATTTGAAAAATGATACAATAATATCAACACACTGATTAAATTGGACTTAATCAATGCCCAGACTTCGGGAACGTTCCAAATTTTCGTTTTTGTTCGACATTAGAGACATCACCAAATGTTATATCACCTCATCAACGAGCTTCATAAACAGTCGTCCAGAGGCGACGGTGCCAACCTTGGTTGACCTACTTCAGCTCTCTCGTTGTCCGGTAGTGACACCAACCTAAGCTATGTAATGCCTACGTTAGATAAGGGATTGAAAAGATAAGACAATGGGAAGGATCAACATGTCGGCCATCAAATCCCTGGGAATTCTGTTAAACTTGCTATTTGTATTACATCAATGTTATTCAGGTAAGACATCCGTTATCGCATACGACCGTTCTTTGAGAGAAGGAAACGTGTTTTATCTGAACCGGTTATGTTTTATTATGATGTCGATATTAACAGTTATACTGATTATCTTAATGATAGAAATGTTGGTTTTGACTGTTACATCGATACTTAGTAAACTCAGTACGAGTAATTACATTATAAACATTATGCATGTGTATTGAATTCTTCACAAAGGACAGGGGAAGGGGGCCAGTTTTTGCGGTCACTCAAATGATGAGCACAATTAAAGCAGGACGATATTTAAGTTCAGCTCATATGGTTGTGTATGGTTTTGCTAAACATTTGGGGATGTCAAAATTTGGGTCGGAAATTGTTTTTTTTTTTTTTTCATTATTAAACTAAAACCATTTTCAAGATTGAAGTAAAATATAAATCTCTTTAAAGAAGTATCGGATTCTTAATATATACATTGACCTAATTTTCTGGTTTTAATTCTGGTCAGTTTTCATATCTTCTAAGTCAATTACAATTTTAAAGAAATCCCCACAATATTTTATCAACGATAATAATATACCACATTTGGATCAAGTTTCTGGCTATCCATGGCCTGGGGGCCTCGTAGTGGGGAAATCACGAGGAATTTGGTGTATTTAAAATATCTCTTTAATGAATAGAGATATCTCGGAAGGAATTACTCTAAAACTGTTTGGTAGAGATTTAGCCGTCTTCATTACACAGAGGTGATGTGCCCGCAACATGAAATATTACAACACAATTAGGATTGACTTCATTTCACATGGAGGCCTTGTTTACTAGATTGAGACTGATTCATTACAAGACTTAAAACGTTGTTAATGCGTTAAAGTATGGATTAGAGTGCAGGTACCATTGCAATCGTCGTCAACAACAACAACAACTGGTTAGTTCTAAGGCGTAACGACGCACATGCCTAGTAGAACCTATATTTACACGGTCATTGCATTGTTAGACCTGGGTGGTCGGGAGGCCCAATGGTAATAGACTTGCCTTTCATCTAGGTGACCGGGGCTCGATTCCCCGATCCGACATTAGAATGCATGGGTCACCTGCCCGACCACGCGGGTTTTCCTCGGGTACTCCGGTTTCCTCCAACAGTAAGACCCCTCGCGCGCTTCCATCCGGGCCAACAAACGTGATTAATATAAGTTGATATAACTAGTTTCGCAATTGTTGTAAAACAAATAAAGTTCGAATTTTTCGTTTTATATTAGTCGCCGTTTACAAATTAACATGATATATATTTTGTAAATGCGTTTATTTTACCATGTAGGATTTGAATTAATCTCCGTACAGTTAACAAATTGAATATACATTTAGCACATTGGGAACGAGAACGTCTTATTGAATACCCTTGATAAACACACAACAAAGTTAAAAACCGACCAGTTGCTTTACAAATTAACATTGTCTTTCGAGTTTTGACATTTTTGGGATAGTTTTCGATAACTTATAAGGCTACCAAAATGATGTCCAGCTCTACCGAAATACTCATTTACGTGTGTTATACTTGACCTCGTTAAGTTTAACAAAATATATATTATGTTGTTTTTTGTTGTTGTTGTTGTTGTTGTTTTTTGTTGTTTTTTTTTTGTTACAAAAATAAATCCTAGATAACAGTGCATTATGTGTCACATTTTTCCTATTTGGCTCTCAGATGCATGATTACTCCAAATGTCAAATGTTTCAGAGCGATACAAAATTCCTCTGGGGATTTTACGTTAAATTCATTACCCTGAAAGCGTCTTTCAGACATGCTTGCTTCCAAACTGTGATTGAGATATCTTTGTGTTTCATCCGTAAAAGTGCGTCTTTCAGACATGATATTTTTGTGTTTCATCCGTAAAAGTGCGTCTTTCAGACATGATATTTTTGTGTTTCATCCGTAAAAGTGCGTCTTTCAGACATGATATTTTTGTGTTTCATCCGTAAAAGTGCGTCTTTCAGACATGATATTTTTGTGTTTCATCCGTGGAAGGGTGTCTTTCAGACATGCTTGTTTCCAAAGTATGGTTGACCGGGAACTCTATTAGATCACATATGTTTTGAATTCGTCTCCTGATCAACAGCATTTAAAATAATTCATTTAAACAAATAATTGATCTGCATTCTCATACATTATCTTAACCATCAATACGTATGTTATTGGAAAATTAATCATAATACATGTTATAAGGCATTTGGTGATGTCTTGTTATCTCTAGTCACTCAAACGATGAATCGTAATTCTTATAATGGAGGTCGCCTTTTGTTTGCTTGTGTATGTATATCACATACTAATTAACCTACATATGCTTTATTCTGTAAGTAAAGTAACGTGATATTGTTACATATTTAATCAGTGCATAGAAGTAAAAATACGGGTTGATATAAACAGTTTAATAACGGGAGGTAAAGGCGCCAGGTTTGGAAGTAAAAAAGACTAGTTTTTCTGTGACATGTTTCCATGGTAAGTAAAGATAAAGGGATCTACCGATCACTACTATTTTTTCTGTTTAAATGGTTAGTAACGATTTAAGGTATCTACCTGTCACCCCTAGTTTTTCTGTGACATGTTTTAATGGTTAGTAAGGATTTTAGATATCTACTGATCACTGATATATATCTCCATGGTTACATCATTTGTCGATGTTTGTTAGCTGTTCCCGGTTGTTATAAACGAGTTTACCACACTAACATTACTTGTGGTTATCCCTTACAGCCTGTCTGGGACCTCGACGTCAATGCCAGTTATTTAAGGGTCATCTGTAGAGGAGAATAGTGTTGAATTAATATCTACAAATCTGTTAAATTTCAATCACGAATATAGATCGTCACATTTGCTCAAAACTAGTTAGGTAATATATCAAAATGTTTGACATGAAGTTTCTTAAAACTACCAATACTTTGCTACAGTTACTTCTATAGAGTTACCCTGTGGTAAGAGGTGGCACGGAGTGATTCCAAGTCACAAAAATAACCAACCCTGAAAAGTAACCATTCTGTTATGCTCAAAAGTGTCTTCAGCACAAGATAGGAGCATTTGTTTGACCAGATTCGACTTTATGCACGTATAAACACTACTTTTGTTTTGACCTTGAAATGCAAATGGCGGCTGTGAATAATGTTACACAAATATGGCACAAAGGGAGACATGTCAATCAATAAAACTGCTTCTATATCATACTCTTAAGACATCTAAGAAAGGGCGTTTTTAAGACAAATTTTTTAACTAGTATGTTTTTGGTCCTTTTAGAAATATGCATCTTTTACCCCAAATTCAGATGTTTAAGACGTTTTACTTACGACAGCCTCCTTGTCATATCTAGGGTTATTGATTGTGTATAATAAGAACATTTTTTTATGTTTGAAATACCTCCTTGTATGCCAAATTTGTGTGATATTGTTCACAACCGCCATATTTGCTCAAGGTCAAACTAGAATCAGTGTTTATACATATTACAAAGTCTGTTTTATGCGCCAGAGACATGTAAAATCTTCATAACATTAGCAATGATAATCAATACTTTGACATTGGTAATGGGTCAAAGGTCATATCGATCTGGATCAGTAAGAACAGTGCGTCCACGTGTCTAAAGACTGCATCCTTATGGCCAAAGTCCCTTGGAGATATCGGTAGTGTTGTTTCTCCCTGGACACCAATTAGACAGCAGATAAATAAATTTACATACGGAAAGGCACACAGGAGAGAGGTAAATCAACTCCAGTAAACTATCTAACAAGACATAACGACATATACAGGACAGAATTGATTTAGACAGGGCTGTAATACTGTGATATAGCCACTTACCCTATTTGGTATACTCGCTGCCAAGCGGTGAATGAACTCCAGTTTCAATTTCAGAACAAACGTATTTGTATCTCTTTATTCGGTTTGACTAAACAGTTTATGAAATGTCGCATAGCGTAGAATATGGGGTGGGATGGGGTGGGTGATTGCAGTGAGGGTGAAGGGGATCGATAGAGCTGTTCAACTTAATATAATGTTATAACCCTGTTGTTGTTAATGAATGTTTTCATTGTTTTATATATAAATCGAGAGACCCAAATGACCGCCATGTTTATACCAACACTGAGGCAGGAGTAATGTGTGACTTTTCCCAGCGTACACATTACAAGGTTGTTTAAAACTTCCGGGTTTCATTTCTCGTGTTTCAACATCGGTAGGCCTCATTTTTCTGTAATCGCCGGTATGAGAAGTTAATCAATTTCATGTCATTTACTATTTTACAACATGACACAGGCGCCGTGACCAAAACGGTCGCTATTTCAAAGCATTAGTGTAGATTTCAAAGTCAATTCTATCCTCTGTTTAATTCATTATTAATATGAAATGTCGGTTTCACTGGACAATTGATTTGGCTCTTGGACATTGTTGTATCGCATTTAATCAGAACAACGAAAACTACGAAATTATTTTATTTTTAGTATCCGGTTTAGGAAGATGTAGTTTTATTTTTAATATCCGATGAGGATGATTTAGTGTTATTTTTGGTATTCGATGAGAATGTTATATAGTTTTATTTTTGGTATCCGATAAGGACGATTTAGTTCTATTTTTGATATCCGGTAAGGATGTATAGTTTTATTTTTTGTATCTAGTTAGAATGATTTAGTTTTATTTTTGGTATCCGGTTGGGATGATATTGTTTTATTTTTTGTATGCGTTTGGATAATGTTGTTTTATTTTTGGTATCTGGTTAGAATGATATAGATTTATTTTTGTATCCGGTTAGGATAACAAAGTTTTGTTACGATAGCACAAAACATTGTAATTAAAGTAGAATATCTATGTGGATTTGTTCGTTGAGGTTCTGATTGTTATTATTTTATAGCGGAGGTTCCGTGTACTGGTGACGCCATTGTCTGTAGAGACTCCGGGAAGTGTGTCCTCCGTCGGTGGGCGTGTGATGGCGACAGAGACTGTGAGGACGGTACGGACGAGCTCAACTGTAACGGTGGGTAATGTCCATCAGTTTACACTGATGTAGTTTGTGAAATTTGACCAGTGTTGACCAGTGTTGACCAGTGTTGACGTAATTCCATAATGCTGTATATGTATCAAATTGTACGTGTACAGCTGGTTGTATATTATAGTAAATACGACATATATTATTGAAATGTAGCATTTCATTATCAGCAGTTTTCCAAAACACAAACATAAAACCGACATTAGATAGGACTACAAGCTTTCAGTGATGATGAATTAAAATAACTTTTATGTATAGCCTCAAATACATTACATTTGATTTTCCCGTCACAACTTTAATGTTTAGACTATAATAGGTAGCATTAACATATTCCCGTCACAACTTTAATGTTTAGACTATAATAGGTAGCATTAACATATTCCCGTCACAACTTTAATGTTTAGACTATAATAGATAGCATTAACATATTCCCGTCACAACTTTAATGTTTAGACTATAATAGATAGCATTAACATATTCCCGTCACAACTTTAATGTTTAGACTATAATAGATAGCATTAACATATTCCCGTCACAACTTTAATGTTTAGACTATAATAGATAGCATTAACATATTCCCGTCATATCTATAGTGACTGTCAGATTGCTTTATGAGTACAATCTAAATTAAGTGAAAATCGACCTCAACGTATTCCACTAAATTTCTTTTTAAATTTAAATTCCCACAAAAAATATCATTTCAATCAAAAGAAAGAATACTTGATGATGGTGTAAAGAGTTGTAATGCTAATCCGGACAAATGAAACATACATCATTTTCTTCACTAGGATATAATGTATTTAAGAATAGAATTCGAAGTTTCGTGTATTTATTGTTATCCATAATGGGTTTATTAGTTTTTATCTTATTGCTAAAACTTAACACCGTTTAGTAAGGTGTGACAGAACCGATCCAACGAAACATGTTGGCTATTGGTGTATACATATCCCATAATAACAACCAATGGGAATGCAAAATCTACCGTAGCGACATCTAAATTCTCAGCACCATCAATATCAACAAAAATAGTAACGTCATCAATGGCATCACAATCAATGTCATCAATCGTTTGGAACGGCATCGTCATTTACAGAGCCAGATACTGCAACGCCACCGATGATATCAACGTTCCCGTCATCAATGACGTCTGTAGCCGGAACGACATCTACAAAACCGGAAATGATAACGTCCCCGTCATCAATGATGTCTGTGACATCTACAAAACCGGAAATGATAACGTCCTCAGTAGCATCACAATCCACCTTACGGCAAATAAGTTCAGTTACACCAACATCGATGGCGACAACATCTACACCATGTATAGATTCCTTAGGAGACACGTGCAAATACGTCATTAGAACTCAGAAGTGTTCATCACCGGAAGTGCGCAAGAACTGTCAGAGATCGTGTGGCTGTGGTGACAGTGCTGAAACAATTCAACTTCCAGAACCAACTTTTCTTATTACGTCATCACAGGGTATAATGACGTCTTCAACCACCTGCGTAGATGTCGATACCACCTGTGAAACTCTGAAGTATACCATAGAGATTTGTAGAGCTACTGAATCTGCCTTCAAACTGTGTAGAAAAACGTGTGGTTTGTGTGGAGATGTATCTACCGCAACAACTGGGTCTAGATCATCAACGACGATGACGACAACAGCTGGGTCTACACCGTCAATAACAATGGTGACGACACCAACAGGTAAGTTTTTTTTATCATTACAGGTGTTATAAAAGTAAATATGACATGTGATATATACAGGAACCATGCGGTCTCTTAATTACTGTTTGACAGATGTCACTTTTCACCTCTGTCATCGCGTGTTTCTGCCATGTATCTGTCCTACAAAGGCTCGAAAATCACATGCAAAATACATTCAATACTAACACTCCTTATCCTTTATTCCCAATATATATCCACTATTACAAATTTCTGATTATTTCTCTGGAAATTACAGCTTTGAATGTCAGTGTTATATAAATCTGGAAAAATATCCTAATATGATTTTGTAAATTCTGAATTCAATTCTTACCGACCATACATGAACACTTTAATAAGATATAATCATGTCACCCATCATCTTACTGATCAGGAAGCCGCGCATGTCAGTTACATGAGTTCCAGTGCACGTCTGGTTATTGTATCACTGCGCAGTGGAGGTGTGATTCGGTCGAGGATTGCCTGGACGGTTCGGACGAGAGGGGCTGTAACGGTAAATGGCAAACATAATCAGTCATATCTGAGGAAAATCGTCATAGGAGATAACATTTCCTTCCATAGCTTAAAATGAATATTTTCTGTCAAGAAATAATCAATAGCCATTCCTCAAATCATTTTGAAACAATAATTAGGACTTTCCCAAGCATCACCGGAAGTTTTTACATTCTATTGTATTACACATTGTTTATAAATTATGACGCTATCATCAATTGTCTGAAAGGCAAAACCTATAAAACAAATATGAAACCATCGCCATTATAATTGTTTAAGGTCTGTTTGTTATTAAGCCTCAATAACAATCCGTCATGTTTTCTACAGATAATGTCCCCAAAACTATACAACCATTAATCAAAGTACCAACAACTCCGGAACCTACCACTGTTACAATAGGGAAGTCAGGCCAGTCGACTGTGACGTTAACGTCAACATCTCCGGAACAAACCACCGTTACACCAACAAAGTCAGACCAGTCAACTGTGACGTCAACGATGACGTCAACAACTGATGGGGCCATGTCATCCTCACGTGGTTGTATTGATTATAACTCGACATGTGACACTCTTGTGGCCTCCATAGACATTTGTAATGATACAGAATCTGCGTACAAGTTTTGTCGGAAGACATGTGGAATGTGCAGAGAAATATCCACTGAAGCGATGACGTCATCGACATATCCGTTTAATCCGGTAGGTAAGTATTACAGAATGACGCTTAGTCATCAATCAATAATTGTTATTTTTGTTGTGAATTATAATTACCTTTAGTCAGAATGAAGTAACTTATAGTTTTGCTTTCAAGTTATGGTTTACAACCATTTCACTTCAATGTCTCAGCAAACTTTTGCAATATATAATGGAGAACAGTATCGTTTTACCCATGAACGTGCGACTCCTTCCATTAAATGAAATATGAATTTCAAAATACTTATGGATTCCTTTGAAGAATGGGAAAACGAGGACATGCTGCATTAGAATTGCTGTCAGAGTAGATTGAATCCATTAGCTCCATAATTCTAAAAAAAAAAAAAAAAACAATAATAAAAAGCAGCTTAAAATCCAAAAACAAAACACAAGTCTGCACCAGGATTGACATGACAGATTTACGGTTGTCCATGCCGATAAGGCATCTAATTTGATCCTCATTTGTAAACACACTATCACATGACACTATTAAATGACACTATCACATGACACTGTCACATGACACTATTACATGACACTATCACATGACACTGTCACATGACACTATTACATGACACTATCACATAACACTATCACATGACACTATCACATGACACTAACACTATCACATGACACTATCACATGACACTAACACTATCACATGACACTATCACATCTCCTGCTTACAAAAAGAATTCTCGACAATCACGAAAACCTTACCCACACATTATCAGATTTTTTTCTACAGACGAAAGAATGCCAAAACATTGCTCAATATTGAAACCTTTCCTATTCCCCAAAAGTGAGGAAGATGTTGATCTCCCTCTTTAATACTGGATTCCTAAATTTCATTAGTATCGTTATAATCAACGCTTTGTTGCTGGCTCGAGTAGTTGTTCAGCTAAATCTTTATCTAATCTTCTTTTTGCCATTTTAAGTGCAATGAAGTCGAGGCGGTAGTTCTCTTGGGATACTATTTACTCCAGAAGTGGAAGGACTTAGTTGTAATGGAATTTGGAATTTGAAATCCCCTGAATATCTTGCAATGTATCTTGAACATCCGAAAGGTTTCTTTCATCAAAACTGTCTTTATTTCACTCTTTACACTACCATTACCTTTTCCAAACTTAAGGCAAACTTTTCATCTATTGTAACGAGAGATTTCTTATTTAAGAAAGGCGAATAGCGATATACGTACATAGTTGTGAACTGTACGTCAGTATATTTCGTTAAACATACTACTCATATAAAGTACATCAAAGACGAAAATGTGAGTATGATTGAATTTATCGACAACGTCGATGTTCAATTTGGTGAGTAGATCTTCCAACAGACAATGATAAGCATGCTGATTTTAACTTCACATTTCTAGGTAGCAACATTCCTGTATCCCCTGCCATACCGGTAGAGCGTAATAATTGTAACTGCAGCCCCCATTGCATGATCGTAAGAGGCGACTAACTTTGGGATCTTATCTTTTCTCTTCTTCCTAACGTCTCCCTTGACAATGCTTCACTTTTGGCCTTTAGTTGAGCGTTCGCCGCTGTGAGGAAGGCTTTGTGTTCTGTTCCCTGGCCGAGACATACCAGAGTCTATTAAAAATGTTACTACTCCTACTAAGCGCTCAGCACTTTGGTAGTAGGACGACTGGTGTACTCGTTGTCAATAAAATGTGACCGAGTGGTGTGTCCTGCTTGATGTATTCGGCAATATGCTTCAGTGGAGTAGCACCACTATAAAGTCGACATCAGTTTCATAATATCACAAAACAAGAATATACTGCGGCCTCCCAAACACACATATATATATTACAAACATATACATCACCATAATACCACAAGGAGAAAAACAAGAATATACCGCGGCCTCCCAAACACACATATATATATTACAAACATATACATCACCATAATATCACAAGGAGAAAAACAAGAATATACCGCGGCCTCCCAAACACACATATATATATTACAAACATATACATCACCATAATATCACAAGGAGAAAAACAAGAATATACCGCGGCCTCCCAAACACACATATATATATTACAAACATATACATCACCATAATATCACAAGGAGAAAAACAAGAATATACCGCGGCCTCCCAAACACACATATATATATTACAAACATATACATCACCATAATATCACAAGGAGAAAAACAAGAATATACCGCGGCCTCCCAAACACACATATATATATTACAAACATATACATCACCATAATATCACAAGGAGAAAAACAAGAATATACTGCGGCCTCCCAAACACACATATATATATTACAAACATATACATCACCATAATATCACAAGGAGAAAAACAAGAATATACTGCGGCCTCCCAAACACACATATATATATTACAAACATATACATCACCATAATATCACAACGAGAAAAACAAGAATATACTGCGGCCTCCCAAACACACATATATATATTACAAACATATACATCACGCAAACAGGGGAAGCCGTCCTGAAATCACCAAAGGTATGTTGATGGGACGTTAAACAATACAACACCAAACCCTGCATCCCAAAATATTACTGTGTTAACAATGAAGACTTGTCTACTGGTAGTATTGACTAATTTATATTGTACAACTTTCTATTATATTATTTCAATAACCTGGGGTATGTAGGGATGACCCAGAATTTGTGACGACCTGGTAACTCCAACATATCTGGTCGTATACACTTTCTGTTTTACACAGTTACCTGTGATGGATATCTGGTAGTACCCGGTTTTTTGTTTTTTTACACAGATACCTGTAGAGGATTTCAGTGCGGTACCGGCCATTGTCTCCCGCTGACATTCCACTGTGACGGACAAGTGGACTGTTCGGACGGCAGCGACGAGGACACGTGTGGTTGGTAGTAAAAGACCTAACAAGCAATAAGTTGGTGAGAGAAAGAAGTAGGAAGTTTAAGACTAGTTCTATCAGCTCCCAACGATTCGAGCAGCGTCTATCATACAAGTTAAATACGACAGCAGTTCTGAGCACCTCAGGAAAATTGTTTGAATATCTTTTAGTAAATGTTAGCTCATAGGTACTAAGCTTCCACCCAAACTTGCGCCAAATCCGTCTAAAGACTACATCCTAGAAAAGTGGACAGGAACGGGGGCTGCCGTCACGAGAGATTATAAACAGGAGACAAAAATAGTCACAACCTTACACAGACAAAACCATTCAATGAAAATCCAAGAAAATATTCTTGATTGATAATATTTACGCCGAGGTATGCCCTGTGGAGTCGGCAGCCATCTTTTTGTACTTGTTGGGGATCAGGGCCATGTCAATATTCAATACATTGATGTACGATACAAAGTATAATATCCGACTGTCATCTTTTTCATTGTCAGATCACAACGGCTGTAAGCAGGATGAGTTTCAATGTGGTACAGGGTCATGTATTCCTACGCAGTGGCGGTGTGATTCGGTTGAGGACTGTATCGACGGAAGTGACGAAAAAGCATGCACATGTATGTCAAAGGGTTTTATATGACAATATTGCATTAGTACCTTATGTATCATAATATATACATGTGTTAGTCAGTGTATCTTGTTTATTCGGTCTACATGCAGGTTTATCCCTATTTTATTCTGAGTGATCAGATAAATTCGACGAGTAGATGTTTTTAATCAATACAACCAATTTAAACATAAATGAATATATATTTTATTTTATTTTATTTTTCATTTACTGTCGTTCTTTGAAATGTAAATCCTAGAGTGGGTAGGTCTGAGATTCGTACCCTTTCAGTATTGTATAATGTATATATATGTATGTATACTAGAGTGGGTAGGTCTGAGATTCGTACCCTTTCAGTATTGTATAATGTATATATATGTATGTATACTAGAGTGGGTAGGTCTGAGATTCGTACCCTTTCAGTATTGTATAATGTATATATATGTATGTATACTAGAGTGGGTAGGTCTGAGATTCGTACCCTTTCAGTATTGTATAATGTATATATATGTATGTATACTAGAGTGGGTAGGTCTGAGATTCGTACCCTTTCAGTATTGTATAATGTATATATATGTATGTATACTAGAGTGGGTAGGTCTGAGATTCGTACCCTTTCAGTATTGTATAATGTATATATATGTATGTATACTAGAGTGGGTAGGTCTGAGATTCGTACCCTTTCAGTATTGTATAATGTATATATATGTATGTATACTAGAGTGGGTAGGTCTGAGATTCGTACCCTTTCAGTATTGTATAATGTATATATATGTATGTATACTAGAGTGGGTAGGTCTGAGATTCATACCCTTTCAGTATTGTATAATGTATATATATGTATGTATACTAGAGTGGGTAGGTCTGAGATTTGTACCCTTTCAGTATTGTATAATGTATATATATGTATGTATACTAGAGTGGGTAGGTCTGAGATTCGTACCCTTTCAGTATTGTATAATGTATATATATGTATGTATACTAGAGTGGGTAGGTCTGAGATTTGTACCCTTTCAGTATTGTATAATGTATATATATGTATGTATACTAGAGTGGGTAGGTCTGAGATTCGTACCCTTTCAGTATTGTATAATGTATATATATGTATGTATACTTAGGGAACAGTTTATTGTATCTATTTATCATGCAATGTGTTGTCATCCACAAACCTCCCGAGTCTTGTTATATAATACTTATGTTTCTACAATGTTGTTAGTTGGGGATAATTCAAAACCAATTTAAAAAATGGTCCTGTATGATGATAGAGAAATAAAAAGATATTTTAATTTTAATGTTTTACAATTCCATTTCACAGCAAATATCAAAACAATACAACCTTTGATTGACGTTAAAACCACAGAAACAACAACAACGAGTTCTACAATATCGACGACACCATTACCAGTGATGACGTCATTATCTACTGTTGAAATGACGTCACCGAGTGGATGCCTTGATTTGAATTCCACATGTGATACACTGATGTCATCCATAGACATTTGTAATGATACAGAATCTGCTCTAACAATGTGTCAAAAAAGTTGTGGCTTGTGTGGCGTTACTTCTACAGATATAAATATGTCCCTGCCTCATAGTACAAAAGGTAAATAACCCTGTATCATAGTACAAAATGTAAATAACCCTGTATCATAGTACAAAAGGTAAATAACCCTGTATCATAGTACAAAAGGTAAATAACCCTGTATCATAGTACAAAAGGTAAATAACCCTGTATCATAGTACAAAAGGTCAATAACCCTGTATCATAGTACAAAAGGTCAATAACCCTGTATCATAGTACAAAAGGTCAATAACCCTGTATCATAGTACAAAAGGTCAATAACCCTGTATCATAGTACAAAAGGTCAATAACCCTGTATCATAGAAGGTAAATAACCCTGTATCATAGTACAAAAGGTAAATAACCCTGTATCATAGAAGGTAAATAACCCTGTATCATAGTACAAAAGGTAAATAACCCTGTATCATAGTACAAAAGGTAAATAACCCTGTATCATAGTACAAAAGGTAAATAACCCTGTATCATAGTACAAAAGGTAAATAACCCTGTATCATAGTACAAAATGTAAATAACCCTGTATCATAGTACAAAAGGTAAATAACCCTGTATCATAGAAGGTAAATAACCCTGTATCATAGTACAAAAGGTAAATAACCCTGTATCATAGAAGGTAAATAACCCTGTATCATAGTACAAAAGGTAAATAACCCTGTATCATAGTACAAAAGGTAAATAACCCTGTATCATAGTACAAAGGGTCAATAACCCAGTATCATAGTACAAAAGGTAAATAACCCTGTGTCATAGTACAAAAGGTCAATAACCCTGTATACTAGTACAAAAGACTAAAGTACTGCTTATAATACTCATACAATTTTTTTTCTTTTCATTTTGGAATTCTGTGTTTTTAGAATGATTTGTAATTAAATAAAATTGTACTTTATCAACAACAATATTTGTATTTTCTCTCAGTTGTCTGTGATCATCTTGGTCCCTGTGTCAGTTGTCCTGATCCCCGTGTCAGTTTTATTACACCGATGATCTTAAATTGTGAATCATTTCAAGTTGTCTAAGACCAACTTACCTCCCAAACAACTGCGATTGAAAAAAGAGAGGTCCAGATCCATTTTTTATTTGTTTACAACTACAATGTAATTAGTGTTTGCCATTTTAACATTCCTTATGTGTCGAAACGAATCTGTTGTTCCGATATATGCTATTCAAATGAAACAACGAACTTCTAATATAGGTTCTATGTTGAATCGAGAATGGCAACGAGTGAACTGTTTTCACCGAATTGTATTTACCTGTATATAATACTGTCTTATCTGTAGCGGAGTGAAAGGTTACTGTCGGATTGGATTAACTTGTAAACAAAGGCGGCGATTCTCGTGGTGCGGCAAATTTCGCGACGTATGTATACTAGAGTGGGTAGGTCTGAGATTCGTACCCTTTCAGTATTGTATAATGTATATATATGTATGTATACTAGAGTGGGTAGGTCTGAGATTCGTACCCTTTCAGTATTGTATAATGTATATATATGTATGTATACTAGAGTGGGTAGGTCTGAGATTCGTACCCTTTCAGTATTGTATAATGTATATATATGTATGTATACTAGAGTGGGTAGGTCTGAGATTCGTACCCTTTCAGTATTGTATAATGTATATATATGTATGTATACTAGAGTGGGTAGGTCTGAGATTCGTACCCTTTCAGTATTGTATAATGTATATATATGTATGTATACTAGAGTGGGTAGGTCTGAGATTCGTACCCTTTCAGTATTGTATAATGTATATATATGTATGTATACTAGAGTGGGTAGGTCTGAGATTCGTACCCTTTCAGTATTGTATAATGTATATATATGTATGTATACTAGAGTGGGTAGGTCTGAGATTCATACCCTTTCAGTATTGTATAATGTATATATATGTATGTATACTAGAGTGGGTAGGTCTGAGATTTGTACCCTTTCAGTATTGTATAATGTATATATATGTATGTATACTAGAGTGGGTAGGTCTGAGATTCGTACCCTTTCAGTATTGTATAATGTATATATATGTATGTATACTAGAGTGGGTAGGTCTGAGATTTGTACCCTTTCAGTATTGTATAATGTATATATATGTATGTATACTAGAGTGGGTAGGTCTGAGATTCGTACCCTTTCAGTATTGTATAATGTATATATATATGTATGTATACTTGGGGAACAGTTTATTGTATCTATTTATCATGCAATGTGTTGTCATCCACAAACCTCCCGAGTCTTGTTATATAATACTTATGTTTCTACAATGTTGTTAGTTGGGGATAATTCAAAACCAACTTAAAAAATGGTCCTGTATGATAATAGAGAAATAAAAAGATATTTTAATTTTAATGTTTTACAATTCCATTTCACAGCAAATATCAAAACAATACAACCTTTGATTGACGTTAAAACCACAGAAACAGCAACAACGAGTTCTACAATATCGACGACACCATTACCAGTGATGACGTCATTATCTACTGTTGAAATGACGTCACCGAGTGGATGCCTTGATTTGAATTCCACATGTGATACACTGATGTCATCCATAAACATTTGTAATGATACCAAATCTGCTCTAACAATGTGTCAAAAAAGTTGTGGCTTGTGTGGCGTTACTTCTACAGATATAAATATGTCCCTGCCTCATAGTACAAAAGGTAAATAACCCTGTATCATAGTACAAAAGGTAAATAACCCTGTATCATAGTACAAAAGGTAAATAACCCTGTATCATAGTACAAAAGGTAAATAACCCTGTATCATAGTACAAAAGGTAAATAACCCTGTATCATAGTACAAAAGGTCAATAACCCTGTATCATAGTACAAAAGGTCAATAACCCTGTATCATAGTACAAAAGGTCAATAACCCTGTATCATAGTACAAAAGGTCAATAACCCTGTATCATAGTACAAAAGGTCAATAACCCTGTATCATAGAAGGTAAATAACCCTGTATCATAGTACAAAATGTAAATAACCCTGTATCATAGAAGGTAAATAACCCTGTATCATAGTACAAAAGGTAAATAACCCTGTATCATAGTACAAAAGGTAAATAACCCTGTATCATAGTACAAAAGGTAAATAACCCTGTATCATAGTACAAAAGGTAAATAACCCTGTATCATAGTACAAAAGGTAAATAACCCTGTATCATAGTACAAAATGTAAATAACCCTGTATCATAGTACAAAAGGTAAATAACCCTGTATCATAGTACAAAAGGTAAATAACCCTGTATCATAGAAGGTAAATAACCCTGTATCATAGTACAAAAGGTAAATAACCCTGTATCATAGTACAAAAGGTAAATAACCCTGTATCATAGTACAAAAGGTAAATAACCCTGTATCATAGTACAAAAGGTAAATAACCCTGTATCATAGTACAAAAGGTAAATAACCCTGTATCATAGTACACAAGACTAAAGTACTGCTTATAATACTATACAAAATTTTTTTCTTTTCATTTTGAAATTCTGTGTTTTTAGAATGATTTGTAATTAAATAAAATTGTACTTTATCAACAACAATATTTGTATTTTCTCTCAGTTGTCTGTGATCATCTTGGTCCCTGTGTCAGTTGGCCTGACCCCTGTGTCAGTTTTTGTTACACCGATGATCTTAAATTGTGAATCATTTCAAGTTGTCTAAGACCAACTTACCTCCCAAACAACTGCGATTGAAAAAAGAGAGGTCCAGAGCCATTTTTTATTTGTTTACAACTACAATGTAATTAGTGTTTGCCATTTTAACATTCCTGATGTGTCGAAACGAATCTGTTGTTCCGATATATGCTATTCAAATGAAACAACGAACTTCTAATATAGGTTCTATGTTGAATCGAGAATGGCAACGAGTGAACTGTTTTCACCGAATTGTATTTACCTGTATATAATACTGTCTTATCTGTAGCGGAGTGAAAGGTTACTGTCGGATTGGATTAACTTGTAAACAAAGGCGGCGATTCTCGTGGTGCGGCAAATTTCGCGACGGAACCGTTGACGTATTTTCCGGAAAAAAGCAACCTATTTTTTCATTTCTTGTTTCATTATTGGATTTGCACATTCATGAACTTCAAGCTGAGCTAATTGTTCATTTTAGTGGACCAGAACAGGAGAACAAGTTGTTTTTTTCAGAGATACTGTGACTAGTACTCAATAACAATTAAAGTATACGTAACTTCCACTATGTGTAATGTTATCTAAACGTTCTGAAGTTCTGAGGACCAATAAGTGTTGTTATCACCAATTTTGTCGGCAATCACGACCGAGAGCTGTTTCTCTTAGAGAAAGTGTATCTAAATTACAACTAACCCAATACTCAAAAATCAAAAAAGAAATAAAGTGAATGTATTTACGGAACTTAACTGAGTCAATCACAGCAAAACCAGTTAACTCTGTAAACCTATAACATGTCGGTGGTGTTGACGAAGTTTGGTTGCCTCACTTATCGGGTATAGTATTCTCATTTATTAGTAATCAAGTCAATGTTGTTTATTTGTTGTACTTTTTTATTGTTGACGTACAAAACCAACCTCATTAGAATTGATAACATTACAAGAAAACTACAAAATCTTCTACATTTTGTCTTATAGAGTCGGTGACGTGTCAAGGATTTTTGTGTGGCAATGGACACTGTTTACCGGAGACTTTCCATTGTGATGGCGACAAAGATTGCTCTGACGGAAGTGACGAAACTCAATGCGGTATGACGTCATATATTTCAATTAAGAAATAATTGTTATTTTTTGTTGTTCACTGGTGTATGAACGGCATTTTTGACAGATATTTTAAATGACGCGCGTCAGCCCGTCATGTTGAAATATCTGTCAAAAAATGCCGTTCATACACCAGTGAACAACAAAAAATAACAACTATTTTTCAACGTAATCTTTGAAAAAAAATCATAAGAAACAGTATTCTACGTTCGTTATACGTAGTGACGAAACAGCTCAATGATCGATGTAACAACGTAACAGATAGTTCCAATTTGGCGGGAAAGGTAATCAAGTACACAAGTACACAAAATATAGTTCCACACAAATTCATTATTTTAATCATCATGAAAGAAAAATATTGAAATGTTGTCTTCAATTTTACAATTATTAAAAAATTTTAAAGTTGATAAAACGTTATTTCAGGTGTAATCAAACTTAGGTAGATTATCAATGTTGACGTTGGCACCGTCAACAATGTACTGTATGTATTCATACGCGGCAGGTTAATTGTTCACCTAGGAATGAACGCTAATTTTGTTAGTACCTTCATATAGAGAACACACAATGGAAATGTAAATATTCCAGAATGAATATTAGACACACAAGCTAAAGTTCCAGCCTCGTAATGATTTGTGGTTCCGAATATCTCGGCAGCAACACGCTTTTCTCCCTTGATGATAAAGACAATGTACTGCTCAAACAGCCCGGAAAATCTCCACTCATTTTTTTCAGATGATTTTGAAGAAAACTACAGGAGATACTGTCCTTATTGATATCGAATTCTCCATGTTTTGTTTCCTTCTATTTTGCGTTTCAGTTGTTTGTTAGCCCTTGTTATAGAATCTGTAGTCTTGTGTTGCTAGTTACTTAAAACTGCCTGGTATAGAAATAAGTTTCTAGACATAAATAGATAATGAAGTAAATGGAATGTGTTTTCATCCAAACAACAATCGTGTAATCGCATTGTTTGCCATTAAAACAGTATGTGGAGTTATTGCCAGAGCTTTCCCATTACAGCTAAATAGAACACTTTTGGTTTGTGAAGTAAAAACAAAATGTAAGAAAGATAAATTAAAATGTCTTAATCCTTAATGGAAAGCGTACTGCAACGTTAACTATGTACGAACCTTTAGGGATTTAAGTTGTTAAGTTGTGTCACTGATGAATGAAATGGTATTCTCCCCAAGGGTATATACCTTATCAGGGTGACGTACTCCCGATCTTTGATTCTAATATTAGATTTCCTTAGAACTATATATGTTGCGGAGAAAACTCATTATAAGACACCATATCAGTGTATCTGTGCTATATATTATAAGTGAAGCTTTATCCTCAGAAAGTCACAAATGTAGTGAGGGCGAGTTCCAGTGCCAGTCCGGGTCATGTCTACCCACCAGTTGGAGGTGTGACGCGGTTGAAGACTGTTCTGATGGTTCGGACGAACAGGGCTGTTCACAAGGAGGTGATGTAAACCCTTGTCGCTGTGTATCAAACCAAAACAAATCTCTAATCTGTTGTCATATGGATGGCGTAATTGATTTGAAGGATATCGATTATCTAATTATTATGAACTGATATGTTTTACTCTACTAGTGAAAACTACGTCGATGTACTGTAGACTTCACCTGTCGAACAGTAAAACTATACAGAATCACAAACAGAGAGGTCATTAAGGCTCCCGTCCTAAACTGTGTAGGATTTTCTAGTATAACAATATAAAGGGGTCGCTCACATCGGGTTACTCAGCTTTAATGGGTTACTCAGTTTTATGGGTTACTCAGTTTCATGTGTTACTCTGTTTTATGGGTTACTCAGTTTTATGGGTTACTCAGTTTTATGAGTAACTCAGTTTTAATGGGTTACTCAGTTTTAATGGGTTACTTAGTTTCATGTGTTACTCAGTTTTAATGGGTTACTCAGTTTTATGGGTTACTCAGTTTTATGGGTTACTCAATTTTAATGGGTTACTCAGTTTTAATGGGTTACTCAGTTTTATGGGTTATACAGTTTTATGTGTTACTCAGTTTTAATGGGTTACTCAGTTTTATGTGTTACTCAGTTTTAATGGGTTACTCAGTTTCATGTGTTACCCAGTTTTATGGGTTATACAGTTTTATGTGTTACTCAGTTTTATGGGCTACTCAGTTGTATTGGTTACTCAGTTTGATGTGTTACTCAGTTTCATGTGTTACTCAGTTTTATGGGCTACTCAGTTTCATGTGTTACTCAGTTTTATGGATTACTCAGTTTCATGTGTTACTCAGTTTTAATGGGTTACTCAGTTTTATGGGCTACTCAGTTTCATGTGTTACTCAGTTTTATGGATTACTCAGTTTCATGTGTTACTCAGTTTTAATGGGTTACTCAGTTTTATGGGTTACTCAGTTTTATGTGTTACTCAGTTTTATCTGTTACTCTGTTTTATGGGTTAATCAGTTTCATGTGTTACTCAGTTTTATGGATTACTCAGTTTCATGTGTTACTCAGTTTTAATGGGTTACTCAGTTTTATGGGTTACTCAGTTTTATGTGTTACTCAGTTTTATCTGTTACTCTGTTTTATGGGTTAATCAGTTTCATGTGTTACTCAGTTTTATGGATTACTCAGTTTCATGTGTTACTCAGTTTTAATGGGTTACTCAGTTTTATGGGTTACTCAGTTTTATGTGTTACTCAGTTTTATCTGTTACTCTGTTTTATGGGTTAATCAGTTTCATGTGTTACTCAGTTTTATGTGTTACTCAGTTTTATCTGTTACTCTGTTTTATGGGTTAATCAGTTTCATGTGTTACTCAGTTTTATGTGTTACTCAGTTTCATGGGTTAATCAGTTTCATGTGTTACTCAGTTTTATGTGTTACTCAGTTTTATGGATTACTCAGTTTTAATGGGTTACTCAGTTTTATGGGTTACTTAGTTTTATGGGTAACTTAGTTTCATGTGTTACTCAGTTTTATGTGTTACACTGTTTTATGGATTACTCAGTTTTATGGGTTACTCAGGTCGATGGGTTACTCTGTTTTATGGATTACTCAGTTTTAATGGGTTACTCAGTTTTATGGGTTACTCAGTATTATGGGTTACACAGTTTTATGGGTTACTCAGTTTTATGGATTACTCAGTTTTATGGGTTACTCAGGTTTGTGTGTTACTCAGTTTCACGGGTTACTTAGTTTTATGGGTTACTCAGTTTTATGGGCTACTCAGTTTTAATTGGTTACTCAGTTTTAATGGGTTACTCAGTTTTATTGGTTACTCAGTTTTAATGGGTTACTCAGTTTTATGGATTACTCAGTTTTATGGGTTACTCTGTTTTATGGGTTACTCAGTTTCATGTGTTACTCAGTTTTATGGGTTACACAGTTTTATGGGTTACTCAGTTTTATGTGTTACTCTGTTTTATTGGTTACACAGTTTGATGGGTTACTCAGTTTTATGGGTTACTCAGTTTTAATGGGTTACTCAGTTTTAATGGGTTACTCAGTTTTATGGGTTACTCAGTATTATGGGTTACTCAGTTTTATGGGTTACTCAGTTTTATGAGTTACTTAGTTTTATGTGTTACTCAGTTTTATGTGTTACTCAGTTTTATGTGTTACTCTCTTTTATGGGTTACACAGTTTTATGGGTTACTCAGTTTGATGGGCTACTCAGTTTTAATGGGTTACTCAGTTTTAATGGGTTACTCAATTTTGTGTGTTACTCAGTTTTATGGGTTACTCAGTTTTATGTGTTACTCAGTTTTATGGATTACTCAGTTTTATGGGTTACTCAGTTTTAATGGGTTACTCAGTTTTATGGGTTACACAGTTTTATGGGTTACTCAGTATTATGGGTTACACAGTTTTATGGGTTACTCAGTTTTATGGGTTACTCCGGATAATTCTACTGTTTTCTGGTAATATCTTATGTATTTACCAGCCTTATTTTATTGTAGTACCATTTGAACCGACAATCAGCACAATAATACACTTAGTCAAAACCTATTATAAATGATAAATTAGATTTCTCACTATTAACAAGTTGATACACAGTTGTAGAGATTAATTTATATTTCAGGGAGAAGATCAGCCTCCATTGTTTCCGAGTTAAACAGACGATTATCTGATGGTAGAAGGGAGGCAACAACGCCGATGTCAGCTGACTGCCAGGACGACTTTAATGATGAGATATGTGTCTACCTCGAGTCGCAATGCTACAATCCCGATATCATCGTCAAATGTAGACGGACATGTGGATACTGTGACAGAGACATTCCTGTTGGTAAATATCACAAAACTGTACAAAACATTACACGAGATAGTGTCTGGATATCAAGTTATCCGAGCTAGTGTCTGGATATCAAGGTATCCGAGATATTGTCTGGATATCAAGGTATCCGAGATATTGTCTGGATATCAAGGTATCCGAGATACTGTCTGGATATCAAGGTATCCGAGCTAGTGTCTGGATATCAAGTTATCCTAGATATTGTCTGGATATCAAGTTATCCGAGATATTGTCTGGATATCAAGGTATCCGATATATTGTCTGGATATCAAGGTATCCGAGATAGTGTCTGGATATCAAGTTATCCTAGATATTGTCTGGATATCAAGTTATCCGAGATATTGTCTGGATATCAAGGTATCCGATATATTGTCTGGATATCAAGGTATCCGAGATATTGTCTGGATATCAAGTTATCCGAGATATTGTCTGGATATCAAGGTATCCGAGATATTGTCTGGATATCAAGGTATCCGAGATAGTGTCTGGATATCAAGGTATTAGAGATATTGTCCGGATATCAAGGTATCCGAGATATTGTCTGGATATCAAGTTATCCGAGATATTGTCTGGATATCAAGGTATCCGAGATATTGTCTGGATATCAAGTTATCCGAGATATTGTCTGGATATCAAGTTATCCGAGATATTGTCTGGATATCAAGGTATCCGAGATATTGTCTGGATATCAAGGTATCCGAGATATTGTCTGGATATCAAGGTATCCGAGATATTGTCTGGATATCAAGTTATCCGAGATATTGTCTGGATATCAAGGTATCCGAGATATTGTCTGGATATCAAGTTATCCGAGATAGTGTCTGGATATCAAGTTATCCGAGATATTGTCTGGATATCAAGTTATCCGAGATATTGTCGGATATCAAGGTATCCGAGATATTGTCTGGATATCAAGGTATCCGAGATATTGTCTGGATATCAAGTTATCCGAGATATTGTCTGGATATCAAGGTATCCGAGATATTGTCTGGATATCAAGGTATCCGAGATATTGTCTGGATATCAAGGTATCCGAGATATTGTCTGGATATCAAGTTATCCGAGATATTGTCTGGATATCAAGGTATCCGAGATATTGTCTGGATATCAAGGTATCCGAGATATTGTCTGGATATCAAGGTATCCGAGATATTGTCTGGATATCAAGGTATCCGAGATATTGTCTGGATATCAAGGTATCCGAGATATTGTCTGGATATCAAGGTATCCGAGATATTGTCTGGATATCAAGTTATCCGAGATATTGTCTGGATATCAAGGTATCCGAGATATTGTCTGGATATCAATGTATCCGAGATAGTGTCTGGATATCAAGGTATTCGAGATATTGTCTGGATATCAAGGTATCCGAGATATTGTCCTGATATCAAGGTATCCGAGATATTGTCTGGATATCAAGTTATCCGAGATATTGTCTGGATATCAAGGTATCCGAGATATTGTCTGGATATCAAGGTATCCGAGATATTGTCTGGATATCAAGGTATCCGAGATATTGTCTGGATATCAAGTTATCCGAGATATTGTCTGGATATCAAGGTATCCGAGATATTGTCTGGATATCAAGTTATCCGAGATATTGTCTGGATATCAAGGTATCCGAGATATTGTCTGGATATCAAGGTATCCGAGATATTGTCTGGATATCAAGGTATCCGAGATAGTGTCTGGATATCAAGTTATCCGAGATATTGTCCTGGATATCAAGGTATCCGAGATATTGTCTGGATATCAAGTTATCCGAGATATTGTCTGGATATCAAGGTATCCGAGATAGTGTCTGGATATCAAGTTATCCGAGATATTGTCTGGATATCAAGGTATCCGAGATATTGTCCTGGATATCAAGGTATCCGAGATATTGTCTGGATATCAAGTTATCCGAGATATTGTCTGGATATCAAGGTATTAGAGATATTGTCAGGATATCAAGGTATCCGAGATATTGTCTGGATATCAAGGTATCCGAGATATTGTCTGGATATCAAGGTATCCGAGATATTGTCTGGATATCAAGGTATCCGAGATATTGTCTGATATCAAGGTATCCGAGATATTGTCTGGATATCAAGGTATCCGAGATATTGTCTGGATATCAAGGTATCCGAGATATTGTCTGGATATCAAGGTATCCGAGATATCGTCTGGATATCAAGGTATCCGAGATATTGTCTGGATATCAAGGTATCCGAGATATTGTCTGGATATCAAGGTATCCGAGATATTGTCTGGATATCAAGGTATCTAAGCATTATGGTCAATGATCCTACAAAGGGGTCATTCTAAAGTAGTTTGTTGCTCTCTTCACATCCTGTTGACTTTTACTACTAGTACCTGTTGTTATAAGTCTTTCTGTGTACAATATAACAGCCGATCACAACACTTTAAACCACTCTGACAGTGAAAATAATGGAGCATTTTCTCGTTTTACCCAATCTCCGTATCTTGAAATTCATATTCCATTTAATCGAAGGAGTCTCTCGATAACTCGAACCCTTCAAGAAAAGCTCCGGTAGCTTATCGTCTGGAATGGTGAGAAGATCACTAGTAATGTCCGACTGGACTGTAGATGTACTGAGAAGTAAAACGGGAGAATGCTGAGGGAGGACTTGTTTGAAGGTCATCCAAATTAAAAAAGTTTTAATAAAACCTTATAACACATTGACAGTGTTTCGATAGATGTGATTGATCAATATTGACATGAACATTTTGTATCATCGTGAATATATCCGGACTCTCATTCCAATAGAGACCAAGCTGACGATGTTCCTTGTCCTACTTTCCTTGTAGATTAAAACTTGAAAACTAGAAAATAGGACAAATAATCGATAGGTTCATTTTGACACATTTTCTTCATTCTTCAATTGCTCTCTATAATCATCCAAATTAAACCTTCGTGTTGACAAATTTGTTAATATCTCATTTCGATATGTGACTTTCATTTCGAATAAGTTATTCTATTATTTTACAGCAACAACAACACAACCATTTACATACAATCCTGGAACTGTACAGCATGTCACAGTGACGCCATCAGTGTATCGTCAACGGCTTCCAGTGGACCAGTGGTACCAACCAACGGACGAACATTTGCTCCATCTAGTGGTACGGACGGACTCTTCCCTATGTACTCGATACTCCAGGGGTTACGTTCGCTTTCGCTACTGTACCACTCTCTGGACGTCTGGAATACACAGGCAATATTTCTTCACGTGAATTTCACGTGAATTTCACATGATTTTTTTCATGTGAATTTCAATTCACGTGAATATTTTTTTCACGTGAATTTTTTCATGTGAATTTCACGTGAAAAATTTCACGTGAATTTCACTTTTTTGCCCTTTTCACGTGAAATTCATTTCACGTGAAGGAATATTGCCTGTGTACCCCATGAAAAATCAAAGGCACCAATGTAGCTATTGGATTGGACGGAAAACATGGCCGTTCACCCCGTTAGCCGATGTATTTCTTATGAAGGTTACAGAGAAGTAACAATAAAGTTCAGTGTAAATGTTAGGATACGGCGACTTCACGATTCGTTCTGTGTACATCAAATGATAAAACAAGTGATTTTCATTCACCTACAAACGGGTGGTGAAACTGCAAGTTTGCCGCGACATATTCTGAGGTAGAGAAAGTGAAAGTGAGCGTAATTCCTGGAGTACCGAGGATGCCACTGAAGTTGACTAGATTGTGGACTAAACTGAATGAACGACTTCCGTTGAACAGCCTATGTGAACTAGTTTCAGAAAGATAGCAATTAAGTACTAAATGGTGTATTTGTTTAAATCAAATGATATATTGGGCCAAGCTCATTAAAAGTTTGTCCGCACTCAGATTATGTTACCTAAGACTAGAAACCTTCCGTGCGATCTCTCCTATAACTTGGCTGTAAAGTGTGTGTAGTACTCACTGTCGTACTAATTATAGGGAAAGGAAACGGTATCTTCTCGCCAGGTTGTTCCGGAATTGTGTATCATCACTCAATGCTAGATTTTTAGTGGTATTAAGGGGAATCATACCATATACCAATTTATTAACTCGAAATTGTACAACTATCAATCATTTATATTTACTATTTATTACTTATCTTGACTGAATATTCTTAATTTCAATACATCTTATTTTTTTGTTCCAAATTTATTTCGACGTTTGAAACCAAATTCTAAAACAAAATATGTTTAATTGTTTTTTTGTGGTTCCTAGCCCCTTGTAGTGGTACGTGTTGTGACGAAATGTCGGCCGAGTTTTGTATGTTCGCCAATCAGTGTGACAGCTACAGTGTCGCCCTCAAGTGTAAACTGACGTGTGGACTGTGTACACCAGACGGCGCTGTAACAAATAAACCGGAAGTAACCACTGACACAGATCAAGGGCAGATAACTAGCACCAATATGATGAGAAAACGACAAGCATCCACAACAGCGTCGCCGGTGACACAAGACTGTTTTGACGAATTTAACGATGAGATCTGTGAATATCTTCAAACCCAATGCTACAATCCTGATATCATCATGAAATGTAGGAAGAGGTGTGGGTACTGTGACAAAGACATTCCTGTCGGTAAGACCTCTTCCTTCTCACAATCATCTTGGATGCTTAGCTCACACAACAAGAAAAAAACCCGTATGTTAGAAAACCGAAGCATGGAAATCGATAAACACGGGCATTTAATCGACAAAATGTCAGTTTACATGTAGACCCTGGATGCGTTCAAACTATGTGTTCCGGGTGAGAAAGCGTCTTGTCATGTAAATCTAGGTCAAATCCAAGAAGGTCCTGTAAATCTAGGTCAAATCCAAGAATGTCCTGTAAATCTAGGTCAAATCCAAGAATATCCTGTAAATCTAGGTCAAATCCAAGAATATCCTGTAAATCTAGGTCAACTCCAAGAATGTCCTATCAATCTAGGTCAAATCCAAGAATGTCCTATCAATCTAGGTCAAATCCAAGGATATCCTGTAAATCTAGGTCAACTCCAAGAATGTCCTGTAAATCTAGGTCAACTCCAAGAATGTCCTGTAAATCTAGGTCAACTCCAAGAATGTCCTAAAAATCTAGGTCAAATCCAAGAATGTCCTGTGCCATGTATGTAATATATTTGCTTTAATGTTCGTTAAATCTTTGCATTCTTAAGAGGTCTGAGTGTGCTATACATTCTATGTTCGTAGTTACAACGCAAAAACCATTTACATACAGTCCTGGCACCGTGCCACATGTCACGGTAACACCAGGGGGCACCATTGCTACAACTAATGGATTGACATTGGCGCCATCTAGTGGTATGTCCTTTTGATTGAATTTGCCCATTGTTTATTATATAACTTAATATTACCATACATATTCAGACTACATTCAGATAATAGCTGTTAACAAATGAATGCACTCTATTACAAGGAAGGAAGAGATTTCTGTGCTTTTTATGCACATTGGCATTTGTAAATCAGGATTTCTGATAACCGCAAGGTCGTGCATTCCATAAACCCTCATGTTATGCACATTCTGTAACACTCTGGTTTTATAACAAGGTTACGCGTTTTCTTGATTAATGAAAGAAATTGACAGCAAATGTGTTTTTCATCATTAGCTGTTAAAATTCTTATGTTGTCAAATTGTAAAGATGAATTTTGAAAAAAAAAAAAAAAAAAAAACATTAAGGAATAATTTTCTAAACAACAAAATGTTGATTCTTATTCCATTCTTATTCCTATAGCCCCTTGTAGTGGTACATGTTGTGACGAGATGTCGGCCGAGTTTTGTGTGTTCGCCAATCAGTGTGACAGCTACAGTGTCGCCCTCAAGTGTAAACTGACGTGTGGACTTTGTACACCAGACGGCGCTGTAACAACTAAACCGGAAGTAACCACTGACACAGATCAAGGGCAGATAACTAGTACACAAAACATGTCTGTGTCAATGAATCCGGAAACAACTTATATTCCATCTACGTCATCACTTCATCCTTCATCCGTAACAGCCTACTTACAATCAGAAATGACGTCAGAAGTGTGCCAAGACGATGACGAAGACAGTTGCATAAATTTACTACTACAATGTAACGATCCAAGTATTGCACAACGGTGCCGAAAGACATGTATGATTTGCTCCATAGATGCGATAACAGTGACATCCGGTGATGGGATAGAGAGAATCGACAAAAGACTCTTGATGCAGTCTGGACAAGGATCTTGTAGTGATGCGGCCGATTCAAGCTTTTGTCAGTTCATGTCGTGTTCATCGTACGCGGTCAAAATGAAATGTCTTAACACATGCAATGCGTGCGATCTGGCAACGGTTAAGACATCAACTATCGCACACAGCGTGAATCCTGTAAATTCTAGAAGTACGGTCCCTATCAAAACTAATGTCCCTACCAAAACTAATGTCCCTACCAAAACTAATGTCCCTACCAAACCTAATGTCCCTACCAAAGATACTCTCCCAACCCTCACTACTCTCCCTTCCAAAACTACTATCCCTACCCCAACCTCAGCACAACAAACCGTCATCCCTTGTGTAGATGCGATATCAGCAGAGTTTTGTGCCTTGGTTACAAGTCAGTGTTATGCCAATGCTGTTGCCGTGAACTGTCGACAGACTTGTAACGCGTGTCATCTACAGCCTCCATCCGCTAATCCCAGTACAGTAACAAACACACCGCGGACATCTACAACCGGAAGTGGTATCACAGGCGGAGGTGGTGTAACAACCGGAAGTGGTGTTACAACCGGAAGTAGCAGTGCATCAACCGTAGTTCCATGTAAGATAATTTAGTTTTTTTATATTCAATTTTTCATCATCTTTTAATTATCAGTAAAAAGGAAGATCATCAATGAAAAACACAAAGTAGACCTTTATGGAAAATGACATCGATCAACTACCAGATATTTTTGTGGTGGAAGTATGTCCCTTACTAGAGAGGGCAAACGAGGGGTTACATTCGGAGATAGATATGAGACAGGGTGTAGGTACCCGGGGGGGGGGGGGAGGGTACATTCGGAGATAGATATGAGACAGGGTGTAGGTACACGGGGGGGGGGGGGGGGGGTAACATTCGGAGATAGATATGAGATAGGGTGTAGGTACACGGGGGGTTACATTCGGAGATAGATATAAGACAGGGTGTAGGTATACGGGGGGTTACATTCGGAGATAGATATGAGACAAGGTGTAGGTATACGGGGGTTACATTCGGAGATAGATATGAGACAGGGTGTAGATCCACGGGGGGTTACATTCGGAGACAGATATTAGACGCCCCCACCCCCCCACCACCCCCCCCCCCCCCCCCCCCAGTGGTTTTGTAGGTTATAACGGGGGTGGTTACATTTGGAGCTAGATATGAGACAGGGTTTGTAGATACACGGGGGGTTTACATTCGGATGATAGATATGAGACAGGGTGTAGGTATACGGGGGGTTACATTCGGAGAGATATATGAGACAGGGTGTAGGTATACGGGGGTTACATTCGGAGATAGATATGAGACAGGGTGTAGGTATACAGGGGGTTACATTCGGAGATAGATATGAGACAGGGTGTAGGTACACGGGGGTTACATTCGAAGAGAGATATGAGACAGGGTGTAGATACACGGGGGGTTACATTCGGAGACAGATTATAGACAGGGTGTAGGTATACGGGGGGGGGGGGGGGGGTTACATTCGGAGATAGATATGAGACAGGGTGTAGGTATACAGGGGGTTACATTCGGAGATAGATATGAGACAGGGTGTAGGTATACGGGGGGTTACATTCGGAGATAGATATGAGACAGGGTGTAGGTATACGGGGGTTACATTCGGAGATAGATATGAGACAGGGTGTAGATACACGGGGGGTTACATTCGGAGATAGATATGAGACAGGGTGTAGGTATACGGGGGGTTACATTCGGAGATAGATATGAGACAGGGTGTAGGTATACGGGGGGTTACATTCGGAGATAGATATGAGACAGGGTGTAGGTATACGGGGGGTTACATTCGGAGATAGATATGAGACAGGGTGTAGGTATACGGGGGGGGGGGGGGGGGGGGGGGGGGTTACATTCGGAGATAGATATGAGACAGGGTGTAGGTATACGGGGGGTTACATTCGGAGATAGATATGAGACAGGGTGTAGGTACACGGGGGTTACATTCGAAGAGAGATATGAGACAGGGTGTAGGTATACGGGGGGTTACATTCGGAGACAGATATTAGACAGGGTGTAGGTATACGGGGGGGGGGGGTTACATTCGGAGATAGATATGAGACAGGGTGTAGGTATACAGGGGGTTACATTCGGAGACAGATATTAGACAGGGTGTAGGTATACGGGGGGGGGGGTTACATTCGGAGATAGATATGAGACAGGGTGTAGGTACACGGGGGTTACATTCGGAGATAGATATGAGACAGGGTGTAGGTATACGGGGGGGGGGGGGGGGGTACATTCGGAGATAGATATGAGACAGGGTGTAGGTATACGGGGGGTTACATTCGGAGATAGATATGAGACAGGGTGTAGGTATACGGGGGTTACATTCGGAGATAGATATGAGACAGGGTGTAGGTATACGGGGGATTACATTCGGAGAAATTCAGTATGTAATTGATCAGTTTCTACAATTTAATCATACATATGTTCTAAATGTCACCGTGTATATATCAGCTGATACATCAATGTGATGGTATGGTAACATATATTTCCCTCTCAAGCTTCTCTGACCTGTAACAAGATGGCGGACGCCCAGACTGTAATCGCTGACCCCATCCATAGAGTGTGTTACTATCACTTTACCCAGGGGGAGAAGGTGACGGACGCCAAGGCCAGGTGTGGCAGGGCCAATCTTCATCTGGTTCATCTGGAAACAGAGGAGGAGGAACTCTTCCTCAACGGAAAGCTACAAGGTGCTATAACGCTTTTTTCGCCAAGGATATTTTTATCGCTCACAACTCTCAAGTCATTGGAACAATCCCAGGACAATACGATTTATTATTTTGTCTATGATATATCACGTCATATAGTACAGTTTACCATGACAGAACGTCACTAGTCTGAACACAGTGGGAAAACAGTTTATATTGATTACGTCACACAGCAATTCTAGAAGTAATAACTCCCAACCATTGTCAATCAAATGAAAGGGGATAAAAAAACGTCTCGTATGTTACTGATAAGGAATAGCATTGGTGTAATTGTGGACAAAAATACCTCAGCTATATACTCCCCTCCGCTTACAGTCGACAGTATTGTAACTCTCTGGCTGCTGAAGTAGTGTACGAAACCTACATATTTTAGCGGTGGTGTTACTTTAGCGTTGGTATTATTTTAGCGGTGGTATTATTTTAGCGGTCGTATTGTTTTAGCGGTCGTATTATTTTAGCGGTGGCGTTACTTTAGCGTTGGTATTATTTTAGCGGTGGTATTATTTTAGCGGTGGTGTTACTTTAGCGTTGGTATTATTTTAGCGGTGGTATTGTTTTAGCGGTCGTATTATTTTAGCGGTGGCGTTACTTTAGCGGTGGTATTATTTAAGCGGCCGTATTATTTTAGGGTTGGTATTATTTAAGCGGCCGTATTATTTTAGCGGTGGTATTATATTAGCGATGTTCATACTGGAAGCATTCCGCTATACTATGATTGCGTTGATTGTAGTTGATGAACATTGTTTTATATGATATACAGTGTGGTAGTGCTAATCTGTCATGGTGCTAAGCTGTCTTGATTTGATTTTGCGCTAAAATGTTTGCAGTGTACAATATATACTATTACCGAATACACTAACATTGACAATGTTAAACACTACAACCTATAATAGAGAAAGCCAGTTTCAGTTTATTCAACATGAAGCCTTACGACTCATAAGTATGTACATAGAAACATAAGTTTTATCAACATATATACAATATGTAAGTTAGGGCATGGACAAAACCATAGACGTAACTGGTGGTAGGAACATACAACCAATCATTTTAACAATGAAACCCTTACATAAACTATACTTCCAGCCTGATGAAAATGTTTAGCAAAATTCATTTTATCGGCATATATACAATTTATAAAAGGAGTCAGGGGATTGATCAAGCAGTGGGTATAACTGGAGATAATTATATAGAAACATTATTTTCAACATCAGATAAACAATTTGTAACAATAGTTATGGGACGGGCCAAACAACAGTTATAACTGAAGATAAACACATACAAATATGATATTGATCAAAGGGTGGAATCTCGGCCGTATTAACATGCAGCTTGATCGCAAATACTTTCCAAGATTACATAGCTCTTTTTAATACGAATAGATACATCCCTTGAAATGTAAGTGTTAATCTATAAATACATATGTATTTAAACTTCCCCGACAATATTTCAGCCGCCGGACACGCTGACCAGTTCTGGCTTGGTCTGGAGAAGATCAATGGTCAGTGGGTTTGGGTGGACGGTTCCCGCCATACGCCCGTGACGTCAGAGACACACTGGGAGGGGTCAGACAGAGGGACATACGCCTATAATACTCCCCCAGATCACTGGAAACCTGCCTCCGACAGCATGTACTACAAGGCTGTGTGTGAGGACAACCAACCCTAGTGTACGAGTGACGCTAAACTATGACGTCATCAGTTACACTAACGGGCCAAAAGTATTCGGTCACGTAATATTTTTACTATGCATTTTATGCATTTTGACAAATTTTCAACAAATTTTTATGACTTCGTTTTTCAATGTATTTTCTTGATATTCCATATACTAGTAGACAATTAATAGCTCATTCACCTGATGTTTTTACATACTTTTCCTAAAATAGATAGATATAAGCACGTAATTGCCCGAAATGTGACGTCACTTTGTTCTTTATTATTACTTAATCATTTCATTGCTAATTTTTAAGAGCTTAAACATGCAATATCTCTTGAAATCAGCTACAGAAATTTACGCAAATATTATCAGAGGAATGAGCAAATGATTCTTTACAGGTATGTTAAATTTCAATAAATTCCGTTGATAAACGAAGTGATAGAAATTAATTATTTGTCAAAATACATGAAACATATAGTCAAGATATTGCGTGACCGAATACTTTTGGCACGTGACTATACATACGTCAGCTGTATAATGTGACGTCATCATTGACCGCCGGGGAGGACAGGTCACCGTTTGTCGTTTACTAAAACATCTGTTTGTGACAATACATATTTGAAAATAGTATTTAAAATGTTAAAACAAATGTCATTTCATCTGTGAATAAAATAATTTAAAACCACTTCCAATAGTTATGCTGTAAAGGTTTTCGAATTGTGTGTTATTTCGTATTTTAATTATTCTACATAATTTTAACTAATTGATCAATTAGTATGAATTAAGCAAGTGCCTCGTGTAGTAACGTTGAGGTGTTGTGTGTCATTTGCGTTTATAACCGTTAGGAATGTGAAGTGAAGCACATTATTTGTAATCATGCACACATGAACTCCGAGATTAGATCGCCAAGACGTTTAATCCAATGGCTGCAATTTTAAAATAATCTCTGTCATGTCAGATTTAGCAACAAAATATTACCAATTGAACACCTTTACGAGGAGAAAAACGGACGTACAAACCATGCATCTTTTAAACACCATTCGCGACTCGTACAACATATTTCGAGCGCCGTGACGTGGCATGGTATGACGTCACAATGGTTCCTGTCGACTCCGGAGTAAGGCAAAGTGGTGTTTTATCTACCTTTCTCTATCAAACGTTTATTGACAACCTACTCGATTGCTTAGGAAAAAGTAAACATGGTGTCTATATAATGTAAACTCTGGGAATCCACTATGGCAGATGAAGTTACCTTCGTCAGCACTTCTTCGCGTTCGCTTCAAAACCTGTTGAACATTTTCCAGGAATACAGCGTTAAGTGGAAGTTTGAGTTTGATGATTCGAAGTGTAAAAATTTGGTAATTGGTAACTATATTCCAAGGAATCCGAATTAAACATGAACTCTAGGTCCACATATCCTTGGGAGCTCCCACTCCCAAACCCACCTGAGTATACTCATTTTGTCCAAATTGACCAACACCGAACGCGTCATGAACGCATGTGTGAAAGGTAGAAGAACCTTACATTCTATCGTCGATATAGTTCCTTCTTCATCTACAATAAGCCCAATCGTTAAAACAAATCTTTACATGGAATTGGTCTTACCGTCTATTCTTTATGGATGCGAACATTGGGTTCATCTTACTGTTGATGACATTTCCAAAATTGCACTTTTCAACACTTATGCTTGGTTTACCACGCCGTACAAGGTCGGATATCGCCGAGTGCTTGGCTTTTTCAGACTCAACAGAGAAAACTATTGGTTTTTTTTCAAAAAATGATTGCAATGGGACAATCTTATTTGCTAAAGAAGATTTTTACTATACGTTTGTATTTGTGAATTGCTGTGCTAGCAAGAAATTCCACAATTGATCATGCCACAGGATATTTCCCAGACATACACAGGCAAAATATCTTGGGTTAATTTGACATGAAAAAACATTGACCTGAAATTGATGTCGATTTCACAAGTAGAAAAATTCAGGTCAATTTCAGGTCAAAATCAGGTATATTTCTTGAAATGCTCTTTTCTCAATTTGACCTAAAAATATTGACCTGAAATTGACCTGAAATTGAGTTTAATTGACATGAAAACATTTTGCCTGTGTAGTAAACGTGTTCCGGAGATAGAACCTTGTTTCTTACTAAGAGACATATCTACGCTCATATACATTTCCACCACAGCTTCAGTTTTAAAAGTATAGTGAAATCCATTATAAGGTCCTACGAAAATTCAGGTTTACCACGCCGTTATGTCAGCTGACCAGCGTCCACTATTGTCGAGTACAACCGATTTAAAATTTCATTCAAAGTCAGGGTTTAGTAAGCTTCGTCCTCAAGCTTTACGTTCCGTATGGCAAATGATCAAGACTTGCCATTTTTCGGAAAGATCCATTTCTCATATATCCCATACATAATGTGGCTCGCTACGGAATCTCCATCAGACATTCAAACCGTCTACTCCCTGTGTTCCCTATTGGCACTACCAACAGAGTGTGTCGGTAATCTGTGTCCACACTGTTTACAGAATTTCGAAATCGCTACAGTTCATCTCTTTTCCGTGTGTACAACCATTCCCAGACAAAACTTTATGAACGATATTCTGACTGAATTTGGCACCACTGTCCTTATGTCAATTGAGAGCATGGGTACTATCTCCTTTACTCTCGGCTTCTTAGGAGCGACCCCAGGAATCCCCTTCACAGACGACGCGGTCCAAAGACAATTCCTGATGAAGTCCGCTCCATTTGTTGTACGCGCTATGCATTGCTATGTGTAAGATAGTGACTGACAATCACTGTGACTGATTCAAACGGTGGAGGAATGTATTCCTGTAATTTTCCTTACCGCACAGGCACCTTAATGTGTTCATTATTTCTTGTCTTTCTTTCTTTCTTTTTCAAACATCTCCTTCCGGAGGAAATAAAGAATGATCATGAATATAATACATTAAAGGACAAAAACAGCCAATCTTAATTAATTCTTCAAAATATTTCTTGCTGCCGTCTTAAAGAACAATAACAATTCATAAATCGTTAATTTGATAAGCTGCAAATCAACATATTCTAATTAAAAACGGATAACAAATCTTTCCTATGCTTATTTGCAAGTGCTTTATATTTTCCTAAATTGTTCAGTTCTTTTATATTTCCTGCTTTGAGTAACTGAATAAGTTTACACATACGAGGATTTTAAAAATAATATGGTTTACTCAAATTAATACGAATGTCTACGTAACACTTACATTTAAAGATAAAATGGTATTCGTGTTCTATGTCATTTTCATCAAATAAAATGCACTTTCTTTCCTCTGAATATCTCTATATCTTCCATGTTCAATAGCTAGATCATATGCAGATACATGAATCTTTTAAAGAAGTTTTTGATCATTAAAATTGACCGGTTTATAAAGAAAAGACTGAAGTTTAATTTTCTCAACTAGATTCTGGTATAAAACTTAATCAACCTTCATAAAACATTCTTGTTGGAAAGTGTCAAAAAGACGTTGTTTAAATACATTACTATAAACTGGTCAGAACAATCATTGGTTTCTTTAATACCCAGGAACGACAGTTAAAAGCTACCGTTTTAAATTAAGAATCCAACTTGGGAAGGGTCTCTGTTTTCCAACCTGTCATCATAACATGCTTTGAGTGCACAATTATCTGAACTTTTTCAGTTCAACTAATATTTTAAGAATGTAACTTTTCTTAATATATACAAGGTAAAAATCCTCCAAGTTCAATGTACAAACAAAAGCATTATTCGTTGATTTTCTGAGTCCAAGTAATGATGTTTTGGATAATGATCGGTGACCTAATATCGGAGTTCGATTCCTCTGCCATTTTTTCCGCACAATTTTCTATAAATGTTCGAATTGTAGCATAAATTGTGTGATAACTCCGCCAAGAATTTATATATCATTCTTTGATAGTCAGGATAATCGTGTCATGGATGGAAGTGTAAATGGTATAAGCAATCAGTCGATTCGGTATGGAATAAATAATACGTAGGGACCAGAATTAAATTAAACTGACGTGAATCAAAGAGACACGATCGTTAAAACCGCTGCAAGCTTTTTAATGAATCATACATACGTCCATCCCGAATTCATTATTGAGCCGAATTATGGGGAAATTCAAGTGCAAGCCTGCGGAAATGACTGTCACTGAAAGGTACACACAAGACCAAGGGTTCGGGAAGGCCTGATATTTTTGATGTCATTTAAATAAACAATTCCATATTCCTGAACATATATTTTTAACAACAAGAAAATTTTCATGATTCGTCTTCGCAGATATGTATTCAGGGGGAATCACTTCAGCACAAAAAGTTACATGCGAGATATTTTCAGTTATATGTATATCCAGTATATTGGTATATTTTCAAGCATCTTTGCTTTCATCATTAATGTGTCGCCTACATACTGGGAAGTATTATTTCTAACACGTAATGAATCAGCTTGAAATCCCCGAATTAACAAAGGAAGCAGGTGAAATTGTCAAACTGTCATGTCGCGGGGTACAGAGATTGACAATGAACGTCACCTTGGAGTATCGTGAGATCTGTTCGGTTTACGGCCTCCCAGGTGTGAAACAGCTTGCCGAATCAGCTAAGATTAGTTGAAAATTACGAGTCTTTTCGGAGGCTGCTCCGCACCTGGGATACTGAGGTCTGTTCGTGTGCCATCTGTACTCACGGTGCAGTGCGAGTTGTTCCCCCCTGGAGTCCTTCACCAACTTTCTTGATTAAATAACAGTACAATGTTTTAGATTTTTTCAAGTACAAGTGTAGCGGGACTGGACTGGGCCAATCATCGACTGGATCGACTGATTGTTCATACAATTTACACTCCGATCCATGGCACGATTTTCCTGACCATCAAAGAATGAAAACCAAGCCCATCTGGGTACTATAGAACAACCGGAAAACCACGCCCATCTGGGTACTATAGAACAACGGGAAAACCACGCCCATCAGGGTACTATAGAACAACAGGAAAACCACGCTATCTGTCCAGTCCCCTACACAAGTGGTCTTCCTGTTCCACGCCTATCCGAGTACTATTGAACATGAAAACCACGCCCATCTGATTACTGTAGAACAACAGATACAATATTGTTTTACGTCAAGTTTTATTTTTCAATTTCATCAAATGACAGTTCAGATCTTTTGATATTTTCAATACAAAATATACATATTATATTCCTCACCTAAGTACAATAAATTACATTTTGTGACTTCCATTCAGAAAAAAGTCTCTTTCCGACATCAACAGAAATGTCTTCAGATTTATAGAAAATTTCTTTGTTTCCATCAATTGATGAAGTCAATCAAAACCTCACACACAAGATACTTTTCAAAATCTTCGCCAAATCTGAGACAACCAGTTGTGTTATTAGAGACATAAGATATCTACATTTTTTTTCATACTATTGAAATTTAGCATTATGAAAAGGATTTGAACCTATATTTACTTAACACAATAAACATGAGGACGGATTTTGTTATCGTAATATTCAATGATATGTTATATAAATAAATTTGAAACTGGAACAGTAAGAACTATTAAGTAGCAAAAGAAACATCTGTAACAGTTTATAAATAAAAGGTAACACAACTAGTGCTGGTAGGTGAGAACACATTTGGTTCCAGGCTATGTCTGTTCTCATGACTGACAAGCCTGTCTCCTTGTCCAAATGTCTGTTCTCATGACTGACAAGCCTGTCTCCTTGTCCAAATGTCTGTTCTCATGACTGACAAGCCTGTCTCCTTGTCCAAATGTCTGTTCTCATGACTGACAAGCCTGTCACCTTGTCCAAATGTCTGTTCTCATGACTGACAAGCCTGTCACCTTGTCCAAATGTCTGTTCTCATGACTGACAAGCCTGTCACCTTGTCCAAATGTCTGTTCTCATGACTGACAAGCCTGTCACCTTGTCCAAATGTCTGTTCTCATGACTGACAAGCCTGTCTCCTTGTCCAAATGTCTGTTCTCATGACTGACAAGCCTGTCACCTTGTCCAAATGTCTGTTCTCATGACTGACAAGCCTGTCTCCTTGTCCAAATGTCTGTTCTCATGACTGACAAGCCTGTCTCCTTGTCCAAATGTCTGTTCTCATGACTGACAAGCCTGTCTCCTTGTCCAAATGTCTGTTCTCATGACTGACAAGCCTGTCACCTTGTCCAAATGTCTGTTCTCATGACTGACAAGCCTGTCTCCTTGTCCAAATGTCTGTTCTCATGACTGACAAGCCTGTCTCCTTGTCCAAATGTCTGTTCTCATGACTGACAAGCCTGTCTCCTTGTCCAAATGTCTGTTCTCATGACTGACAAGCCTGTCGCCTTGTCCAAATGTCTGTTCTCATGACTGACAAGCCTGTCGCCTTGTCCAAATGTCTGTTCTCATGACTGACAAGCCTGTCACCTTGTCCAAATGTCTGTTCTCATGACTGACAAGCCTGTCTCCTTGTCCAAATGTCTGTTCTCATGACTGACAAGCCTGTCTCCTTGTCCAAATGTCTGTTCTCATGACTGACAAGCCTGTCTCCTTGTCCAAATGTCTGTTCTCATGACTGACAAGCCTGTCGCCTTGTCCAAATGTCTGTTCTCATGACTGACAAGCCTGTCTCCTTGTCCAAATGTCTGTTCTCATGACTGACAAGCCTGTCTCCTTGTCCAAATGTCTGTTCTCATGACTGACAAGCCTGTCACCTTGTCCAAATGTCTGTTCTCATGACTGACAAGCCTGTCACCTTGTCCAAATGTCTGAAGATCTTATTGTCCATTAACAACAATATTAGGAATTCACATCTTTTCATACATTTTGTTGAAATGCTATTTAATAAATGTCACAATTTGAATGGATGCCGTGTGTCCAGTAATGATGATGAGTCGTATCAGAATGTTAATCTGTTGTCATCCATACCACCACCACCACCTCCAAAGCTATTAGATTCCTTTAAGTTGTTGTCTAGTTTGTTTTCTTCTGCCAGTGTTCGGAAATGCTGAAAAATAACAACAAACTACTTTACAACAAGAATCCTCAGCAATGACTATCCCCAATAAAGAATTCCTTAATGTGGACAAAATTCGACCTACAGCACCCAACTGTCATATATCATGTACTTAGTGTAACAAACAAAAAAATAATACAAAATGAACATCGTAAAATTTCTTAAGAGTTATTTCCTAAGAAAAGATTCAAGATTAAAGATGACCCAGCAATGTGTCACTACCAATACACTTCACATTATGATGAAAATAGCCTCCAAAAGTACTGCTTCTTCAACAATCAAAATTCTCCAACACTATAAAATGTTATTTTTACACCTTATCAAGTGGGTTTGCTCCTTCATCTACTTTTAATCCAGGGTTTCTTTCTTACCTGTGACCAATTCTAATGCCACATAGTCCTAACATTGCCACACAGTCCTAACATTGCCACACAGTCCTAACATTGCCAGGTTTTCTTCCTTACCTGTGATCAATTCTAATGCCACAGTCCTAACATTGCCACACAGTCCTAACATTGCCACACAGTCCTAACATTGCCAGGTTTTCTTCCTTACCTGTGAATTCTTAAACTCCGAGAACAGTGTAAAGATGACATGAAGTGCTAGCACCCTCTCGTTTCTGTGTGGAGATCCTTTATATATTGGTACATCCAGTATAGCTGTAATACAGAGACAGATTATATAATTACTCGTCAGAACCCAGAAATACTGGTCACACAGACAAAATATCTTACTTAGGACCTAAATCATTCCCGTATAGCTGTAATACAGAGAGAGATTATCAGAACCCAGAAATACTGGTCACACAGACAAAATATCTTACTTAGGACCTAAATCATTCCCGTATAGCTGTAATACAGAGAGACATAACTTAGCAGAACCAAGAAATCCTGGTCACATAGACAGAATATCTTACTTAGAACCTAAATCATTCTCGTATAGCTGTAATACAGAGAGAGATTATCAGAACCCAGAAATACTGGTCACATAGTCAAGATATCTTACTTAGGACCTAAATCATTCTCGTATAGCTGTAATACAGAGAGATTACTTATCAGAACCCAGAAATGCTGGTCACACAGACAAGATATCTTACTTAGGACCTAAATCATTCCCGTATAGCTGTAAATATAATACAGAGACAGATTACTTATTAGAACCCAGAAATGCTGGTCATAAAGACAAAATATCTTACTTAGGACCTAAATCATTCTAGTATAGCTGTAATACAGAGAGAGATTATCAGAACCCAGAAATACTGGTCACATAGTCAAGATATCTTACTTAGGACCTAAATCATTCCCGTATAGCTGTAATACAGAGAGACATAACTTATCAGAACCCAGAAATGCTGGTCACATAGACAGGATATCTTACTTAGGACCTAAATCATTCTAGTATACATATAGAAGCTTGTTGATAAAAACAATGCTGTCACTTCAACCAGTTATAGGTAATAATAATATCTCCGGTATAAGTTTCGTTTTTACCTATATCAATTTAGTTAAAAATATCTTTGATCAAATTCCATTTTCTATATTTGAATTTCACATTTAATTGTTAATGCCAATTTTAAACAATCACAGCATTAAAACTCAATTTTTTTTATTTAATCCAAAATTTCTGTAGTTCTGGCAGAAAAAAAATGAATATTGCAGTCAGTCAATAAATATGCGATTAACGCAAACATTTCAGAACTTATATATTTCAGGCAAATATTTGGCATTTATGTCAGTTTTATTGATCCTAGATACATTCTAAGTAAATGTAAGTAATGCTTTTATCAAATATTTGTCCAAATAGTCTCAAAATAAATTTTACAACATAATTTACAATGTATATAACTTTTTTTCATTGATAACTGTGTTTTTAATTCAATCCCAAAGTGGTCAAGTGTGACATTTGACACCCAATAAGGTTATACAGCAGAGCTTGATACTTAACCATTATGTATTGAGACATTTGAGGGACCCATGATATATTTTGCTTGTCAGTTTTTTACAATGGGACAAAGAACTGTAACTGAGATGGAGGAAGCATAAATCTTTGAGATGATAAATGAGATATTTCATACTCACAACAAACTAAGTCAACATATTCTGCAAGATCACAGTCCAACTCTGCCGTGGGTAGTCCAACCTAGGAAGTGAACAAATCAGATTTAGCCGACATTTCCAATCACTGACCGTATGTGTACATGTATAAATCAACCCAACTAGTCACAAACAGCTATCATCCCTTTTGTGTGACTTCATATACATCTTAGTAAAATCTTAAAGACATATTAATTAATAAGGGAAAGATCAAGATCAAGGTCAAGCATTTAAACACAGCGTTAAAATAAGTTTCTTGACTTGTGACCTAATGACATGAATGCTGGATTGATCTTAAAAATATCACAATGAATCAGTGTAAAATATCAATAAATTTGGATTCCAAGAAAGTCTCCAGAAACCAAAGTGCTGACGGACAACCAAGTGATGATTGTGTAAAAACATCTTAACTTGGGGGCTTATTATGTCAGGAAAAAGTTTACCTCTTTAAGTAATTCTTCAAATTCAGGTGGCCACTCCTGCATAAGTGTATCTATATCAGGCATATTTCTGTAAGGAAAAGTGGGACTTAACCTTGTGCTTCATCAATGTATGTATTAATAATCCTACACTAAATTTTCAGTTGAAATCAGTCAAAAAGATTCTCACTTTTGTCTCTAGCAAACTAATATTTGCAAAACTGGCATCACATATTGAAAATCAGATATAAGTGAAAGTATGACTGTTGATTACAGAACTACCAAACTTGTTACATATACAATTGTCAAAACAAAATATTATCTGTCTGACTTTCAAGTTATTGACATTTTAACTTTGTGACGTTACAGAACAATCGGAATGCATCAGGTAAACTTTTAGAGAAAAACAACACTTTCTATCCATCAATACAAAAACTATCCTTACTTTGAGTAATGTACATTGGGGGGTGGTTGTATGCGTCGCAGCTCACGAATACTCTCTATCCAACTGTCTATGTGTTTGGGATTCTTCTCTGCTGATTCCAAACTCTTCACGACCTGTGACATAGATACGTAATGTGTCAAATATACATCAGTGTGTGTCAGATATACATCAGTGTGTGTCAGATATACATCAGTGTGTGTCAGATATACATCAGTGTGTGTCAGATATACATCAGTGTGTGTCAGATATACATCAGTGTGACTAGATACATCAGTGTGACTAGATACATCAGTGTGTCAGATATACATCAGTGTGACTAGATACATCAGTGTGTCAGATATACATCAGTGTGTGTCAGATATACATCAGTGTGTGTCAGATATACATCAGTGTGTGTCAGATATACATCAGTGTGACTAGATACATCAGTGTGTCAGATATACATCAGTGTGACATAGACACATCAGTGTGACATAGACACATCAGTGTGACATAGACACATCAGTGTGACATAGATACATCAGTGTGACATAGATACATCAGTGTGACATAGACACATCAGTGTGACATAGATACATCAGTGTGACATAGACACATCAGTGTGTCAGATATACATCAGTGTGACATAGACACATCAGTGTGACATAGACACATCAGTGTGACATAGACACATCAGTGTGACATAGACACATCAGTGTGACATAGACACATCAGTGTGACATTGACACATCAGTGTGACATAGACACATCAGTGTGACATAGACACATCAGTGTGACATAGACACATCAGTGTGACATATATACATCAGTGTGACTAGAAACATCAGTGTGTGTCAGATATACATCAGTGTGTGTCAGATATACATCAGTGTGTGTCAGATATACATCAGTGTGACTAGATACATCAGTGTGACTAGATACATCAGTGTGACTAGATACATCAGTGTGTGTCAGATATACATCAGTGTGACTAGATACATCAGTGTGTGTCAGATATACATCAGTGTGACTAGATACATCAGTGTGTGTCAGATATACATCAGTGTGTGTCAGATATACATCAGTGTGTCAGATATACATCAGTGTGTCAGATATACATCAGTGTGTCAGATATACATCAGTGTGTGTCAGATATACATCAGTGTGACTAGATACATCAGTGTGACTAGATACATCAGTGTGACTAGATACATCAGTGTGTGTCAGATATACATCAGTGTGACATAGATACATCCAGTATGAAATGGGAGACAACTCATCATTTACCATGTATAACAATACCTGCCCCTGTATAATAACTTGAAGATAATATTGTGTAGCTATTCATAAAATGTCAAATCACACAATTCAGAGGAAATAAAAAAACTTTTCATAAGTAGATTAAAGATTGAGTAAGTACATATCTTGGTCGAGCCATAAACCTTGTCCGGTATACGTACCACTTTTTTGTCGGTAGTTTGTTTGGAGATGGCCCTGAGTTGGAGATCAAGGACAGTGGGATCAGACTGTTTGGCACATGGCTCGTCCAGCACATTCAGGCCGAGGGTGTCTGGTTTGCTATCAGGGCGGATAATCTATAAAACATAACCTCCAATATATAACTGTGTTAGACCACAATAAACTCCAACATTTGCACAATAATAAATGTTCTATAGATCAGGTTTACTTTTACAATAATATTTACAGTTTTGTTTAATGGATGAAAAGTCTAATTTCAATCCTTTTTACCCATCATTATTTATATGACCTTCTAATGTATACATTTAATTTTGATGTTACATCAATGTAAAACAATGCTGACGAGCCATTGAATTGTCGACATCATATGGTTGTATTGTTGTTGTGACATCATACAAATGTTTGTGGAAGGGAATCTCCCCACTGGGCCAGGAAGGGAATCTCCCCACTGGGCCTGGAAGGGAATCTCCCCACTGGGCCAGGAAGGGAATCTCCCCACTGGGCCTGGAAGGGAATCTCCCCACTGGGCCTGGAAGGGAATCTCCCCACTGGGCCTGGAAGGGAATCTCCCCACTGGGCCTGGAAGGGAATCTCCCCACTGGGCCTGGAAGGGAATCTCCCCACTGGGCCTGGAAGGGAATCTCCCCACTGGGCCTGGAAGGGAATCTCCCAGTGGGCCTGGAAGGGAATCTCCCCACTGGGCCTGGAAGGGAATCTCCCCACTGGGCCTGGAAGGAAATCTCCCCACTGGGCCTGGAAGGGAATCTCCCCACTGGGCCTGGAAGGGAATCTCCCCACTGGGCCTGGAAGGGAATCTCCCCACTGGGCCTGGAAGGGAATCTCCCCACTGGGCCAGGAAGGGAATCTCCCCACTGGGCCTGGAAGGGAATCTCCCCACTGGGCCTGGAAGGGAATCTCCCCACTGGGCCTGGAAGGAAATCTCCCCACTGGGCCTGGAAGGGAATCTCCCCACTGGGCCTGGAAGGGAATCTCCCCACTGGGCCTGGAAGGGAATCTCCCCACTGGGCCAGGAAGGGAATCTCCCCACTGGGCTTGGAAGGGAATCTCCCCACTGGGCCAGGAAGGGAATCTCCCCACTGGGCCAGGAAGGGAATCTCCCCACTGGGCCTGGAAGGGAATCTCCCCACTGGGCCTGGAAGGGAATCCCCCCACTGGGCCTGGAAGGGAATCTCCCCACTGGGCCAGGAAGGGAATATCCCCACTGGGCCAGGAAGGGAATCTCCCCACTGGGCCAGGAAGGGAATCTCCCCACTGGGCCTGGAAGGGAATCTCCCCACTGGGCCTGGAAGGGAATCTCCCCACTGGGCCTGAACTGTTGGTACAGCTGTCCAGGGTAAACCCTGTCCTCTCTAGATCTAGGTCTATAGCTGATAAACTGTTGTCTTACCTTGATAAAGGCATCAATATCACCGACAGCTGGAATAAAGTCAGGAATGAACGGCTTCAGCTTATGTTCCAGTTCGATTGACTGAGGGGTATACCTACAAAATAAACAGAAACTTAAAACCTAGCTCTGTAGATGATCAATACCGATTGATCTTTGTCGACATTTTACTGTCAAATCATAAATATACAAGAGGCCCAGAGGGCCTGTATCGCTCACCTGGATTTCATGAGATATGAAACAAGAATGATGATTAAGTATATTGTCACTGGTATTGCTATTTCAATATATCATAGGCATTTTATATGGGTACGTGAGGTTTTTATGCCAAAAATGCATTAATCCATGAAATGAAATTGACTTTTGGCGCAACCCCAGATGCTACCACAACCCCCCCACCCCATGACCATGCTACCATACAAATGTGAGTGATATCCATTGCTTAGTTTCAGAGAAGAAGTTGTTTATATCAATTCTGCCAAAATGACCCCTTTTGGCCCCGCCTCTTAGCTCCCCGGGGGTCAGCTCTGTCATTTATACAGTTTTGAATCCCTACCCCGGGGGTTGAAGCAGGCAAATATGAGCGATATCCATAGCTTAGTTTCAGAGAAGAAGTTGTTTATATCAATTTAGCCAAATTGACCCCTTTTGGCCCCGCCCCTCAGGCCCCAGGTAGGTCGGCCCCACCATTTGTACAATTTTGAATCCCCACCCCATACTGATGCTACCAGGCAAATATGAGCAATATCCATTGCTCGGTTTCAGAGGAGAAGTCGTTTATATCAATATAGCCCAATTGACCACATTTGGCCCCGCCCCTCAGGCCCCCGTGGGGTCAGCCTCACCATTTGTACAATTTTGAATCCCCATCTCATAGTGATGCTACCAGGCAAATATGAGCAATATTCATTGCTTGGTTTCAGAGAAGAAGTCGTTGATATAAATATAGGTATATTGACCCATTTTGGCCCCGCCCTCAGGCCCCCAGGGGGTCAGCCCCACCATTTGTACAATTTTGAATCCTCACCCCATAGTGATGCTACCAGGCAAATAGGAGCGATATCCTTTGCTTGGTTTCAGAGAAGAAGTTGTTTATATTAATATAGCCAAATTGACCCCTTTTGGCCCCGCCCCTCAGACCCCTGGGGGGTCAGCCCCACCATTTGTACAATTTTGAGTCCATACCCCATAGGGATGCTTCTGACAAAATTTCGTCAAATTCTGATCAGTGGTTATGAAGAAGAAGTCAATTGTTGACGGACGGACGGACGACGGACGACGGACGACGGACGACAGACGACGGACGGACGGACGGACGGACGACGGACGACGGACGCAATGGTATGGCATAAGCTCACCTTGGTCCTTCGGACCAGGTGAGCTAATAATGAGATAATTATAACATGTCTGTTTAGCTCTGTATACCGCCGTGATTCAGGACCATCTAGATATGAGAACGACATTTAATACTGAACAGTTCATACACAACCCACATTTAAGCACATATGAATTGATATTGGTGATGCATGAATAAAAGTTCATCAAAATATCCGCAACATTTTAAAAGTTAAACTACTCCATATGGTATATATAGGCAATGAACTTGGGAAGACATGATAATATTGTGTAAAATAAGATGGATTTACCAATGAAGGGCAGATGTTTTTTGTTAGTGTTCTGTTACACAGTATTTTTTCAGTCTTTTCAATGGAGAGGTTATCACTAGTTGGTGTGGTGATGTGAACACTCGACAATAGGGTAGTAAGTGACACTCCTCGAGACACCATCCCACTACGATGATTGATAATCCCTATGTCATGATGACACTTACCTTGTAATATACTGGAATAATTCCTTTATCTCAGGTGTGACGGGCAGGTTTTCGTAGTCGGCAGGATCGTAAGCTCTGTGAATGAGAATGAACCCTGTTACTGTGTGGATCTTATATACCACAACAAGACAGTCAATACCTAATCTCGCCTCAGACAGGTCTCATCAGAATCAAATACAAAATCAAGGTGTTTTGTATATCTATATTTTTTTATTTTATTTTTTTATTTAAACATATTTTGTTTTTAAAAACACAAATGGGATTAGACACAAGTATAAAACTTATAATCCGTCTTTTCCCGTATATCTATACTAATGGTGACTTAATTTTTGATGACTCCAAGTGTTTGAAGTTTAATGTCAATCAGATGACAGATGAAGTTGGTAGAGTGAGGATGAGGACATTTATACTGTAGTTATAATGACCTCACTTTCAACTCCAGGTGGTTACTATGAGAATTTCTATGCTGGGTGATGGTCATCAACAAGTTTATGAAGTTTAATGATAATCGGATCGAAAATGAAAGTCTGTTTGTTAAGGTTACTAACCATATCTACTCGGTCTCAAAATTAAACATGCACAACTAGCACCAGGGGAAACCTAAAGCTACATATGGAATCGTAGCCCTTAAACTCAGCATGCTACAGACTCAATATAAGGTCTCTTGGCCTCTTGATTATTAAGAAGTTGTTTAAAAGGGAAAGTTGATGCAGTTCAAACGGCTGGTTTACCAGACAGCCAGACAACCGATGGACGACGGACGGCATGCAATGACATAAGCTGACTTGCCCATCAACCCTCTAAATCAACTGGATGCCCTGATACCATATCGTAATGTTTAAGTGAACATGTTGTCCTCCTCTCATCTTATACCAAATCACAAACTCCTCTCAAGTAAATATTAGCCATGTACCCTTCTAAAGGAGCATGATCATCATCGTCGTCATCGTCATCATCGTCATCATCATCTTCATCAGAAGAGTCTGTTTCCTCGTCCTCAGAGTTAAACTGCTGTTGTTGGGTTCCTCCTCCTTGCTGTCCACCAGGTGGAGCGCGCTGCTGTTGACCCTGTTAACATAGTTTAACATAAATCAGAAAAATGGTTTCTGATGTTAAAACTAGTAAATTGTGAAGGTTTGAATCTTAGAACATGTATATCAAATGAAAATAACATGGTGCTGTGGGTCTTTTCTGCAGGGGTCATCGAAAAAATTATTTGCAACAACAGGGGATGTCTGCGATCTCTCTCTGACTTAGCTCTCCATTAACTCATCTTTACATTACTTGAACTGTTACCATCTAACTAGGAATACTTAGCATGTTATACCCTCAAACCAGGAATACTAAACATGTTACCCTCAAACTAGGAATATTTAACATGTTACCCTCAAACCGGGAATACTTAACATGTTACCCTCAAATCAGGAACACTTAACATGTTACCCTCAAACTAGGAATACTTAACATGTTACCCTCAAACCGGGAATACTTAACATGTTACCCTCAAATCAGGAATACTTAACATGTTACCCTCAAACCAGGAACACTTAACATGTTACCCTCAAACTAGGAATACTTAACATGTTACCCTCAAACTAGGAATACATATCATATTACCCTCTAACTAGGAACACTTAACATGTTACCCTCAAACTAGGAATACTTAACATGTTACCCTCAAACCAGGAACACTTAACATGTTACCCTCAAACTAGGAATACTTAACATGTTACCCTCAAACCAGGAACACTTAACATGTTACCCTCAAACTAGGAATACTTAACATGTTACCCTCAAACTAGGAATACATATCATATTACCCTCTAACTAGGAACACTTAACATGTTACCCTCAAACTAGGAATAATTAACATGTTACCCTCAAACTAGGAATAATTAACATGTTACCCTCAAACTAGGAATACTTAACATGTTACCCTCAAACCAGGAATACTTAACATGTTACCCTCAAACCAGGAACACTTAACATGTTACCCTCAAACTAGGAATAATTAACATATTACCCTCAAACTAGGAATACTTAACATGTTACCCTCAAACTAGGAATAATTAACATGTTACCCTCAAACTAGGAATACTTAACATGTTACCCTCAAACCAGGAATACTTAACATGTTACCCTCAAACCAGGAATACTTAACATGTTACCCTCAAACCAGGAACACTTAACAATATTGTTACTCTCAAATCAGGGATACTTAACATGTTACCCTCAAACTAGGAATACTTAACATGTTACCCTCAAACCAGGAATACATATCATATTACCCTCTAACTAGGAACACTTAACATGTTACCCTCAAACTAGGAATACTTAACATGTTACCCTCAAACCAGGAATACTTAACATGTTACCCTCAAACTAGGAATATTTAACATGTTACCCTCAAACCAGGAATACTTAACATGTTACCCTCAAACTAGGAATATTTATCATGCTACCCTCAAACTAGGAATACTAAACATAATACCCTCAAACCAGGAATACTTAACATGTTACCCTCAAACCAGGAACACTTAATATGTTACCCTCAAACCAGGAACACTTAACATGTTACCCTCAAACCAGGAATATTTAACATGTTACCCTCAAACCAGGAACACTTAACATGTTACCCTCAAACCAGGAATACTTAACATGTTACCCTCAAACTAGGAATACTTAACATGTTACCCTCAAACCAGGAATACTTAACATGTTACCCTCAAACCAGGAACACTTAACATGTTACCCTCAAACTAGGAATACTTAACATGTTACCCTCAAACCAGGAATACTTAACATGTTACCCTCAAATCAGGAATACTTAACATGTTACCCTCAAATCAGGAACACTTAACATGTTACCCTCAAACCAGGAATACTTAACATGTTACCCTCAAACCAGGAATACTTAACATGTTACCCTCAAACCAGGAACACTTAACAATATTGTTACTCTCAAATCAGGGATACTTAACATGTTACCCTCAAATCAGGAATACTAAGCACATTCAATTTGATTCATTAAATTGTCCTAATAAACAGATCTTATTGTGGAAAATTGTGTCCTAGAATGCACAGATATAAAGGATAAAACTGGAAACAAGAATTCCTGGAAGTGGATGTGTGGCCTGCACAGAAACGTGATTACAGGAGTAATTACAAGGAAACTAATTTTCTATTTTTAGTAACAGTGACATTGTCCGCCACTGACAATATATTGATACCTATATGTCATCTGCTTTGTGCAGGCGACAAAAAAAGGAGGTAACTATTCATTACCCTTTGTCCTAATTGTCCCATCTGATCCATTTGTCCCATCTGATCCATTTGTCCCATCTGATCCATTTGTCCCATCTGGTCCATTTGTCCCATTTGTCCCATCTGTCCCATATCATCTGGAAATTCATCATCATCCTCTTCCTCCTCCTCTTCCTCCTCAGAGTTGTTTGCTGATAAATTAGACTCCATAGATCCAACACTTTTTCCTCGTTCTGTTCATAATAAACATAAATAGTAGGTAAGAGTGATCTTAACATGTATAGTAGGGTAAAACAATACAGGTCCCCAATACTGGTGTACAGTAGGGTAAAACAATACAGGTCCCCAATACTGGTGTACAGTAAAACAATACAGGTCCCCAATACTGGTGTACAGTAGGGTAAAACAATACAGGTCCCCAATACTGGTGTACAGTAAAACAATACAGGTCCCCAATACTGGTGTACAGTAAAACAATACAGGTCCCCAATACTGGTGAACAGTAAAACAATACAGGTCCCCAATACTGGTGTACAGTAAAACAATACAGGTCCCCAATACTGGTGTACAGTAGGGTAAAACAATACAGGTCCCCAATACTGGTGTACAGTAAAACAATAAAGGTCCCCAATACTGGTGTACAGTAAAGCAATACAGGTCCCCAATACTGGTGTACAGTAAAACAATACAGGTCCCCAATACTGGTGCACAGTAAAACAATACAGGTCCCCAATACTGGTGTACAGTAAAACAATATAGGCCCAAATACTGGTGTACAGTAGGGTAAAACAATACAGGTCCCCAATACTGGTGTACAGTAAAACAATACAGGTCCCCAATACTGGTGTACAGTAAAACAATACAGGTCCCCAATACTGGTGCACAGTAAAACAATACAGGTCCCCAATACTGGTGTACAGTAAAACAATATAGGCCCAAATACTGGTGTACAGTAGGGTAAAACAATACAGGTCCCCAATACTGGTGTACAGTAAAACAATACAGGTCCCCAATACTGGTGTACAGTAAAACAATACAAGTCCCCAATACTGGTGTACAGTAAAACAATACAGGTCCCCAATACTGGTGTACAGTAAAACAATACAGGTCCCCAATACTGGTGTACAGTAAAACAATACAGGTCCCCTATACTGGTGTACAGTAAAACAATACAGGTCCCCAATACTGGTGTACAGTAAAACAATACAGGTCCCCAATACTGGTGTACAGTAAAACAATACAGGTCCCCAATACTGGTGTACAGTAAAACAATACAGGTCCCCAATACTGGTGCACAGTAAAACAATACAGGTCCCCAATACTGGTGTACAGTAAAACAATACAGGTCCCCAATACTGGTGTACAGTAAAACAATACAGGTCCCCAACACTGGTGTACAGTAAAACAATACAGGTCCCCAATACTGGTGTACAGTAAAGCAATACAGGTCCCCAATACTGGTGTACAGTAAAACAATACAGGTCCCCAATACTGTGTACAGTAGGGTAAAACAATACAGGCCCCCAATACTGGTGTACAGTAAAACAATACAGGTCTCCAATACTGGTGTACAGTAAAACAATACAGGTCCCCAATACTGGTGTACAGTAAAACAATACAGGCCCCTATAGCTACTGGTGTACAGTAAAACAATACAGGTCCCCAATACTGTGTACAGTAGGGTAAAACAATACAGGCCCCCAATACTGGTGTACAGTAAAACAATACAGGTCCCCAATACTGGTGTACAGTAAAATAATACAGGTCTCCAATACTGGTGTACAGTAAAACAATACAGGTCCCCAATACTGGTGTACAGTAAAACAATACAGGTCTCCAATACTGGTGTACAGTAAAACAATACAGGTCCCCAATACTGTGTACAGTAAAACAATACAGGCCCCTATAGCTACTGGTGTACAGTAAAACAATACAGGCCCCCAATACTGGTGTACAGTAAAACAATACAGGTCTCCAATACTGGTGTACAGTAAAACAATACAGGTCCCCAATACTGGTGTACAGTAAAACAATACAGGTCCCCAATACTGGTGTACAGTAAAACAATACAGGTCCCCAATACTGGTGTACAGTAAAACAATACAGGTCCCCAATACTGGTGTACAGTAAAACAATACAGGTCCCCAATACTGGTGTACAGTAAAACAATACAGGTCTCCAATACTGGTGTACAGTAAAACAATACAGGTCCCCAATACTGGTGTACAGTAAAACAATACAGGTCCCCTATACTGGTGTACAGTAAAACAATACAGGTCTCCAATACTGGTGTACAGTAAAACAATACAGGTCTCCAATACTGGTGTACAGTAAAACAATACAGGTCTCCAATACTGGTGTACAGTAAAACAATACAGGTCCCCAATACTGGTGTACAGTAAAACAATACAGGTCCCCAATACTGGTGTACAGTAAAACAATACAGGTCTCCAATACTGGTGTACAGTAAAACAATACAGGTCCCCAATACTGGTGTACAGTAAAACAATACAGGTCCCCAATACTGGTGTACAGTAGGGTAAAACAATACAGGTCCCCAATACTGGTGTACAGTAAAACAATACAGGTCCCCAATACTGGTGTACAGTAAAACAATACAGGTCCCCAATACTGGTGTACAGTAAAACAATACAGGTCCCCAATACTGGTGTACAGTAGGGTAAAACAATACAGGTCCCCAACACTGGTGTACAGTAAAACAATACAGGTCCCTAATACTGGTGTACAGTAAAACAATACAGGTCCCCAATACTGTGTACAGTAGGGTAAAACAATACAGGTCCCCAACACTGGTGTACAGTAAAACAATACAGGTCTCCAATACTGGTGTACAGTAAAACAATACAGGTCCCCAATACTGGTGTACAGTAAAACAATACAGGTCCCCAATACTGGTGTACAGTAAAACAATACAGGTCCCCAATACTGGTGTACAGTAGGGTAAAACAATACAGGTATCCAATACTGGTGTACAGTAAAACAATACAGGTCCCCAATACTGGTGTACAGTAAAACAATACAGGTCCCCAATACTGGTGTACAGTAAAACAATACAGGTCCCCAATACTGGTGTACATAAAAACAAAACAGGTCCCCTATACTGGTGTACAGTAAAACAATACAGGTCCCCAATACTGGTGTACAGTAAAACAATACAGGTCCCCAATACTGGTGTACAGTAAAGCAATACAGGTCCCCAATACTGGTGTACAGTAAAACAATATAGGCCCAAATACTGGTGTACAGTAGGGTTAAACAATACAGGTCCCCAATACTGGTGTACAGTAAAACAATACAGGTCCCCAATACTGGTGTACAGTAAAACAATACAGGTCCCCAATACTGGTGTACAGTAAAACAATACAGGTCCCCAATACTGGTGTACAGTAAAACAATACAGGTCTCCAATACTGGTGTACAGTAAAACAATACAGGTCCCCAATACTGGTGTACAGTAAAACAATACAGGTCTCCAATACTGGTGTACAGTAAAACAATACAGGTCCCCAATACTGGTGTACAGTAGGGTAAAACAATACAGGTCCCCAATACTGGTGTACAGTAAAACAATACAGGTCCCCAATACTGGTGTACAGTAAAACAATACAGGTCCCCAATACTGGTGTACAGTAAAACAATACAGGTCCCCAATACTGGTGTACAGTAGGGTAAAACAATACAGGTCCCCAATACTGGTGTACAGTAGGGTAAAACAATACAGGTCCCCAATACTGGTGTACAGTAAAACAATACAGGTCTCCAATACTGGTGTACAGTAAAACAATACAGGTCCCCAATACTGGTGTACAGTAAAACAATACAGGTCCCCAATACTGGTGTACAGTAAAACAATACAGGTCCCCAATACTGGTGTACAGTAAAACAATACAGGTCCCCTATACTGGTATACAGTAAAACAATACAGGTCCCCAATACTGGTGTACAGTAAAACAATACAGGTCCCCTATACTGGTATACAGTAAAACAATACAGGTCCCCAATACTGGTGTACAGTAAAACAATACAGGCCCCTATAGCTACTGGTGTACAGTAAAACAATACAGGTCCCCAATACTGGTGTACAGTAAAACAATACAGGTCCCCAATACTGGTGTACAGTAGGGTAAAACAATATAAGTTTTCCCTCCAATAATTCTGCCTTACAGTGTACATTTTGGTATTAAAATCATAAATATAATTGAAGTGTTTCATACAGAAGAATTAAGATCAAAATGTGTGAAATGAGCAATTATGTCAAAATGACAAGTCGAATAGATCTGTGGATCTGTATGGAGATCTCAAGAATCAAGTAAAAAATAGAAATAAACCAATATGGTGCTTAGAAACTACATGCTATAATAATGAAGTCTACAATATGTTAAACAGAAAAACTGAGGTGGAAACGACAAGATTAAACTATAGATAAAGCAAATGATAGTAATTAACTCTTTCTAGACTTGATAATTTCAGTGATGATTTCATACTATAATCTGCTCTTCATAAGAAAGATTGGACCTCAACACCATACAGCCAATCATCTATTTCTACATTAAACAAACACCAGATATAATGTACATACTTTTTATATTTTGACTGCAGAATTCTTCAATATATACATGGATCTTGGCTAATCAAATTTCATAAATTGGGCTGAAGCACAGGTCCTAGCCTCGTCTGTCAATACATCCATGGCCAATATATAATCAGATTATATATTGGATGTATTGACAGACGAGGCTAGGACCTGTGGCTGAAGTACAATCCTACACATAAGTAAACAGAATCCTTATTTACTTTTATAAACTATTCAATATCAAAAAGATAATTAATAAACAGGTTTTCCATCACGATTTATTCTTTGCTAGAAAACAATAAAGTGTCCGATACCTAGTCAGTGTCACAATACAATTACTACAAAGTCCTAAAAATGTATAAAGCATGCAGGACGTTGTGGTCACTGTGTAGAGTTTACCTTTAACTTGTTGTACTTTGTTCATTCCAGTCCATGCAAGGTAGGAAAACCAGGGAAAACATTAAACATGTTCAAAACAGTGTCCACCAAAGCGTGACATATCTAGCGAGTGAAAACATCTAACTACCACTTTTTTCTCTATACAAGTGGTTTTTTTTCAAACAATCGCTGAATAATTAATTCATCATATAAACAACACTTGTCAGCAGACATACTAACAAAAGATATTAGATTTTCCCAAGAATATCACTAAAACTGAATATAGGATCACAATTTAAGCATTGTCCAGTTGGAATTTTTAGCAGATAATTTCTGAATGATCATAAAATAAGGGAAAATATTCATCCATTATATTGTGACAAGCAGATCATATTTTTATAAAGCACATTCATGCATATCTATAGCTAACAAGTAAGGTCAGCACCTTGGCTTCTGAGATACAATTGACTGATGCATAATTAATTAGGTTCGAGTTTCTTTCAGCTGTGAACTGTAACCATCAATAACTCACCAATAAGGACAGTAAAAATAAGTTATTTTAAAGTACATTTTTATTAGAAGTCTGGCAGAGTTCTTCAGTAGAGACCAGGTTATAAGTAAGACAACCATATGTAAGGCTCCAACTAAATCATATTCATAAAGACAATTGAATGTGACAATAAAATTGGGTTTTACGTCATTTGAACCCAATACATATAACTCAATGATCAATGTCTATACTACACAGGATCATGTCTGCTCAACACCATGCAATATTGCTATTAATCAACTTAACAGATTAGTTATCTACCAACATTTACAATTTCTAAAGCATTGTTACTTGGAATATCTAACCATTACGCCTACAAGCTCCAATTTCTTAAGAAAAACAAAATTCTCAAAACTCTTCCAGGCAATGTATCACTTATATGAAATACAAGATGTATATTCACATGAAGGAAATTAGTTTGTGCTTGTAATTTGATCCTTGTTTGAGGGGAAAAGCTTACAGTTATAGTGTTTGAAAGCATTCCCTTCCTTATGTCAGCAGTGATACATTTGATTATTACTGGTATTAACATCAAAATATTTAATTTTGAGAATTTTGAGTCCTTTCTACTTACATTTAAGTAGGTATAATCACTTCTAAGTTTTATTAAATCCCAAGCTCTACATTTATAAAACGGTGAGTTATGTAAGAAACCTTTAACCAGTTAAGCATTACATCACATACAGACAGGTTGTAGTTTTCATATCAAAACACTGGTATAGGGCTACACAAAAATTCAACGGAAATTCTGGATTGTTACGTAACGTATACATGGAGGGTTACATAAATTCAGTGGAAATTTCTGGATTGGTACAGAATTACATAATTCAGTAGAAATTTCTGGGTTGGTACAAGGCTACACAAATTCAACGGAAATTCCACGATTGGTATAGGAGTGAGGGCTACACAAATTCTGTTAGATTTTGTAATGATCACAGGACTAGAGGACATGAGTTAAACCTGAAATAAACAATTATCTACATCTATATATATATATAAGTTTTGCAATAAAAAGTAAAACCTCAAAAGAAAGTACATACCGGGTAACATAACCATACTGGTACATATCTAACACTACTGTAAGTACATAACACATCATGCAGGATGACTGTCCCTCTACATTATGACAGGTACAGTATTAGCACTATATCAAAAATTGGGAATGTATAAGTGTAGGTCTGTGACAAAATCAGAACAATTTACAACATCATTGTCTACCTTAATACATGTAAGCTGCTTTTATCTATGTAACAATAGCTCCTACCTCAAAATGAGAACTGTCTATTAGAGAAGGGGGATCTGATTGAGCCTTGGACTCAGTATAATGACACACTTGATTCTGGTATATTGTTTTTATCATATGTCAGATCTGCTGGTGGCATGTTGTATTCTAGCAAACAATACTGAAACATGGCCAGCAGAATCCTTCACATCGGATTTTTTTTTTTCTCCATCTTAATTCAAAGTTGGAATAGAAGGCAATGCATTAAAGGTCAAAGACCATTAAGGTATCAATTTAGTTTATTATCAAAATCACTTTTTAATTGACCTGTCATATTGACAGAAACACTGTGGTTAGCCATGCTCCGTAACGATACCACACACAAAAGTCAGTAGAAAGGCCAGCACACCAGAATCAGGTATGTTCACAATGTCCCAGAGTATTCCTCCTTACAATACAAATCTTATAACACGCAACCTGTCTGTAATAGTTTTTGTTACTGGCTATAGAAGTTATCTCCCTTTACCCAGCATGTCCTAACACACTTGGGAGGGTTGAGTAAGGGAGGTAAATGTGCGTGTAACCTGCCTACCTGGTCCTCGAGGGCGTGCTAGTGCCAGTTTGCCGACTCCTGATCATGCATTAAATAAAAATACAAATGCATGATGTAAATTCTCATAGATATCACCTTACTCTTTCAGTGTGGAAACATTGACAATAAACAATAAAACACACAGACAAATATTTCAAAATTATATCATATAACTTCTCGCTTCAAAGTTTAATGTTACATGAAGAAAAACCTACGCTATCATAAATTGCAGGATTTGAAAATATATTATTATGCCATTATAAGATATACATTGTTTAAATGATTCACTATTAAGAGAAATTTGAGTTAGCTAGCACAGAATTATTTTTCATTTACGTGTATTCTATTTTACAGGTTTTGATCTGTAGACCAATTTCAATTCAATAACCACCTTAAGTCTTACTACAGAGATAAAAAAAATGCATGCACTTCGATAATCACTTTCTAAACATTCTCTTAACATACAGCAATTGATGATAGCATGTAAAATATATAAACAAACAGGCCTTAAACTTTAACATGAATAAATTAAGAAATTAATCATATTGAATATATCATCTATGATTTAATCAGTCAAAATTTTGCTTCTTGATGATAATTTTTTAAAAGTCTGAAATGACAGTCACACAAGTAAATCTGAGTAAATAAGACCTGTATCAAAGATGATTTAAATATATGTCAGTATTAAAAAAACTGATAAAATATATATTTTCTGATGAAATATTATATTTCAAATCATGCATGAAGCCATTTAATTGACATTCAAAATAAAAAGTACATTCTACAAGCACCTATCTAATTTACTTTAATATTTCTTTATCATAGAATATATTATTAATATCCCCCAAAAAATCTATATTAACTGATTATGGATATCTTTTTTTATCTAACCATCAAAGTGGAAATATGTATAATAATTTTAGGAATATTTTCAAAAATTAATACATCAATCTGTCATTATATATACATGTACATAAAAGCAAAGTACACACAATACTTTTTGAGGTTTTTGAAGCAGATCTGTAACCCAGTGTTTTTCTGCCCATATTATCTGGGTCTGATTTAAGACCCATGTTATGTGACTTATGTCATTAACAGACATCCCTTACCCATTTCCAATTTTAGTTATTTTGTTTTTTTTATCTATTTATTTAAAAGTCTTTAAAATTCCTCCAAAGAATAATCTAGTATTTTTACACAAGGACGTCATGAAATACAACAACCGATGTTCCACATTTCCTTCGCAATTTTACACTTTTGAGGCACAAAATATTTTATGGACTGTGAACAAATAGACAGAAAGTGGCAAACATTATGCTTGCAGTGACAAGACGCTTTCATCTATAAATGTTGATAAAAAAAGTCTATTATGTCCTGTACAGAACAATTTCAATATTTGTGTATAAATCAATTATTCATACCTGCTGGGTTCACTCTGGGTGTAGGGGAATATGTGCTTGCTACTTCCTCGCCGTCAGGGATTTCTAGGGCTTCGTCGTAAGGTTGGTTTTGTACTACTCTGGCCTGTGACAAATTATAACAAATACCAAATGGTTATCCAAATGCAACATTCGCCTTCAAACTTTTTCATTTGTATCGTACAACAGCTTACCATCAACCACCCCCCCCCCCCCCCCCCCCCCCCCATTTTATCGAATAGTTTCATCGCAGCAGGATGCGAGCACTTTCGAGCACTCGAGCACGGAACACACATACGCATAGGTGCTGTTTATACATATTTAAGACAGGAACAGACACTCCATAAATCTTTTGATTGAAATATCGTGTCGTCATTAAGAATCAACGAACACAGTCACCGGTGCAAAATAAGTTTGTTGACATTAGTAACGAACGAATTAGTTGTGGTATCGTCGGCCAAGAGCACTAAATATATATTAAGTATACAATTTACTATATAACAAATACATAACAGTACATGGCTGACGACTTCAACAGAAATAAAATCAAAATTTGTATACGTTTGCTCGTTCCTCGTCCGAATCGTCCGCCATCGGGCCTTGGAATGTTGTTAGTGCGAACTGTATTGTGGGTAGTTTTATTCGGTGGGAAGGAATACTGTACGCCGTCACCTAACTCGTCCCATGTAAAGAAAGCAATGGCTTTACGATTATCAGAATTTCAGATTTTTATTTTTACAAAACTCTTATCAGATGTTTTCAAGAATAGTCGTCATTAAATGAATAAAATCCATTCAATTCATATATATACATGAGGATGATTAGAAAAAAAACATAAAAGAACATTGTCATTTTTTAATTTTTCAACTTTTGATAATTATAAATATATATTTCACAGCTGTCCGCCATTCTATCAAATTCATTCTTGTCTTGTACAATGTAAGTTATTTTTCATACAATACTTAACATTTTGTATATGTTTTTGATATCCTTATTGTACATGCACATGACATTATTCTGTTTTTGCTGTAATACCGATGGGCGGCAAGGCTTAAAGTGAATAAACAAACAAACAAACAGATACCTGTATTTAATTGACTGCCTTATATCTGTCATCCTGACTTTACCAGGTATATTTAAATGTTGATAAACTTTTATCTAAACAAAATTGGCTGTGGTTCTTATATGATATATTGCACAAGAGGACATGTATACATGCATAATTGGTACTCTCAGGACATGCCTGTTGTCATGGCCACCTGGGCCCCAGGGCTTTAGGTGTGCCTGTTTTAACACCTGGCTATAATTTTGTGGCTCATTCCCCGAACACCAACTCTGGTAAAGACAAAGGAAGATGTTATTGTAGGAAGTTCTTTGAAGTTTAGTCATAGTCTGTTTCAATATGAAATACCAACTCAGGTAAAAAAAAAATAGGGTCAGCTCAGGTATATGAATCAGATAAAGCTGTCTAAATTCAAAGCACTCTCATCTGGATTATTTTACTCGTAAAAATGAAATGACAATATGATCTCAATAAATCTATATAAAATATAAAAAAAAAAAAAATCAAAGCACCATGCCTAACTATATATTTAACTATTGAGAATGACGATATATAAATAGAAAATAAATAAAATTGTTTTCTAAATTCAAAGCTCTAATTATAGATTCTACTATTAATAATGACAATATCTGTTGATGATGAAATTAACGTTGGCTTGTGCGTTCGCTATTCTGTGTATGATGAACAAAAAATATTTCTACTAACTAAACCTGAAACAGATACACACATGAATATTGCTATACAAGAGCTGATCTATAATGTAATTTCATGTATATGATAATCTTATCAAATCTGGAAAAAGGCAATATATGTATATATAGCTAGTTGAAGAAAACTTGTACTGATCAAACCTGGAACAGATACAACTTAGGCCTAACTGATCTATATTGTGTTATATAATAGTTATGGTTAATATTGCTTTACAGTAAAAAGTATGAATTTAAGATTCCGTAATTATGCCAATTTAAGCAATTTATAGCATGCTGTGCCAGGCTCTGCCTTACCTACCTGTAATTAGCATCTAACACTACCCATATATAATATTTACCTGTGCATGTTTTTCACAAATTTGTAGGTTTTTTTTGCGAATCAACAAAAAATAATTATTTTTGATATACATTTTTCTTCACAATAGAGATATTCAATAAATATAGTTTATATGCTGATATTCTTTAATTACAAAAAGAGGTAAAATCCCCATCATTTTAAGGTAAAGAATAATCAATCGTTTTCTTAATGCAATAGGGAAACACTTAAATGCTGATCAAAATGTATCCCAAAATTTTGTTTTTAAACAATATTGCAAAAAACATGTTAGCCTGAACTGTAAAAAAAAACCTTTGGCCTAAGGTCCACATGATCCACATGTGTATATAATATATTTGTTAGCAGGTAACTTTATAGAAGAAAATTATGAAATTACAAATACCCAGTGTTGTATGACAAGTACAGCTTCAGATACATGAACATGTATGTGTGTTATATAAGCTTAAAACTGTTGCCCTCACCCCCTCCCCAAGTTTGCCAGTATATGTATTTCATAACAAAAATGACATTAATTGTTCCCTCAGGCCATTATCTCATTCTGTGTTACCTGTAACTGATACATGTACCTGGAATCAGATCCAATATGTCAAATCTTCAAAGTATTAGATACCTGCACACGGGTACATGTACAGAAATTTCAACTATTTCAGTAAAGGAAGATGTAAGGGGTATTACAAGTAACATATACCTTTTATAAACTTAAAATTTTGAAATGTAGAACTGTTATGATCACTGAACTACCAGTACATTCAAATAATCTCTTTCTTTACATGTTAAATCAATGTTTAATTGATTTCTTTATGTGTTCAGGTTTCTGACTTTAAGCATTGGATGTATACACATAGAATGTACAACATATAGTATGGGCTGAATTAGGTTTTAATAAGCATAATATCACATCAAAAATGAAATCATGAATATGCTGCTTAATTAAATCTGAAATTAAACTACAATATAAATAAAATGTATCAAATTGAAAATGTTCAAGTAACGATAATTGTTTTCAAATGTTTTATTATATACTTTCATGTGATAAAAACAAAATTACTGGAATTAAACATGTGAAATATATAACTGATCAATCAATACAAAATATAAAATAGCAAAAGATAAATGAAACTTGGCTTGAACAATTAAACTTAGTCAGAGACTTATTGACTTAGTTACAGTGTATAATTAACAAAAATAGAAAAGTTGCAATGTAACATAAAACTAAACTTCCAAAACCTTTTTAATAACTTTTTGAATATAACTGCTAGATAGCCTTATATAGAGTAAAGGCAAAAATCACATGTAGCCTCGGGTACTGCGCCCATTACCTGTATGGGGGTTTTGCCGTTCATCACCTCTTAGGGTGTAGTGCAGGTTCATTCCAGGCTAGACAACATTCTGATTGAACACCATTCCACTCTGGCCAACATTTCTATTTTCACACCTTTGCCAGGCTTGGTCATACCTGATTGAACACCATTCCACTCTGGCCAACATTTCTATTTTCACACCTTTGCCAGGCTTGGTCATACCTGAGTGACCACCAGGTGAGTTCCAGGTAAAAAGTCGTCACTTACCTGTATTTGGTAAATTTCAAATCTATCACTTCACACTTTACTATGGCCAATGTACAGATACAGGTGGATTTTCTGGAGCATTATCTCCTAAATGCTGGCTACAAATATTCTATTAAGACAAGAAGGACCAATAGAGTGTACTGGAGATGTGTGAGAAGAGATATTAACTGTACTGCATCATTAACAACTGTTTGTAATATTCCAGTTGTGAATTATGGACAGAATCATATCCATCAGCCCGACACTATTGGTCATGCTGCTGATGCTTTTTTTGATAAACCTTAAGAAAAGATGTTAAGATGAAATTACACCAGTACCATCACTGTATGATGAGGAGCTTGGAATGTTGAGGAATAGGGAGTTTGACGGAGATGTCAAGACTCTGATTGAGAAAATTCCTGTTTTTGAAAATGTTAAGTCAGGTCTTTATAATCACAGGATAAAGTCCATTCCAAAATTACCAGCTTCGCAACAGGAAATCGCCCTTCGAGAGTGAATGGAAAGAAACATATGGGGGGGGGGGGGGGGGGGGGGGGGGGGTTTGGATTTCTTATAACCTAACCGACCAGGTAATGTTCAATGGACAAAGATTATTTATTTTTGCTACAGATACAAATTTAGAGCATATCAGTGAATCCTCCATCATTTTCGAAGATGGTACATTCTATTCATGGACTGTTCTATCAGTTATATACTTTACACGGCAGGGTGCTTTGATAGTAAGCACCTATGTTGTTTTAATAAAATACACCTATTCCACTCTGGCCAACATTTTTCTCTACCCATTTCTCACCTAAAATCTCAAATGTTGGCTAGACTGGAAGACACCGTAGTGCACTACTAGCTGTAAGGGTTAGCTAACACTCAACTGTACCACTTTGCGCTGAAAGAATTTGCACATTTCGGGCTTAGCTTTGAGCCGCATTCCCTCAGACACTTGATAATCATTTTGATTCGTCTCAGATGTTCTTCATATGAATCGGAGAAAATTATCAACACGCAGAATGTCAATATATCTATAATATCATCCAACTATTGATAAATACAAATGATAATTATAATTTTAGAAATGAAGGAATCTTCAAAATAACTCCTACTAGAACTAACGATTATAATAACAGTTTCCCTCTCTACTACGAATTACTGGAACTCTCTTGATGACTTCGTAAGAAACTCTGTTTTAATTTCTAGCATTAAATCTATACTAAAAACAGATTGAGTTCTGATATTTTTATCAACTGTAGCCCTCGTGGTCTTAATTTTGTTTGATGTCAATTACGAAACGAAGCCAGTGAGTTAGATTTTGATAAATGTATGGATCATTTGGTAATGATGGTTCCTGTACATGGGGTGGTAATGTTGAAAATGCAATTCATTTTTCTTCAATGTCCATTTTATTTGAATATTCGACATCATATTTCTTTAGTTTACAACCTTCTGGGATTTGTTATTCTACATATTTTACGTCGTGAGCGACTCACGGTTGATTGCACTACGCTACGCTACACTTATCACAGTGTAGCGTAGCGTACTGCAGTCAACCGTGGGTCTAGTAGTACAATGTGTTATTATACGGTGCCATTGACTTGCCTACTGATATAAATAGAATCATACTTTTCGGCATAGCCGTCTAATTTTGTTTTGGCCCCGGATATAACGCGACAGGTGGCGTTACTGGTCAAGATGAAATATGTGATTGGTCAATGTAGCGGTCAATGCAAAATGCAGATATACAGTTAAAAACGAAACAAAGTTAAAGGAACCTCACGGTAAACCAATATTTATTTTGTATTTTTTATCATATTATTGGGTATATCTTTAAAAAAAATAACCTTCTGAACAATAACCATTCGAATTCGATGATGTATGTACATAAAAACATCAATTATCAATTATTAAAAGGTTATCACAATTCGCTGATCAACAATCTGAATGTGCAAAAATTTTATGACATATACGATAAACGCATGCGCACAACAAACTAAAACACATGGAAACAAAAATGGCTGACTGCGGTTGAAAACGATAACAGCTTCCGCAATGAAGAGAATAATAGGAAAATGGGTCAAACACAATCCTAGAATTAAACTTGGGAAGCAGTACAATAGACTGTAACAGTTCAAACATGAAAACAGCAGTAATACGGACGCCGCTCGTATTCTGCTTGATTGTTTGATAGTAGGTCATGACAATCTCTGTAATACTTACACAAACTCGGTAAGATTTCCACAATCTCGGTAATATTTACACAAACTCGGTAATATTAACACAAACTCGGTAATATTAACACAAACTCGGTAATATTTATACAGTCTGTACCAGTACATCGCTACATGTACTGTCACTATACTATATGAACAATGTTTACACTTATTTACACATAAATATGTGTGCCGTAATATATACAGAACGTGTTATTTAACATTTAAACCACTGTATAATATCGTTATCCAACTAACCCAGATGGAATATAGATATCGCCTTGTAAACTATCGTGTGTTTGTGCTGCCACGATTTCAAAACAGTCACGTAATGATTTAAAAATAATTTCCGCGCTAAATTTAGAGGGGGATTCCCAACTAAATCGAGTGGTCAAGCTGGACATAGGGATTGACTGTGAACATTGGGACAGCACAGAAACATAACTGGAAAGGAACAAAACGCGTACATTCAGTGAAAATTGCAACGTTTTTACCGTGATGTCCCTTTTAAATTGAATGCAAGCTGAATAAGTGGATGCATCTATTCAAATGACACATTTGCAGTCTTATTATCACCAAAAATGATTCAAACTGATATAATTTATTTTGTTATCCGTGCTGAAACTGCGCATTTATTAATTACAATGTAGTTCGTTAACTTATTTCACCAGTAGTTTTACATTATAACCACCACCATTAAAACTATGCCGTTTATCTTTTTCAAAGATATTTCTTGTTAACACTAGTTCTTATCTAAAAAAAGTAAACGCTTTCAAATTGGTATTTTTAATTAATTAATTTATTTATTTATTCATTTATTTATTTATTTATTTGAAAGTTTTGTCAATTTAAATGAGTGAGACTGAACTGTGAGAATGTGTTTTTGTTTATTATGCACAATACTTGGTAATTAACTTTTGCTTAATCATTATCATATAAATCCGGAATTCTACATGAAAGGACTAATATACGCCTAGCCTAGCCGAATCCCTTTTCGCAATAGCGTTATGGACGGGAAAACGGACCGGAACCGTGTATGACGTACAATATTTCACTCTCATATTTTAAAGCAAAGCCAAAGATCTATTTTCGAACATACATAAATTATACATATATATTATTTACAATAATTTTAATATCAAGTTATTCTATTCAAAGGGTTCACAAAGTTGACAACATCTGAAAATAACACACAAAATTAATTTATTATTAATTATCTTCGAAACTAAATCTCATCCAGAAATAGCCGACAGCGGCGACAACAATGAAAGATGAATGGTAAATCAATGAAGATCTCGCCATCAGTAAGTGTCGGTCGTGTGCAGTCATTTTGTTTTAGTGGGTGTCATCGAAATCAAAACATTTACGGGTAGTATGCACAGGCTACTTGAAAACATTGACGGCAGAGACGATTCATTGAATAACCATGACGGAAACAGCGAATCTATAAGCGGAAATAATCAGCATAACTATATTTCCAGTGGTGACAGTAACGTGAATCGTGAGATCAAACACAATTTTACTAACGGACCAAACAACAACAACGATGAGGATGTAGCATCGACGCTATCCGTGACCGGTGCGCTAAATGCGATTCTTCGTCGGTCACCACAACCAACGTTAAAGTAAGGACATGTATTGTTTTCATATTTCTCATCAGTTCTGATCAGCTGTTTTGATTGTGTAATACTGATTCGCATACATATGCATGGGGCCATGTTGTTAAGATGACACGTGATTGTTTGTTTAGGTTGTACAACTTTCAACCTATATTTGCTGATCTGATGTATCATAATGTACACTGGATTCTCTGATTAACCCATGAAATGTAATGCCTATATTGTCTCTGGTTTTTTGGAGTCGTTACTTAACATTAGATACATTAAACACATTTACTTAATACTGGGTTGGTAATTCATGATTGTGATCCGAAAGCTTAAGGTTACCAAAATAATTCCTCTTGGTACGCGGTGTTAATTAAAACAGAAACAACCCCTGCATTCGTTCACAACAGAATATGATACTTTAGTCCGTAGTAAGACTTTAGTTGGTCATGACAGTCTGTATGTATTTTGGGACATTTCAGTACATTGGTCTGCAGACTCTGACTGTGACAAGACATTCCTGTATATAGATGACTCACCATGTAATAACCTCTGATATTTTCTCTGAATAAATACTTAAAATGATGAATTAGGAAGAATGATTTTTTTATATAAAACTTTCACCCTAGTATATAAAGTTATATATCAGTATTGCTGGAAATAGTCGTATATATATATATAAATTTAATTTTTCTTATAAAATACGTTGTCGTGATGTTAAAATCATTGAAGGTAATCGCCTGAAGATAGCGTATACAGTTTGATAGCGATACTCAACTTTTACTGTGTTGATCTTTAATAGCTACGCATAATTATTATATATATATATATATATATATTGAACATGATGCAGTCACGCTAGTATCCGCCTTCGGCCCACGTTTGCCGAAGGGTTCATTGTGGTTTCTCCAGTTACTAAAACATTATTCTTATTGTATTTTATTGTATTTCCAGTACTTCTTATATATATTATGTGATTGTATTTGTGATTTTCTGTGTTTTGATAAAAGGGCGGATTGCCTCGAAAATTTAACAAACCTTATTTACACTGTTTGAATTACTGCTTTGCCCCATATATATATATATAGATATTAGATATTTTTGTGGTGATTTTTTTGGATTGATATGAATGTCTAATATTCGTATACTTCAGAACATTTAGGATCACAGTAGTCCAATGTTCTTCTCAATATATACCAAGAGGTCCAGGGTCAGAGTGAGAAGGGGTGATTTGCCATTCACAACATCTGTACACATACATACAGAAATAATACAATGATGTGATATTAACCATTCACATAGTGTTATATATGTCAGCTGTCTTTCCCCACCCAGTATAGCGTTATCTATTTCATAGCAGCCACATGACCACCCTGTAAGGTATGAGAAATTTCACCAGTAGCAGTGTAGATACTCCTAGGCCTATGAATGGTAGAGAAAAAAGTGTAAATACACCTATGTAATACACCTAAATACACCTATGTAATACACCTATGTAATACACCTAAATATACCTGTATAATACACCTAAATATACCTATGTAATACACCTAAATATACCTATGTAATATACCTATGTAATACACCTAAATATACCTATGTAATACACCTAAATATACCTATGTAATACACATAAATACACCTATGTAATACACCTAAATATACCTGTATAATACACCTATGTAATACACCTAAATATACCTGTATAATACACCTATGTAATACACCTAAATATACCTATGTAATACACCTAAATATACCTATGTAATACACCTAAATATACCTATGTAATATACCTATGTAATACACCTAAATATACCTATGTAATACACCTATGTAATACACCTAAATACACCTATGTAATACACCTAAATATACCTATGTAATACACCTATGTAATACACCATAAATATACCTATGTAATACACCTATGTAATACACCATAAATATACATATGTAACACACCTAAATACACCTATGTAATACACCTAAATATACCTATGTAATACACCTAAATATACCTATGTAATACACCTAAATATACCTATGTAATACACCTAAATACACCTATGTAATACACCTAAATATACCTATGTAATACACCTAAATATACCTATGTAATACACCTATGTAATACACCTAAATATACCTATGTAATACACCTAAATACACCTATGTAATACACCTAAATATACCTATGTAATACACCTAAATATGCCTATGTAATATACCTAAATATGCCTATGTAATACACCTATGTAATACACCTTAATGTACCTATGTAATCTACCTTAATATGCCTATGTAATCTACCTTAATATACCTATGTAATACACCTAAATATACCTATGTAATACACCTATGTAATACACCTAAATATACCTATCCCTATAAGGGTTGAAACAAGCTGTACACATGCTCTTTGTATATTATCAATAATTGTATGATGTTAGGGCAATAATACAATATACTGTCACAGCAACAATACAGTGATGTCACAGCAACAATACAATGATGTCACAGCAACAATACAATGATGTCACAGCAACAATACAATGATGTCACAGCAACAATACAATGACGTCACAGCAACAATACAGTGATGTTACAGCAACAATACAGTGATGTCACAGCAACAATACAATGATGTCACAGCAACAATACAGTGACGTCACAGCAACAATACAATGATGTCACAGCAACAATACAATGATGTCACAGCAACAATACAATGACGTCACAGCAACAATACAATGATGTCACAGCAACAATACAGTGATGTCACATCAACAATACAGTGATGTCACAGCAACAATACAGTGATGTCACAGCAACAATACAGTGATGTCACAGCAACAATACAGTGATGTCACAGCAACAATACAATGATGTCACAGCAACAATACAGTGATGTTACAGCAACAATACAGTGACGTCACAGCAACAATACAGTGATGTCACAGCAACAATACAGTGATGTCACATCAACAATACAGTGATGTCACAGCAACAATACAGTGATGTCACAGCAACAATACAGTGATGTCACAGCAACAATACAGTGATGTCACAGCAACAATACAATGATGTCACAGCAACAATACAGTGATGTCACAGCAACAATACAGTGATGTCACAGCAACAATACAGTGATGTCACAGCAACAATACAGTGATGTCACAGCAACAATACAGTGATGTTACAGCAACAATACAGTGATGTCACAGCAACAATACAGTGATGTCACAGCAACAATACAATGATGTCACAGCAACAATACAGTGATGTTACAGCAACAATACAGTGACGTCACAGCAACAATACAGTGATGTCACAGCAACAATACAGTGATGTCACATCAACAATACAGTGATGTCACAGCAACAATACAGTGATGTCACAGCAACAATACAATGATGTCACAGCAACAATACAGTGACGTCACAGCAACAATACAGTGATGTCACAGCAACAATACAGTGATGTTACAGCAACAATACAGTGATGTCACAGCAACAATACAGTGATGTCACAGCAACAATACAGTGATGTCACAGCAACAATACAGTGATGTTACAGCAACAATACACTGACATCACATTGACAGTGACAGTGTCATGTCAACTTTCATTGATGTAATGTAAGTATTACATACATAGGAGAGTAAACAGGGTAAGAGAAAAACAATCATTCACTCTCATGGTAGTGAGATGGGGGATATGTTGATTTCAACTCTGAAGGTTAGATTCTTATAAGCTGCTCAACGCTCCCAAAGTGGTGAAAGATTCTATTATCAGTAGTAAAAGTGATAATTACCTACTGTCTAGAGTTAAGTGTAGAATATATACCTGTCCAGTAGAAATCTGATCAGTTGTTTAATTGTGGGATGATTTAATTATGTAGAATTACTTACATTATGTATATGTTCCTATCTTATCAGTTTATCAGCTTGGTTCAGTAGGTAGACTATAGATCAATCGTAACGACCCCCAGATAAGGTCAGTATCACCTCTATATTAACCTGTGGCAGGAATGGCTTGCCTTGCTGTTTATCCTTTACTATGCAGCGTGGATTGTCCTCATACATTATAATCGGAAGACAAAGAGTTTCAGTTGGGTATAGTATACGTAGCAATGCATTTTTCCACTTAATCCATAAAGGATGTTTTATATGTTTCCTGAACATTTCTTGTCCAGAGCATTTTTATGCCCACAGTTAAAGCCGACAGTGCAAGTTAAAATGTTCCCAATTGAAACCTTGGGTAATTGGGTCAGTTTTCCTGGTCAGGTCACATGTTTTAGAATACTTATTACAGGTGCGTTATAATTAAAGCATGTGTTAAGAACACAAACTAAAATGTCCTCACTTCCCAGTGTTAGATGGTATCCCCTTTTTTATAGAATTATTGCCTTTTGTTCAAATATTTTTCTAGAGCATAAAACTTTTTAACTAGGATAATGAAAGTCGTGCACTAAACTCAGGTTCCACAACCCCTATGTATATATACATGTATATATAATTACAGAGTTATCACTGCCCAGTAAGAATTGTGTATACCTGCTGCCCCAAAAATATGATCATAAAAAGTGACTAAATATGGATTTTTTCTTTCTAAGCAACTTTCTTCCATATATGTCTCCCTTGACACTGCCTCACTTTTGGCCTTTAGTTGATTGGAAGTTGAACAATACTTAACCAAATCAAACAGAGTTATTTCCCTTTTTAAACGAACATTAATGTTCGGTTATTGCAATCAAGAACTAGACTGAGAAATATAACCATATTTGGTAACCACATTCACCACAATGCCACCTACTTCCTAATTCAATGAAATATGGCTGCCGCCATGACCTTACGCTTCAAATTATTTACTTGTAAAAACATCTTCGTTTTATTTAGTAGTTTTACCGAAAATGTTGAAACATACTCAGTAGATGTTTTCAAGGTGCATACAATTTGATTTAAAATTTTTGAATTGATGCTATGGTGAAACTTATTGCTGACATTAAGTATTGGAAAATGAAATATGCCCTTATACTTTCATAGCTCAAGCATGTGTGAGACACAAACATGTACAAATACGTGTACAGTCATCATCCACCCCCAGGGCGACGAGTGACACCCGAGGGTCACCCGATGAACGGGATTATGTAAATCCTGTATTTCAGATCGAGAGCTGTAACTGGCCAACAACCACATGTACATGATATGTGTTGGGGATTGATACTGTAACAGGTGGGATCAAGCACAGCTGGAGGTGGCCAGGTACATTATCGCCATTTTATGTACATCATCATATATATATGTCCTTATATGTGTTAATAGCACAAGCATACTGGCCATGGGTATAAGTATTGCTAAAGCAATTACATGTCCCCTACAGCCTCCCCCCCCCCCCCCCCCCCCCCCCCCCCCCCCCCTAAAAATAGTAACAGTGACCTTCACCTTCACCCAAAAACCATGAAACTCAAACTTGATCTGTAGCTACTCATGCTGAAGTTTCATACCAACTTTTACCAACATACCTTAAAGCATGGCTGAGAAAAGTGCGGAAAAATGAGTTGACAGATCTAGACTGACAGACGAACAAACAGACAGACACACAGATGGAAACACAGACAGACACACATACGGATGGGGAGGAAACTTATAGTCACCAACCCCTCTCCCCCCTCCACCTTCACTGGTAGGGGCTATATATATATAATAACCTTAGGTTTATACCTAGTGACAAGTGAAAAATATCAAAATATTAGATTAAGCCACACAAGTGAAATATATTTGGTATTACTGAATATGCTGTTAGATATTCTGTTTATTACATTTTATAGCAAAATATTCTGAGGCAGCTCAATCTCTCCCAGAATTCATTGCAGTCCCCTGTCAACAGCTCACAAATCTACGCCAAATCGTGACATTATGTATTCTATCTTGCATTATGACGTTATATAACATGACAGAGAGCTATAGATGCAGGTCTTAATATTTAATTTTCCCAATCTAAATATGTAAGCCTCCATTAGCTAGGCTCCTCTTAATATGCACAGTGATTTTTTTTTTACCTTTTGTTGTTGTGGTTTGCTTTGACAATAAATTAAATCAACACATTAAATATATATAAATATGCACAGAAAGAGATGTGGATATTCAGCGAATTAAAACCATTCACATGATAATGAAACCGTGTATATTATCACACCACTGTACGTTGTACGATCCGTCACAATCTTTGTTTACATTTCAAATTCCTGATCTATAAAACTTCTCCGTGTGGACTAGCTATTTAGAAGTTAGGATCTGTTACACCCAGACTTTACAGCATGGTTGTGTACCTGTGTTATTATGAACATTTTTTTACCTTAATGATATAAATACAGGGTATATATAATGGAAAACGATCTACTTTAGATTGTGGCTTGAATACAGGACATCTGTGTAGAGAATGAAGTTTACTGAAGTAGGTTCATTGATTTCCAGGCTTGGGTGAGTACTGACAGGTTATGGCTAGTAAGCAGTGTTGGAAATCACTTTTATTAATTTTACTGGCGCGCATTGAACGCGGATTGTGTAATACGTCCTGAAAGCTGATATACATAGAGGTTTATTTCTGTAGAAACTTTTCACAAGGTGTCAGACTACATCTCCAGTTACATAACTATATCTATATATATACCTGATAATTACAGGTGCACTCGGTACCTGTCACTTTCAAAACTACAGGTATACATGTATACCTGTCTAGGAGGATGTGTGGTGTAAGGTGACAAGTCAGTTAAATATATTCAAGTTTCATGGGCCAAATTAAAATGTCCAAAAGGTTTAACTGTACAAATTTTAACATCAGTATTGTATCATAGCAATTTACTGAAACATGATTAGAAAATGTGTCAAATGTAGTATGTAAAACTTTATCGTGCACAACATTTAAGTCACTTTATGGCATATACTGTAGGTTTTTATGTTACTGTCAAACCAGAGGTTTGTCATCACATCACAGTCTCTGGCATGAAACAGTGAAACAGTGAAAATTAGTGTAACAGAGGTCATCATAATGCAGTCTCGGGCGTGAAACAGTGAAAATTAGTGTTACACAGGTTTGTCATCACATCACAGTCTCGGGCGTGAAACAGTGAAACAGTGAAAATTAGTGTTACAGAGGTTTGTAGGATCAGTACTATATGGCATGGTGTGTTAATTAGCACTAAATGAAACTGGTAATAGTTTTAATGATTGAGGAACACTTTTGAAAACCTGTCCTATATGAACACTTTTGAAAACCTGTCCTATATGAACACTTGACAGATGCCTTGACTATTATAGACAATCAACGTGTATATTATAAATTCCATCAAATCTTGACTTAAGCTTGATGGAGTTTAACAGGAAACAGTGTATACAGTAATGGATAAGGAAAAGACAGTATATATATAATCCAGTTATCGCTACGGACAATGTGTGAAGTTTGAGGATATAGAAAAATACTCATTGAAGCATTTCCCGTTCTTCATATAGTGGGACAGCCATGCCATATTTGTCATTTATTATAAAGATTCTTTGGTCTCGTCATGCTGCTTATATCAGCTAAAGTCTTCAAGAAGTTCAGGTAAACTATAAACAAATTTTATTTGAAAGCTACGAGTGGCATATAACATATTTCACATGCCTCAATGTTTTTATAACTACAGAACTTGAAAAATACAACTAGAAAAAGTTTACATGTAAATTTTTGTTTTTGGTACTTAATTACACGACCGTAAAGGTGCACGTGGTACAGCATTGCTGTTTCCTACTTCTCATCAACTGTATGATATACTTCTCATCAACTGAATGATGTATGATATACTTCTCATCAACTGTATGATGTATGATACACTTCTCATCAACTGTATGATACACTTCTCATCAACTGTATGATACACTTCTCATCAACTGTATGATACACTTCTCATCAACTGTATGATGTATGATACACTTCTCATCAACTGTTTGATGTATGGTACACTTCTCATCAACTGTATGATGTATGATACACTTCTCATCAACTGTATGATACACTTCTCATCAACTGTATGATGTATGATACACTTCTCATCAACTGTTTGATGTATGGTACACTTCTCATCAACTGTATGATGTATGATACACTTCTCATCAACTGTATGATACACTTCTCATCAACTGTATGATGTATGATACACTTCTCATCAACTGTATGATACACTTCTCATCAACTGTATGATACACTTCTCATCAACTGTATGATGTATGATATACTTCTCATCAACTGTATGATGTATGATACACTTCTCATCAACTGTATGATGTATGAGACACTTCTCATCAACTGTATGATGTATGATACACTTCTCATCAACTGTATGATGTATGATACACTTCTCATCAACTGTATGATGTATGATACACTTCTCATCAACTGTAAGATGTATGATACACTTCTCATCAACTGAATGATACATTTCTCATCAACTGTATGATGTATGATACACTTCTCATCAACTGTATGATACACTCTCATCAACTGAATGATACATTTCTCATCAACTGTATGATACACTTCTCATCAACTGTATGATGTATGATACACTTCTCATCAACTGTATGATGTATGATACACTTCTCATCAACTGTATGATGTATGGTACACTTCTCATCAACTGTATGATACACTTCTCATCAACTGTATGATGTATGATACACTTCTCATCAACTGTATGATGTATGATATACTTCTCATCAACTGTATGATGTATGGTACACTTCTCATCAACTGTATGATGTATGATACACTTCTCATCAACTGTATGATGTATGATACACTTCTCATCAACTGTATGATGTATGAGACACTTCTCATCAACTGTATGATGTATGATACACTTCTCATCAACTGTATGATGTATGATACACTTCTCATCAACTGTATGATGTATGATACACTTCTCATCAACTGTATGATGTATGATACACTTCTCATCAACTGTATGATACACTTCTCATCAACTGTTTGATGTATGATACACTTCTCATCAACTGTATGATGTATGATACACTTCTCATCAACTGTATGATGTATGATACACTTCTCATCAACTGTATGATGTATGATACACTTCTCATCAACTGTATGATGTATGATACACTTCTCATCAACTGTATGATGTATGATACACTTCTCATCAACTGTATGATACACTTCTCATCAACTGTATGATGTATGATACACTTTTCATCAACTGTATGATGTATGATACACTTCTCATCAACTGTATGATGTATGATACACTTCTCATCAACTGTATGATGTATGATACACTTCTCATCAACTGTATGATGTATGATACACTTCTCATCAACTGAATGATGTATGATACACTTCTCATCAACTGTATGATACACTTCTCATCAACTGTATGATGTATGATACACTTCTCATCAACTGTATGATACACTTCTCATCAACTGTATGATACACTTCTCATCAACTGAATGATACACTTCTCATCAACTGTATGATACACTTCTCATCAACTGTATGATACATGTACACTTCTCATCAACTGTATGATGTATGATACACTTCTCATCAACTGTATGATGTATGATACACTTCTCATCAACTGTATGATGTATGATACACTTCTCATCAACTGTATGATACACTTCTCATCAACTGTATGATGTATGATATACTTCTCATCAACTGTATGATGTATGATACACTTCTCATCAACTGTATGATGTATGATACACTTCTCATCAACTGTATGATGTATGATATACTCCTCATCATTACAGTGATCTATAGGCGTTTGTGTTATTGATAAAACCAAGACGACCTCCAAAACAGGAGGGAGTGACATCACAACCGTGTATAGATTGGCTGTTAGAATATTTTGCACACAGTTGTTTTGATATATTTTGTTTTATGTTGTTGATATCAATTCTAATAACTTGCGTTTTCATACCAGGAATTCTTTGTTATAAAATGACAGTTTGGAGTTAAGCTACTTATATAATTAGTGTGATATCACACGATACTGATGTACGGCTTAGTTTCAGTTTCCTTATTTAACATGTACTTAAAATTAGAGCAGGATCCGGCTTAGATTTCTCTCGGAAAATAATAAAGATAAAATACAAAAATATCAGATTTCTATAATCCTTGAACTGTGTAACAGTTAAACAAACTTATATATCATTAATCACCATGATATCGTGGAAAACACTAAGGTAAGGCAATATGTCTGATGTTTGATTCCTACAGGTAGATTGTTTGTTTGTGATTCCTACAGGTAGATTGTTTGTTTGCGATACCTACAGGTAGATTGTTTGTTTGATTCCTACAGGTAGATCGTTTGTTTGATACCTACAGGTAGATTGTTTGTTTGCGATACCTACAGGTAGATTGTTTGTTTGATTCCTACAGATAGATTGTTTGTTTGATTCCTACAGGTAGATTGTTTGTTTGCGATACCTACAGGTAGATTGTTTGTTTGATTCCTACAGGTAGATCGTTTGTTTGATACCTACAGGTAGATTGTTTGTTTGCGATACCTACAGGTAGATTGTTTGTTTGATTCCTACAGATAGATTGTTTGTTTGATTCCTACAGGTAGATTGTTTGTTTGATTCCTACAGGTAGATTGTTTGTTTGATTCCTACAGGTAGATTGTTTGTTTGCGATACCTACAGGTAGATTGTTTGTTTGTGATTCCTACAGGTAGATTGTTTGTTTGATTCCTACAGGTAGATTGTTTGTTTGCGATACCTACAGGTAGATTGTTTGTTTGTGATTCCTACAGGTAGATTGTTTGCGATTCCTACAGGTAGATTGTTTGTTTGATTCCTACAGGTAGATTGTTTGTTTGCGATACCTACAGGTAGATTGTTTGTTTGCGATACCTACAGATAGATTGTTTGTTTGCGATTCCTACAGGTAGATTGTTTGTTTGCGATACCTACAGGTAGATTTTCTTGTCTTTTGTGTGAAGGAGTTAAGTGAAGTGAGATAGGTGTGTATGACTTTACCTCCGACAGTGGCAGCATCATTTGTGTTAAACTCTAAATTCTTGAAGTACATAAGCTATCATATAGTGGCAGCTAGAACATACCAGTTTCTATATGTATTTATATATAACCATCCCAACACATATTTCAGATCAGAATTTGAACCAAAATTTACTGTTGGACTTGGTTAATTAATTGGGCCATGTTAAAGACTTCCATTTAGCTCCACATGTATGTATACACTGAGCTAATTCTTTCTCTAAGTACATATACTTGTATCTCTATATAACTATCCTAATGCACATTTCAGATTCAGAAATTCATCTAGAATTTACTGTATACTGCTACTAAATTTCAGACCTTTAGACAAAACTTTGGTCATTTTTACAAACAATTTTTATAAATTTTTGTACAAGAACCATACAACTTTTTGTCTTTTGAGAAATACATTGTAACTATAAAATCTTTTGTATTTTTATTAGGTAGTTACAACAATAGGTAATAAATACCACATGTTGACTGAACAGAAGTGGAGAAACACAATTACGTGTAATTCTTGTTACAAATGTTACATTAATTTTGTTAGATATTGGCTTTAGTCTTGCCCCTCAAGTTCTGCTTTTAAAAGTTTTATACTTTTAAACATTGATGTCAATTATTTTTTACAGTTTCATAGGGGTATTAAAAAAATCTGTTTGCAAACTGCATACAAAAGTTTGCAAAAAAAAATTTCAAATCCCTTTGAAACTAAAAATAATTGACATCAACGCTTATAATTATTTTTTTTTAAATTTATTTTTAAAATTAAAACATGTTTTATGTACAACTTAACTGATCTTATAAGGGATTCTTTTTCACAAATCAATACGCATATCAATGGCCGTATTGTGAGCGCGGTGGCTGAGTGGTTAAGGTGTCCCGGCACTTTATCACTAGCCCTCCACCACTGAGTTGTGAGTTCGAAACCTACGTGGGGCAGTTGCCAGGTACTGACCATAGACCGGTGGTTTTTCTCCGGGTCCTCCGGCTTTCCTCCACCTCCAAAACCTGACACGTCCTTAAATGACCCTGACTGTTAATAGGACGTTAAACAAAAACAAACCAAACCGTATTGTGATATATCACATTGTTCAGGCCATTTTCAGATATTTTTTTTTCATAGAGGTATGAATAAAATTCCTAACTAATCAGAAAGCAGCATTCTGCATACAAAGAATGGATAATTAATTATATATGGATTGAATAGATTTTTTTAATTTTCATTGCGGCTATGAATACCAGTAGCTAGCTACATATCCTGTGGCACCTCGGAGGATATGTAGCTAGCTACTGGTATTCATAGCCGCAATGAAAATTAAAAAAATCTATTCAATTCATATATTTACATAACCTTGATTTAAAAAATTTATATCGAGAAAATGAGAAATTTTATTAAAAAGAAAAATTTGTCATGTAAACGACGAAACGCCAAATTATTAGAACAGCCGGGAGATCCCGCCTATGCACCACGTCATTGTTTTAATGTCGTTCCGCATTTTCCGGTCTTTTTTGTTTAATTTTGTATAAAATAAAAAGAAAGAAGTATTAAAGTAAAAATAATATTAAATACAATCATTCAATATTTTTAACACTTATCTCGTACCAACGTTATCGATCCAAGGGAAGCTACTCTTCCTGTCTTACTGTCGATGGCGTATTAGTATGACCCGATTAATCAGGTGATTTGCACAAGAGACAATGTTTTCATACGGTTTTCATAGTGTATTCATGGTCATATGTTTGTTGTTTTCACTTGGTATGTTCATATCAGCAAACCACATTAGGAATGTAAATATAAGATTATGGCTGTGTTTTTGTTTGTAAAGAAAACTTGTGGGCAAATGTTTCTGTGATATTTTATCAGAACTAATTCATTATAATTATGATATAAGTATCTACAATAATAATTATGATATAAGTATCTACAATAAAAATTATGATATAAGTATCTACAATAATAATTATGATATAAGTATCTACAATAATAATTATGATATAAGTATCTACAATAATAACTATGATATAAGTATCTACAATAATAATTATGATATAAGTATCTACAATAATAATTATGATATAAGTATCTACAATAATAATCCTTGAAGTTTTAACTAACTTGGTTAACTTTATTTTTGATATTCTGTTGTAATCTTTTACAAAAACAAAAATGTATTCTACCAGGTATATTACAATGATATCCTTGATAAAGATATAAAAACATTGTAATATTCATTAATTAAGGTGTTAATAGTTTACAGTTTTCCTAGTAAATTAATACCTCTGATGAAATCTATGGATTCTTCGTGTACATGAAGTATATGAGTCCAATACAATGAAGTAAAACCCTGATTTTCCAAGGATTCTCTCCATGATTAAACAACAATATAACATCTGTGTGTTACAGACGGAAGGCAGGAGAGATTTCCCCGGTCAACTCCAGCCAGGAGTCCTCAACAAGTTCTGAGCCATTCACAAATGTAGAGAGTATGAACTGTGATTCCCCTGGGTAAGTGTGTGATTTATTAGCCCACCATCATCAGATGGTGGGCTATTCAAATCGCCCTGCGTCCGTGGTCCGTCGTCCGTCCGTCCGTCCGTCCCTCCGTCCGTCCGTAAACAATTCTTGTTATCGCTAATCCTCAGAAAGTACTGAAGGGATCTTTCTCAAATTTCATATGTGGGTTTCCCTTGGTGCCTAGTTATGCATATTGCATTTTGAGACCAATCGGAAAACAACATGGCCGACAGGCAGCCATCTTGGATTTTGACAATTGAAGTTTGTTATCGCTATTTCTGAGAAAGTACTGAAGGTATATTTCTGAAATTTCATATGTAAGCTCCCCTTGGTGCTTAGTTATGCATATTGCATTTTGAGACCAATCGGAAAACAACATGGCCGACAGGCAGCCATCTTGGATTTTGACAATTGAAGTTTGTTATCGCTATTTCTGAGAAAGTACTGAAGGGATCTTTCTCAAATTTCACATGTAGGTTTCCCTTGGTGCCTAGTTATGCATGTTGCATTTTGAGACCAATCGGAAAACAACATGGCCGACAGGCAGCCATCTTGGATTTTGACAATTGAAGTTTGTTATCGCTATTTCTGAGAAAGTACTGAAGGGATCTTTCTCAAATTTCATATGTAGATTCCCCTTGGTGCCTAGTTATGCATATTGCATTTTGAGACCAATCGGAAAACAACATAGCCGACAGGCAGCCATCTTGGATTTTGACAATTGAAGTTTGTTATCGCTATTTCTGAAAAAGTACTGAAGGGATCTTTCTCAAATTTCATATGTAGGTTTCCCTTGGTGCCTAGTTATGCATATTGCATTTTGAGACCAATCGGAAAACAACATGGCCGACAGGCAGCCATCTTGGATTTTGACAATTGAAGTTTGTTATCGCTATTTCTGAGAAAGTACTGAAGGGATCTTTCTCAAATTTCATATGTAGATTCCCCTTGGTGCCTAGTTATGCATATTGCATTTTGAGACCAATCGGAAAATAACATGGCTGACAGGCAGCCATCTTGAATTTTGACAATTGAAGTTTGTTATCGCTATTTCTGAGAAAGTACTGAAGGGATCTTTCTCAAATTTCATATGTAGGTTCCCCTTTGTGCTTAGTTATGCATATTGCATTTTGAGACCTATCGGAAAACAACATGGCCAACAGGCAGCCATCTTGGATTTTGACAATTGAAGTTTGTTATCGCTATTTATCAGAAATTGCTGAAGGGATCTTTGTGAAATTTCATTTGTAGGTTGCCCTCTGTGCCTAGTTATGCATATTGGATTTTGAGACCAGTCAGAAAACAACCTGCCCGACAGGCAGCCATCTTGTATTTTGACAATTGAAGTTTGTTATCGCTATTTTACAGAAGGTACTGAAGGGATCTTTCTCAAATTTCATATGTAGGTTCCCCTTTGTGCCTAGTTATGCATATTGCATTTTGAGACCTATCGGAAAACAACATGGCCAACAGGCAGCCATCTTGGATTTTGACAATTGAAGTTTGTTATCGCTATTTCTGAGAAAGTACTGAAGGGATCTTTCTCAAACATTTTTGCAAGTTCTCCTTGGTCTGTAGTTCTGCATATTGCATCTAATTCTTGGGACCAATAGGAAAACAACATGGCCGACAGGCAGGCATCTTTGATTTTGACAATTGAAGTTTGTTATCGCTATTTATCAGAAATTGCTGAAGGGATCTTTGTGAAATTTCATTTGTAGGTTGCCCTCTGTGCCTAGTTATGCATATTGGATTTTGAGACCAGTCAGAAAACAACCTGCCCGACAGGCAGCCATCTTGTATTTTGACAATTGAAGTTTGTTATCGCTATTTTACAGAAGGTACTGAAGGGATCTTTCTCAAATTTCATATGTAGGTTCCCCTTGGTCCCTGGTGTTGCATTTTGGGACCAATCCGAAAACAACAGACAGCCATTATCGCTAAATCTTAAATTTTATATATAGGTTCCCCTTGTTTGAAAAGTACTAGAGGGCTGTTTCTGAATTTACACAGATTAGTAAGACTTAGACGAAGGGAAAAGTAGAGAAAAGATCAATCTGACATGGAACCTATAAAGATCATTCAATGGTGGGCGCCAAGATCCCTCTGGGATCTCTTGTATATGTATGTGTAATGATTTACATGGGTAAGTGTGTGATTTATATCTGTATGTGTAATGATTTACCTGGGTAAGTGTGTGATTTATATATGTATGTGGAATGATTTACCTGGGTAAGTGTGTGATTTATATATGTATGTGTAATGATTTACCTGGGTAAGTGTGTGATTTATATCTGTATGTGGAATGATTTACCTTGGTAAGTGTGTGATTTATATATGTACGTGGAATGATTTACCTGGGTAAGTGTGTGATTTATATATGTACGTGGAATGATTTACCTGGGTAAGTGTGTGATTTATATATGTACGTGGAATGATTTACCTGGGTAAGTGTGTGATTTATATATGTATGTGGAATGATTTACCTGGGTAAGTGTGTGATTTATATATGTATGTGTAATGATTTACCTGGGTAAGTGTGTGATTTATATATGTATGTGTAATGATTTACCTGGGTAAGTGTGTGATTTATATCTGTATGTGTAATGATTTACCTGGGTAAGTGTGTGATTTATATATGTATGTGTAATGATTTACCTGGGTAAGTGTGTAATTTATATATGTACGTGGAATGATTTACCTGGGTAAGTGTGTGATTTATATATGTATGTGGAATGATTTACCTGGGTAAGTGTGTGATTTATATATGTATGTGTAATGATTCCCCAGGGTAAGTGTGTGATTTATATATGTATGTGTAATGATTTACGTGGGTAAGTGTGTATGTACGTGGAATGATTTACCTGGGTAAGTGTGTGATTTATATATGTATGTGTAATGATTTACCTGGGTAAGTGTGTGATTTATATATGTATATGTAATGATTTACCTGGGTAAGTGTGTGATTTATATATGTATATGTAATGATTTACCTGGGTAAGTGTGTGATTTATATATGTATGTGTAATGATTTACCTGGGTAAGTGTGTGATTTATATATGTACGTGGAATGATTTACCTGGGTAAGTGTGTGATTTATATATGTATGTGTAATGATTTACCTGGGTAAGTGTGTGATTTATATATGTATGTGTAATGATTTACCTGGGTAAGTGTGTGATTTATATCTGTATGTGTAATGATTTACCTGGGTAAGTGTGTGATTTATATATGTATGTGTAATGATTTACCTGGGTAAGTGTGTAATTTATATATGTACGTGGAATGATTTACCTGGGTAAGTGTGTGATTTATATATGTATGTGGAATGATTTACCTGGGTAAGTGTGTGATTTATATATGTATGTGTAATGATTCCCCAGGGTAAGTGTGTGATTTATATATGTATGTGTAATGATTTACGTGGGTAAGTGTGTATGTACGTGGAATGATTTACCTGGGTAAGTGTGTGATTTATATATGTATGTGTAATGATTTACCTGGGTAAGTGTGTGATTTATATATGTATATGTAATGATTTACCTGGGTAAGTGTGTGATTTATATATGTATATGTAATGATTTACCTGGGTAAGTGTGTGATTTATATATGTATGTGGAATGATTTACCTGGGTAAGTGTGTGATTTATATATGTACGTGGAATGATTTACCTGGGTAAGTGAGTGATTTATATATGTATGTGGAATGATTCCCCAGGGTAAGTGTGTGATTTATATATGTATGTGTAATGATTTACCTGGGTAAGTGTGTGATTTATATCTGTATGTGGAATGGTTTACCTGGGTAAGTGTGTGATTTATATATGTATGTGGAATGATTTACCTGGGTAAGTGTGTGATTTATATCTGTATGTGGAATGGTTTACCTGGGTAAGTGTGTGATTTATATATGTATGTGGAATGATTTACGTGGGTAAGTGTGTGATTTATATATGTATGTGGAATGATTTACCAGGGTAAGTGTGTGATTTATATATGTATGTGGAATGATTTACGTGGGTAAGTGTGTGATTTATATATGTACGTGGAATGATTTACCTGGGTAAGTGTGTGATTTATATATGTATGTGGAATGATTTACGTGGGTAAGTGTGTGATTTATATATGTACGTGGAATGATTTACCTGGGTAAGTGTGTGGTTTATATATGTATGTGGAATGATTTACCTGGGTAAGTGTGTGATTTATATATGTATGTGGAATGATTTACCTGGGTAAGTGTGTGATTTATATATGTATGTGGAATGATTTACGTGGGTAAGTGTGTGATTTATATATGTATGTGGAATGATTTACCTGGGTAAGTGTGTGATTTATATATGTATGTGGAATGATTCCCCAGGGTAAGTGTGTGATTTATATATGTATGTGTAATGATTTACCTGGGTAAGTGTGTGATTTATATATGTATGTGGAATGATTCCCCAGGGTAAGTGTGTGATTTATATATGTATGTGGAATGATTTACCTGGGTAAGTGTGTGATTTATATATGTATGTGTAATGATTTACCTGGGTAAGTGTGTGATTTATATATGTATGTGGAATGATTTACCTGGGTAAGTGTGTGATTTATATATGTATGTGGAATGATTCCCCAGGGTATGTGTGTGATTTATATATGTATGTGGAATGATTTACCTGGGTAAGTGTGTGATTTATATATGTATGTGGAATGATTCCCCAGGGTAAGTGTGTGATTTATATATGTATGTGGAATGATTTACCTGGGTAAGTGTGTGATTTATATATGTATGTGTAATGATTTACCTGGGTAAGTGTGTGATTTATATATGTATGTGGAATGATTTACCTGGGTAAGTGTGTGATTTATATATGTATGTGGAATGATTCCCCAGGGTAAGTGTGTGATTTATATATGTATGTGTAATGATTTACCTGGGTAAGTGTGTGATTTATATATGTATGTGTAATGATTTACCTGGGTAAGTGTGTGATTTATATATGTATGTGGAATGATTTACCTGGGTAAGTGTGTGATTTATATATGTATGTGTAATGATTTACCTGGGTAAGTGTGTGATTTATATATGTATGTGTAATGGTTTACCTGGGTAAGTGTGTGATTTATATATGTATGTGTAATGATTTACCTGGGTAAGTGTGTGATTTATATATGTATGTGGAATGATTTACCTGGGTAAGTGTGTGATTTATATATGTATGTGGAATGATTCCCCAGGGTAAGTGTGTGATTTATATATGTATGTGTAATGATTTACCTGGGTAAGTGTGTATGTACGTGGAATGATTTACCTGGGTAAGTGTGTGATTTATATATGTATGTGTAATGATTTACCTGGGTAAGTGTGTGATTTATATATGTATGTGTAATGATTTACCTGGGTAAGTGTGTGATTTATATCTGTATGTGGAATGATTTACCTGGGTAAGTGTGTGATTTATATATGTATGTGTAATGATTTACGTGGGTAAGTGTGTAATTTATATATGTACGTGGAATGATTTACCTGGGTAAGTGTGTGATTTATATATGTATGTGTAATGATTTACGTGGGTAAGTGTGTATGTACGTGGAATGATTTACCTGGGTAAGTGTGTGATTTATATATGTATGTGGAATGATTTACCTGGGTAAGTGTGTGATTTATATATGTATGTGTAATGATTTACCTGGGTAAGTGTGTGATTTATATATGTATGTGTAATGATTTACCTGGGTAAGTGTGTGATTTATATATGTATGTGTAATGATTTACCTGGGTAAGTGTGTGATTTATATATGTATGTGGAATGATTTACCTGGGTAAGTGTGTGATTTATATATGTATATGTAATGATTTACCTGGGTAAGTGTGTGATTTATATATGTATATGTAATGATTTACCTGGGTAAGTGTGTGATTTATATATGTATATGTAATGATTTACCTGGGTAAGTGTGTGATTTATATATGTATGTGGAATGATTTACCTGGGTAAGTGTGTGATTTATATATGTATGTGTAATGATTTACCTGGGTAAGTGTGTGATTTATATATGTATGTGGAATGATTTACCTGGGTAAGTGTGTGATTTATATATGTATGTGGAATGATTCCCCAGGGTAAGTGTGTGATTTATATATGTATGTGTAATGATTTACCTGGGTAAGTGTGTGATTTATATATGTATGTGTAATGATTTACCTGGGTAAGTGTGTGATTTATATATGTATGTGGAATGATTTACCTGGGTAAGTGTGTGATTTATATATGTATGTGTAATGATTTACCTGGGTAAGTGTGTGATTTATATATGTATGTGTAATGGTTTACCTGGGTAAGTGTGTGATTTATATATGTATGTGGAATGATTTACCTGGGTAAGTGTGTGATTTATATATGTATGTGGAATGATTCCCCAGGGTAAGTGTGTGATTTATATATGTATGTGTAATGATTTACGTGGGTAAGTGTGTATGTACGTGGAATGATTTACCTGTGTAAGTGTGTGATTTATATATGTATGTGGAATGATTTACCTGGGTAAGTGTGTGATTTATATATGTATGTGGAATGATTTACCTGGGTAAGTGTGTGATTTATATATGTATGTGGAATGATTCCCCAGGGTAAGTGTGTGATTTATATATGTATGTGTAATGATTTACGTGGGTAAGTGTGTATGTACGTGGAATGATTTACCTGGGTAAGTGTGTGATTTATATATGTATGTGGAATGATTTACCTTGGTAAGTGTGTGATTTATATATGTATGTGTAATGATTCCCCTGGGTAAGTGTGTGATTTATATCTGTATGTGTAATGGTTTACCTGGGTAAGTGTGTGATTTATATCTGTATGTGTAATGATTTACCTTGGTAAGTGTGTGATTTATATATGTATGTGTAATGATTCCCCTGGGTAAGTGTGTGATTTATATCTGTATGTGGAATGATTTACCTGGGTAAGTGTGTGATTTATATATGTATGTGTAATGATTTACGTGGGTAAGTGTGTGATTTATATATGTATGTGGAATGATTTACCTGGGTAAGTGTGTGATTTATATATGTATGTGGAATGATTCCCCAGGGTAAGTGTGTGATTTATATATGTATGTGTAATGATTTACCTGGGTAAGTGTGTGATTTATATATGTATGTGGAATGATTTACCTGGGTAAGTGTGTGATTTATATATGTATGTGTAATGATTTACCTGGGTAAGTGTGTGATTTATATATGTATGTGGAATGATTTACCTGGGTAAATGTGTGATTTATATATGTATGTGTAATGGTTTACCTGGGTAAGTGTGTGATTTATATATGTATGTGGAATGATTTACCTGGGTAAGTGTGTGATTTATATATGTATGTGTAATGATTTACCTGGGTAAGTGTGTGATTTATATATGTATGTGTAATGATTTACCTGGGTAAGTGTGTGATTTATATATGTATGTGTAATGATTTACCTGGGTAAGTGTGTGATTTATATATGTATGTGGAATGATTCCCCTGGGTAAGTGTGTGATTTATATATGTATGTGTAATGATTTACCTGGGTAAGTGTGTGATTTATATCTGTATGTGTAATGATTTACCTGGGTAAGTGTGTGATTTATATATGTATGTGGAATGATTTACCTGGGTAAGTGTGTGATTTATATATGTATGTGGAATGATTTACCTGGGTAAGTGTGTGATTTATATATGTATGTGTAATGATTTACCTGGGTAAGTGTGTGATTTATATATGTATGTGTAATGATTTACCTGGGTAAGTGTGTGATTTATATCTGTATGTGGAATGATTTACCTGGGTAAGTGTGTGATTTATATATGTATGTGGAATGATTTACCTGGGTAAGTGTGTGATTTATATATGTATGTGGAATGATTTACCTGGGTAAGTGTGTGATTTATATATGTATGTGGAATGATTTACCTGGGTAAGTGTGTGATTTATATATGTATGTGGAATGATTTACCTGGGTAAGTGTGTGATTTATATATGTATGTGGAATGATTTACCTGGGTAAGTGTGTGATTTATATATGTATGTGTAATGATTTACCTGGGTAAGTGTGTGATTTATATATGTATGTGGAATGAATTACCAGGGTAAGTGTGTGATTTATATCTGTATGTGGAATGATTTACCTGGGTAAGTGTGTGATTAATCTGTACAGATATAAACATCTGAGATCTCTCCTAAATAACTGAATATTGATGGTAATTTACTTAGGTATGTTGATATGGAATGATTTACCTGGGTAAGTGTATATTAAATGGTTTACTTGGTTTAGTGTGTATTGAATGGTTTACCTGGGTTAGTGTGTATTGATTGATTTACCTGGGTAAGTGTATATTGAATGGTTTACCTGGGTAAGTGTATATTTAATGATTTACCTGGGTAAGTGTATATTTAATGATTTACCTGGGTAAGTGTATATTGAATGGTTTACCTGGGTTAGTGTGTATTGAATGGTTTACCTGGGTAAGTGTGTATTGAATGGTTTACCTGGTTTAGTGTGTATTGAGTGATTTACCTTGGTTAGTGTATATTGAATGGTTTACCTGGGTTAGTGTGTATTGAGTGATTTACCCAGGGTAAGTGTGTATTGAATGGTTTACCTGGGTAAGTGTGTATTGAATGATTTACCTGGGTTAGTGTGTATTGAATGGTTTACCTGGGTAAGTGTGTATTGAATGATTTACCTTGGTTAGTGTGTATTGAATGGTTTACCTGGGTAAGTGTGTATTGAGTGATTTACCAGGGTAAGTGTGTATTGAATGGTTTACCTGGGTAAGTGTGTATTGAATGATTTACCTGGGTAAGTGTATATTGAATGGTTTACCTGGGTTAGTGTGTATTGAATGGTTTACCTTGGTAAGTGTATATTGAGTGATTTACCTGGGTTAGTGTGTATTGAGTGATTTACCTGGGTTAGTGTGTATTGAATGGTTTACCTGGGTAAGTGTGTATTGAGTGATTTACCTGGGTTAGTGTGTATTGAATGATTTACCTGGGTAAGTGTATATTAAATGGTTTACCTGGGTAAGTGTGTATTGAATGGTTTACTTGGGTAAGTGTATATTGAATGATTTACCTGGGTTGGTGTGTATTGAATGATTTACCTGGGTAAGTGTATATTAAATGGTTTACCTGGGTAAGTGTATATTAAATGGTTTACCTGGGTAAGTGTATATCAAATGGTTTACCTGGGTAAGTGTATATTGAGTGATTTACCTGAGTAAGTGTATATTGAGTGATTTACCCAGGTAAGTACACAATGTATACCAGACTGCCAGAATAAAAATATCTCTAAAAATGAAGTGCATTGTCCCAGCAAAATAAGTCATATGAGAATATTGATTTTTAAGCCAAAAATTGTGAAAGCATAGCAGATCTTTAGCTCACCATCATAAGATGGGGGGGTTGTTGAAATCGCCCTTCATCTGAGGTCCGTCGTTCCATCCATCTGTTAGTTCCCATTGTTCCCTAGTTGTGCAAATTTAGAGACTGACCCAAAAACAAAATGGCCAAAAGGTAGCCATTTCAAATTTTGACAGTTGAAGTTTGTTACCCACTATTCCTCAGAAAAAGCTTGAGGGATCTCAAATTTAATTTGTAGGTTTCCGTCTGTCCCTTTTGTGCATGTTAAGTTTGAGAAAGATAGCTTACAGGGGCCAGTGATCTCTGGTTTTGACAGAAGTTTGTAATTTCTGAGAAATTTACCAATGTCATTGGTGGTTTCTTCATCGCTAGTTGTAATGTTCAGTATCGAGACTGAATAGTACAGTAATATTTTGTCAATACAATATTCGGAGGTAAATATGAGTAGAGATCACTCTTACAAACTACAAATAAAGAACTTTCAATGGTAGTTGCCATCATCCCTCTGTGATCTCTTGTAGCTGTATATCCTTGTTTTGTTTGACATACAACTTTATAGAAGTTTAAGTCTTGTTTTATATCTCTTATATCCACAATATTTTTCAGGAGAAATTGTAGTCCGGTTTATAGAGGGTCTCCTCCAGTCAAGGATGTGGAATACTCACCCACCTGTCAATCAGACATGCACCTCGACAACACCTTCACAACGGACCACAAATTATCTAATTCTGTTGATTATAATGTGCTATCAGATTCAAATTCTGCCTCCAAGAGTTTGGAGTCAAAGAAATCTCAGGTTGAGACAGAAACATCTCTGTATGGTGAGAAATCACCAATTTCCAAGGTCACTCCAAAGGTCACAGTCTCATCAGCAAATTCACCATACATGTGTAATGATAAGTTGTCCGTCGCAAAATCTGACATTGAAAGGTCATCATCTTTAAAAGGACTAGAGAGAGCTTCGGACTCGGGTAGTCGGAGCAGTGCCGAATTTACACGGGCTCACTCACGCGAAAGGTCGTTTGAGAAGTCATTGGATAATATAATGGATAAGTGTTCTGAAAAATCCTTGGATCTGAATCTGAGTGTGGAATGTAAAAATGGAACACTCAGCGACAAAACGTCAGTGGATGAATCTAACGTCAGTAAGAAGAGTGACAAGAAAAAGAAAACTGCTCCTTGGTACACGGTAAGTAATGAACGGCACGAGTAATATATACTGGAATTACACGATTCAGCCGTGTCACAGTAAATAATGAGGGGGTAGTAATATATACTGGAATTACACGATTCAGCCGTGTCACAGTAAGGAATGAGTGACGAGGAATATATATACTGGGAAATCAGCTATCTCTTTTAAAAAGCTCATGAATTTCCCGGTTTGTTTTCCATTTGATGGGTCATGATTAAGATTGATACTGTGTTTTGTAATGTATAACAGATTTCTGGTGTCTTTGTAGATGTGGAGTCCATCCTATAAATCAAGAACAGATGATTTCAAGAAGTTTTTCAAGGATGTCCCAAGTGATGAGCGACTGATAGTGGGTAAGTTTATCTATATATTCAGTCTGACTGATAGTGGGTAAGTTTCTCTATATATTCAGTATACTTGGTCAGTGTGACTGATAGTGGGTAAGTTTCTCTATATATTCAGTATACTGGGTCAGTGTCTGACTGATAGTGGGTAAGTTTCTCTATATATTCAGTATACTGTGTCAGTGTCTGACTGATGGTGGGTAATTAAGGAGTGTGAGCGATGAGGGCATGTGAGGATTATGTGAGTGTGAAGGACATGGGCTAGTTTATGACCTGCTCTAGAACATCTTTTGATACTTTTATAAGTATAGTACATAGTCATATCACCTTTCCACTCTGACCAATAGGATGTCTGGTGGTCCTATTATAAAGGTCATATCACCTTTCCACTCTGACCAATAGGATGTCTGGTGGTCCTGTTATAAAGGTCATATCACCTTTCCACTCTGACCAATAGGATGTCTGGTGGTCCTGTTATAAAGGTCATATCACCTTTCCACTCTGACCAATAGGATGTCTGGTGGTCCTATTATAAAGGTCATATCACCTTTCCACTCTGACCAATAGGATGTCTGGTGGTCCTGTTATAAAGGTCATATCACCTCTCCACTCTGACCAATAGGATGTCTGGTGGTCCTGTTATAAAGGTCATATCACCTTTCCACTCTGACCAATAGGATCTCTGGTGGTCCTGTTATAAAGGTCATATCACCTTTCCACTCTGACCAATAGGATGTCTAATGGTCCTGTTATAAAGGTCATATCACCTCTCCACTCTGACCAATAGGATGTCTGGTGGTCCTATTATAAAGGTCATATCACCTTTCCACTCTGACCAATAGGATGTCTGGTGGTCCTGTTATAAAGGTCATATCACCTTTCCACTCTGACCAATAGGATGTCTGGTGGTCCTGTTATAAAGGTCATATTACCTCTCCACTCTGACCAATAGGATGTCTGGTGGTCCTATTATAAAGGTCATATCACCTTTCCACTCTGACCAATAGGATGTCTAATGGTCCTGTTATAAAGGTCATATCACCTTTCCACTCTGACCAATAGGATCTCTGGTGGTCCTATTATAAAGGTCATATCACCTTTCCACTCTGACCAATAGGATGTCTGGTGGTCCTGTTATAAAGGTCATATTACCTCTCCACTCTGACCAATAGGATGTCTGGTGGTCCTATTATAAAGGTCATATCACCTTTCCACTCTGACCAATAGGATGTCTAATGGTCCTGTTATAAAGGTCATATCACCTTTCCACTCTGACCAATAGGATGTCTGGTGGTCCTGTTATAAAGGTCATATCACCTTTCCACTCTGACCAATAGGATGTCTGGTGGTCCTGTTATAAAGGTCATATCACCTTTCCACTCTGACCAATAGGATGTCTGGTGGTCCTGTTATAAAGGTCATATCACCTCTCCAGTCTGACCAATAGGATGTCTGGTGGTCCTGTTATAAAGGTCATATCACCTTTCCACTCTGACCAATAGGATGTCTGGTGGTCCTGTTATAAAGGTCATATCACCTCTCCAGTCTGACCAATAGGATGTCTGGTGGTCCTGTTATAAAGGTCATATCACCTTTCCACTCTGACCAATAGGATGTCTGGTGGTCCTGTTATAAAGGTCATATCACCTTTCCACTCTGACCAATAGGATGTCTGGTGGTCCTGTTATAAAGGTCATATCACCTTTCCAGTCTGACCAATAGGATGTCTGGTGGTCCTGTTATAAAGGTCATATCACCTTTCCACTCTGACCAATAGGATGTCTGGTGGTCCTGTTATAAAGGTCATATCACCTTTCCACTCTGACCAATAGGATCTCTGGTGGTCCTGTTATAAAGGCGGTCACTGATGAAGTAAATGACAATTTTCTGATGAAATTGAAGTACAAAAACAATTGTCTATATCCCTAACTAAATTCTATGTTACAGTAGGTTACGGAAAATGTGTTATATAGATGGAAATCTCTGTCTGATCCAAATCATCAGCTGCCAAGATTAAACACTAAGTATAGCTTTGTATACAAGTGACCATTCATTCAAACTTGAAATGAAGTAAATGAATTCACAAAAGGTCAATCACATACAAAGGAAGTTGGTTTATATTATACTGGTATACCAGTGTATCTATATATGGTTAATGGTTTATATTATACTGGTATACCAGTGTATCTATATATGGTTAATGGTTTATATTATACCGGTATACCAGTGTATCTATATGGTTAATGGTTCTGATGATATTGATGGTGAAGTTGGTTTATATTATACCGGTATACCAGTGTATCTATATATGGTTAATGGTTTATATTATACCGGTATACCAGTGTATCTATATATGGTTAATGGGCTCTGATGATATTGATGGTGAAGTTGGTTTATATTATACCGGTATACCAGTGTATCTATATATGGTTAATGGTTTATATTATACCGGTATACCAGTGTATCTATATATGGTTAATGGTTTATATTATACCGGTATACCAGTGTATCTATATATGGTTAATGGTTTATATTATACCGGTATACCAGTGTATCTATATATGGTTAATGGTTTATATTATACCGGTATATACCAGTGTATCTATATATGGTTAATGGGCTCTGATGATATTGATGGTGAAGTTGGTTTATATTATACCGGTATACAAGTGTATCTATATATGGTTAATGGTTTATATTATACCGGTATATACCAGTGTATCTATATATGGTTAATGGTTTATATTATACCGGTATATACCAGTGTATCTATATATGGTTAATGGGCTCTGATGATATTGATGGTGAAGTTGGTTTATATTATACCGGTATACCAGTGTATCTATATATGGTTAATGGTTTATATTATACCGGTATACCAGTGTATCTATATATGGTTAATGGTTTATATTATACCGGTATATACCAGTGTATCTATATATGGTTAATGGGCTCTGATGATATTGATGGTGAAGTTGGTTTATATTATACCGGTATACAAGTGTATCTATATATGGTTAATGGGCTCTGATGATATTGATGGTGAAGTTGGTTTATATTATACCGGTATACCAGTGTATCTATATATGGTTAATGGTTTATATTATACCGGTATACCAGTGTATCTATATATGGTTAATGGTTTATATTATACCGGTATACCAGTGTATCTATATATGGTTAATGGGCTCTGATGATATTGATGGTGAAGTTGGTTTATATTATACCGGTATATACCAGTGTATCTATATATGGTTAATGGTTTATATTATACCGGTATACCAGTGTATCTATATATGGTTAATGGTTTATATTATACTGGTATACCAGTGTATCTATATATGGTTAATGGGTTCTGATGATATTGATGGTGAAGTTGGTTTATATTATACCGGTATACCAGTGTATCTATATATGGTTAATGGTTTATATTATACCGGTATACCAGTGTATCTATATATGGTTAATGGTTTATATTATACCGGTATACCAGTGTATCTATATATGGTTAATGGGCTCTGATGATATTGATGGTGAAGTTGGTTTATATTATACCGGTATACCAGTGTATCTATATATGGTTAATGGTTTATATTATACTGGTATACCAGTGTATCTATTGATGGTTAATGGGCTCTGATGATATTGATGGTGAAGTTGGTTTATATTATACCGGTATACCAGTGTATCTATATATGGTTAATGGTTTATATTATACCGGTATACCAGTGTATCTATATATGGTTAATGGTTTATATTATACCGGTATATACCAGTGTATCTATATATGGTTAATGGGCTCTGATGATATTGATGGTGAAGTTGGTTTATATTATACCGGTATACCAGTGTATCTATATATGGTTAATGGTTTATATTATACCGGTATATACCAGTGTATCTATATATGGTTAATGGTTTATATTATACCGGTATATACCAGTGTATCTATATATGGTTAATGGTTTATATTATACCGGTATATACCAGTGTATCTATATATGGTTAATGGTTTATATTATACCGGTATATACCAGTGTATCTATATATGGTTAATGGGCTCTGATGATATTGATGGTGAAGTTGGTTTATATTATACCGGTATACCAGTGTATCTATATATGGTTAATGGTTTATATTATACCGGTATACCAGTGTATCTATATATGGTTAATGGGTATTGATGATATTGATGGTGAAGTTGGTTTATATTATACCGGTATACCAGTGTATCTATATATGGTTAATGGTTTATATTATACCGGTATACCAGTGTATCTATATATGGTTAATGGGTATTGATGATATTGATGGTGAAGTTGGTTTATATTATACCGGTATACCAGTGTATCTATATATGGTTAATGGGTATTGATGATATTGATGGTGAAGTTGGTTTATATTATACTGGTATACCAGTGTATCTATATATGGTTAATGGTTTATATTATACCGGTATATACCAGTGTATCTATATATGGTTAATGGGTATTGATGATATTGATGGTGAAGTTGGTTTATATTATACTGGTATACCAGTGTATCTATATATGGTTAATGGTTTATATTATACCGGTATATACCAGTGTATCTATATATGGTTAATGGTTCTGATGATATTGATGGTGAAGTTGGTTTATATTATACTGGTATACCAGTGTATCTATATATGGTTAATGGTTTATATTATACTGGTATACCAGTGTATCTATGTATGGTTAATGGTTTATATTATACTGGTATACCAGTGTATCTATATATGGTTAATGGGTTCTGATGATATTGATGGTGAAGTTGGTTTATATTATACCGGTATACCAGTGTATCTATATATGGTTAATGGTTTATATTATACCGGTATACCAGTGTATCTATATATGGTTAATGGTTTATATTATACTGGTATACCAGTGTATCTATTGATGGTTAATGGGCTCTGATGATATTGATGGTGAAGTTGGTTTATATTATACCGGTATACCAGTGTATCTATATATGGTTAATGGTTTATATTATACCGGTATACCAGTGTATCTATATATGGTTAATGGTTTATATTATACCGGTATATACCAGTGTATCTATATATGGTTAATGGGCTCTGATGATATTGATGGTGAAGTTGGTTTATATTATACCGGTATACCAGTGTATCTATATATGGTTAATGGTTTATATTATACCGGTATATACCAGTGTATCTATATATGGTTAATGGTTTATATTATACCGGTATATACCAGTGTATCTATATATGGTTAATGGTTTATATTATACCGGTATATACCAGTGTATCTATATATGGTTAATGGTTTATATTATACCGGTATATACCAGTGTATCTATATATGGTTAATGGGCTCTGATGATATTGATGGTGAAGTTGGTTTATATTATACCGGTATACCAGTGTATCTATATATGGTTAATGGTTTATATTATACCGGTATACCAGTGTATCTATATATGGTTAATGGGATATTGATGGTGAAGTTGGTTTATATTATACCGGTATACCAGTGTATCTATATATGGTTAATGGTTTATATTATACCGGTATACCAGTGTATCTATATATGGTTAATGGGTATTGATGATATTGATGGTGAAGTTGGTTTATATTATACCGGTATACCAGTGTATCTATATATGGTTAATGGTTTATATTATACCGGTATATACCAGTGTATCTATATATGGTTAATGGTTCTGATGATATTGATGGTGAAGTTGGTTTATATTATACTGGTATACCAGTGTATCTATATATGGTTAATGGTTTATATTATACTGGTATACCAGTGTATCTATATATGGTTAATGGGCTCTGATGATATTGATGGTGAAGTTGGTTTATATTATACCGGTATACTAGTGTATCTATATATGGTTAATGGTTTATATTATACCGGTATACCAGTGTATCTATATATGGTTAATGGTTTATATTATACCGGTATATACCAGTGTATCTATATGGTTAATGGTTTATATTATACCGGTATACCAGTGTATCTATATATGGTTAATGGTTTATATTATACCGGTATACCAGTGTATCTATATATGGTTAATGGTTTATATTATACCGGTATACCAGTGTATCTATATATGGTTAATGGTTTATATTATACCGGTATATACCAGTGTATCTATATATGGTTAATGGTTTATATTATACCGGTATACCAGTGTATCTATATATGGTTAATGGTTTATATTATACCGGTATACCAGTGTATCTATATATGGTTAATGGTTTATATTATACCGGTATACCAGTGTATCTATATATGGTTAATGGGCTCTGATGATATTGATGGTGAAGTTGGTTTATATTATACCGGTATACCAGTGTATCTATATATGGTTAATGGTTTATATTATACCGGTATACCAGTGTATCTATATATGGTTAATGGTTTATATTATACCGATATACCAGTGTATCTATATATGGTTAATGGTTTATATTATACCGGTATATACCAGTGTATCTATATATGGTTAATGGTTTATATTATACCGGTATATACCAGTGTATCTATATATGGTTAATGAGCTCTGATGATATTGATGGTGAAGTTGGTTTATATTATACCGGTATACAAGTGTATCTATATATGGTTAATGGTTCTGATGATATTGATGGTGAAGTTGGTTTATATTATACCGATATACAAGTGTATCTATATATGGTTAATGGTTTATATTATACCGGTATACCAGTGTATCTATATATGGTTAATGGTTTATATTATACCGGTATACAAGTGTATCTATATATGGTTAATGGTTTATATTATACCGGTATATACCAGTGTATCTATATATGGTTAATGGTTTATATTATACTGGTATACCAGTGTATCTATATATGGTTAATGGTTTATATTATACCGGTATACCAGTGTATCTATGTATGGTTAATGGGTTCTGATGATATTGATGGTGAAGTTGGTTTATATTATACCGGTATACCAGTGTATCTATATATGGTTAATGGTTTATATTATACCGGTATACCAGTGTATCTATATATGGTTAATGGGTTCTGATGATATTGATGGTGAAGTTGGTTTATATTATACCGGTATACCAGTGTATCTATATATGGTTAATGGGCTCTGATGATATTGATGGTGAAGTTGGTTTATATTATACCGGTATACCAGTGTATCTATATATGGTTAATGGGTTCTGATGATATTGATGGTGAAGTTGAAATTGAATTTCCCAACTGTCATTACTGATAATGAAATCTTTTGTAATCAATTGGGCTTCAATCTTATTGTTATCTTAACACCGCAAACTTGAAAGTGATGCCTTACAACAGAGTTTATGCACCATAATATCGTGAGCCATACCACAAGTTTGCAGGGATAGGAAGTTAAGTAACATGATATTGAATGTGTACATCTATTTCAGGATCAGCTAGATTAGTTTAGCTGACATTTCGCTCAAAGCGTATTACATTTCCAATAATATTTGGTGAAATGATACCTATTCCTGACATACATTAGATTGTTAACGTGTTTCATCTTGAAGCTGCAAACATTTATTTAAGATGTTTCTGGTATAATTTGATTAGAATTCTCCTTTATGCTAACATAATTGGTTCCAGCACTGTCAAGCCTGAAGCTGATCTGCTCCAGGATTAAATCTGCCGTCATTATTGATGCATTTTTTGTCTTGTCTTGTTATTTATAGTTTTGATATTCTTTTGTTCGTTTAGTTTGCTATTTAAAACAATGAGAAGATTATGATCATTGTGCTATTTGTGCCTGTCCAGTAAGTATAGTACAGTATTAGTTGGTTTCTGTTGTCAACTTTTTCCTTTAAACAACTTCTCTATAAGCTAAAAGACTTTCAGTTGAAGGCTTATCAGATGAAGCTTGACAAAATTTGGAAAAAAAAAAAATTACCTTGACCCATATTATAGGTGACAGAGATCAAATTGATCAAAAAGCTCAAATGTATTCTTTTGACTAAAATGCTTATAAGAATCCAGATATTTGAGTGGTCAGTTCCTCAGATGAAGCATGGCACAATTTATATAAAGAAATAATCTTGTACTAGAATCAAGTTTACAGGGATCAAATTTGTTAAAATTACATCCATTTGACTAAAAACCCTAGAATCAAGATACATTGATTGGTAGTTTCCTGGGATATGACACTCAACAGACTTTGTAAAAAGACCTTATCACAGGTCACAGGGGTCAAATATGAAACACTCAGATGACTTATATATGATTACTAACTGTAAGATCTAGAATCGCTGTTAGTTAATCCTGGGATGAGGTCAGACACAGTTTGTAACCCTGGGATGAGGTCAGACAGACAAAGTTTGTAATCCTGGGATGAGGCCAGACAAAGTTTGTAATCCTGGGATGAGGTCGGACAAAGTTTGTAATCCTGGGATGAGGCCAGACAAAGTTTGTAATCCTGGGATGAGGCCAGACAGACACAGTTTGTAATCCTGGGATGAGGTCAGACAAAATTTGTAATCCTGGGATGAGGTCAGACAAAGTTTGTAACCCTGGGATGAGGTCAGACAAAGTTTGTAATCCTGGGATGAGGTCAGACGAAATTTGTAATCCTGGGATGAGGTCAGACGAAATTTGTAATCCTGGGATGAGGCCAGACAAAGTTTGTAATCCTGGGATGAGGTTAGACAAAGTTTGTTATCCTGGGATGAGGTCAGACAAAGGTTGTAATACTGGGATGAGGTCAGACAAAGTTTGTAATCCTGGGATGAGGCCAGACAGACAAAGTTTGTAATCCTGGGATGAGGCCAGACAAAGTTTGTAATTCTGGGATGAGGCCAGACAAAGTTTGTAACCCTGGGATGAGGTCTGACACAGTTTGTAATTCTGGGATGAGGCCAGACAAAGTTTGTAATTCTGGGATGAGGCCAGACAAAGTTTGTAACCCTGGGATGAGGTCTGACACAGTTTGTAATTCTGGGATGAGGCCAGACACAGTTTGTAATCCTGGGATGAGGCCAGACACAGTTTGTAATCCTAGGATGAGGCCAGACAAAGTTTGTAATTCTGGGATGAGGTCAGACAAAGTTTGTAATCCTGGGATGAGGTCAGACAAAGTTTGTAATCCTGGGATGAGGCCAGACAAAGTTTGTAATCCTGGGATGAGGCCAGACAAAGTTTGTAATCCTGGGATGAGGCCAGACAAAGTTTGTAATCCTGGGATGAGGTCAGACACAGTTTGTAATCCTGGGATGAGGTCAGACAAAGTTTGTAATCCTGGGATGAGGTCAGACAAAGTTTGTAATCCTGGGATGAGGCCAGACAGACAAAGTTTGTAATCCTGGGATGAGGCCTAACACAGTTTGTAATCCTGGGATGAGGTCAGACAAAGTTTGTAACCCTGGGATGAGGTAAGACAAAAGTTTGTTTTGCTGGGATAAGGCCAGAAAAAAAGAATTATCAAATATATTATTGGATTTTAATCCTGGGATTATGTTTGCTTTGGTTTTAAATTCTTTCTCTTGTTTGAAAAATGAGGACAAATTGTTATGAAAATTGAGCAAAATATATTAGGAAATGAATTTTGAATGTTGATGTTTGTTACTGCTATTTCTCTGAAAATCCTTTAGGGATCTTTCTGAAAATTTCAAAGATAGGCTTCCCTTGGTCCCTGTTGTACATGATCAATATTGAGAAAGCAAAAAACTATGGCCTGTGCTAGTGGCCATTTTGAAGTATAGACTATAATACATGCATTGCTATTTCTTCATGGATCTTTCTTTGTCTCTTGGTCTCTTTTTTTTGTGCATATAATGAATTTTGAGACTGAGCAAAGGACAAAATGTCCATTTTGAATTTTGATGGTTAAATTTTTTAGAAAGTTCTTAATGGATCATTCTCAAATGTAGATTCTTCTTATTTCAAAAGTTTAAGAGGAATGAAAAGAAAATAAGAGAAAAAAATCAGTCAATATTGTTCGCCAAGATCACTCTGGGATCTCTTGTTAATGGTATCATATGTACTTGTCAAATTCTTAATTGCATTGTGATCATTTCAATAGTAGGATGATTCTACCTGAATAGTTTCGAGTGAGATGACACGACACTCATACTATGATCGATCTACTTTCTTTATTTTCATCTCCTAAAAATTTTAAACTAGAGAAAAAGTATTCCATTTTAAGGTTTTAATGTTTTACACTAAATTTATGCCTAAAATGTTATTTAGGTTCATAAATATTTCTAGTACTAAGTTGGAAATCAACCCGAGGAGGGCTCACGAGGAGGGCTCACGAGGAGGGCTCTGTAACCTTTGACAGGCTGTCTGCGGGGTTTGGTACATAATAGATATGTACAGAAGTAGGAATTGAGAGAAAACAACACTTATCACACAATTACTGTATTTTTTCTGCATGAAATATTTATTGATGATTTGTGTCTCCTATAATTCAAACACGACTAGGCGGCTTCAGGGTTTGACATTTACTTGTTTGCTCTAATTACCTACATTAAGTGTATTACATGGTGTGTCTTTAATAATATAACATGTAGACAGCAAAAACCAGTCGATGTTCCCTCACAACACTCCGGACTGTAGTAGTTATTAGCTCATCACTTAGTCTTATTTGCCAGAAAAGGTTTTGGGTACTCCCTTCCCTCTAGTATATATTTGACAAGGTTTGGGTACTCCCTTCCCTGTAGTATATATTTGACAAGGTTTTGGGTACTCCCTTCCCTGTAGTATATATTTGACAAGGTTTGGGTACTCCCTTCCCTCTAGTATATATTTGACAAGGTTTGGGTACTCCCTTCCCTGTAGTATATATTTGACAAGGTTTTGGGTACTCCCTTCCCTGTAGTATATATTTGACAAGGTTTGGGTACTCCCTTCCCTCTAGTATATATTTGACAAGGTTTGGGTACTCCCTTCCCTCGAGTATATATTTGACAAGGTTTGGGTACTCCCTTCCCTCCAGTATATATTTGACAAGGTTTGGGATACTCCCTTCCCTCCAGTATATATTTGACAAGGTTTGGGCACTCCCTTCCCTGTAGTATATATTTGTCAAGGTTTGGGGTACTCCCTTCCCTGTAGTATATATTTGTCAAGGTTTGGGTACTCCCTTTCCTCTAGTATATATTTGACAAGGTTTGGGGTACTCCCTTCCCTCTAGTATATATTTGACAAGGTTTGGGTACTCCCTTCCCTCCAGTATATATTTGACCAGGTTTGGGGTACTCCCTTCCCTGTAGTATATATTTGACAAGGTTTGGGTACTCCCTTCCCTCTAGTATATATTTGACAAGGTTTGGGGTACTCCGTTCCCTCTAGTATATATTTGACAAGGTTTGGGGTACTCCCTTCCCTCCAGTATATATTTGACAAGGTTTGGGTACTCCCTTCCCTCCAGTATATATTTGACAAGGTTTGGGTACTCCGTTCCCTCTAGTATATATTTGACAAGGTTTGGGTACTCCCTTCCCTCTAGTATATATTTGACAAGGTTTGGGGTACTCCCTTCCCTCTAGTATATATTTGACAAGGTTTGGGTACTCCCTTCCCTCTAGTATATATTTGACAAGGTTTTGGGTACTCCCTTCCCTCCAGTATATATTTGACAAGGTTTTGGGTACTCCCTTCCCTGTAGTATATATTTGACAAGGTTTGGGTACTCCCTTCCCTCTAGTATATATTTGACAAGGTTTGGGGTACTCCCTTCCCTGTAGTATATATTTGACAAGGTTTGGGTACTCCCTTCCCTGTAGTATATATTTGACAAGGTTTGGGGTACTCCCTTCCCTCCAGTATATATTTGACAAGGTTTGGGGTACTCCCTTCCCTCCAGTATATATTTGACAAGGTTTTGGGTACTCCCTTTCCTCTAGTATATATTTGACAAGGTTTGGGGTACTCCCTTCCCTCTAGTATATATTTGACAAGGTTTGGGTACTCCCTTCCCTCCAGTATATATTTGACAAGGTTTTGGGTACTCCCTTCCCTATAGTATATATTTGACAAGGTTTGGGTACTCCCTTCCCTCCAGTATATATTTGACAAGGTTTTGGGTACTCCCTTTCCTCTAGTATATATTTGACAAGGTTTGGGTACTCCCTTCCCTGTAGTATATATTTGACAAGGTTTTGGGTACTCCCTTCCCTCCAGTATATATTTGACAAGGTTTGGGTACTCCCTTCCCTCCAGTATATATTTGACAAGGTTTGGGGTACTCCCTTCCCTCCAGTATATATTTGACAAGGTTTGGGTACTCCCTTCCCTCTAGTATATATTTGACAAGGTTTGGGTACTCCCTTCCCTCCAGTATATATTTGACAAGGTTTGGGGTACTCCCTTCCCTCCAGTATATATTTGACAAGGTTTTGGGTACTCCCTTCCCTGTAGTATATATTTGACAAGGTTTGGGTACTCCCTTCCCTCTAGTATATATTTGACAAGGTTTGGGGTACTCCCTTCCCTGTAGTATATATTTGACAAGGTTTGGGTACTCCCTTCCCTCCAGTATATATTTGACAAGGTTTGGGGTACTCCCTTCCCTCCAGTATATATTTGACAAGGTTTTGGGTACTCCCTTTCCTCTAGTATATATTTGACAAGGTTTGGGGTACTCCCTTCCCTCTAGTATATATTTGACAAGGTTTGGGTACTCCCTTCCCTCCAGTATATATTTGACAAGGTTTTGGGTACTCCCTTCCCTATAGTATATATTTGACAAGGTTTGGGTACTCCCTTCCCTCCAGTATATATTTGACAAGGTTTTGGGTACTCCCTTTCCTCTAGTATATATTTGACAAGGTTTGGGTACTCCCTTCCCTGTAGTATATATTTGACAAGGTTTTGGGTACTCCCTTCCCTCCAGTATATATTTGACAAGGTTTGGGTACTCCCTTCCCTCCAGTATATATTTGACAAGGTTTGGGGTACTCCCTTCCCTCCAGTATATATTTGACAAGGTTTGGGTACTCCCTTCCCTCTAGTATATATTTGACAAGGTTTGGGTACTCCCTTCCCTCCAGTATATATTTGACAAGGTTTGGGGTACTCCCTTCCCTCCAGTATATATTTGACACGGTTTGGTTCCCTCCAGTATATATTTGACAAGGTTTGGGTACTCCCTTCCCTCCAGTATATATTTGACAAGGTTTGGGTACTCCCTTCCCTGTAGTATATATTTGACAAGGTTTGGGGTACTCCCTTCCCTCTAGTATATATTTGACAAGGTTTGGGTACTCCCTTCCCTCCAGTATATATTTGACAAGGTTTGGGGTACTCCCTTCCCTCCAGTATATATTTGACAAGGTTTGGGTACTCCCTTCCCTCCAGTATATATTTGACAAGGTTTGGGGTACTCCCTTCCCTCCAGTATATATTTGACACGGTTTGGTTCCCTCCAGTATATATTTGACAAGGTTTGGGTACTCCCTTCCCTGTAGTATATATTTGACAAGGTTTGGGTACTCCCTTCCCTGTAGTATATATTTGACAAGGTTTGGGGTACTCCCTTCCCTCTAGTATATATTTGACTATTTGACAAGGTTTGGGTACTCCCTTCCCTCCAGTATATATTTGACAAGGTTTGAGGTAGTCCCTTCCCTGTAGTATATATTTTACAAGGTTTGGGGTACTCCCTTCCCTCCAGTATATATTTGACAAGGTTTGGGTACTCCCTTCCCTGTAGTATATATTTGACAAGGTTTGGGTACTCCCTTCCCTCCAGTATATATTTGACAAGGTTTGGGTACTCCCTTCCCTCTAGTATATATTTGACAAGGTTTGGGGTACTCCCTTCCCTCCAGTATATATTTGACAAGGTTTGGGTACTCCCTTCCCTGTAGTATATATTTGACAAGGTTTGGGTACTCCCTTCCCTGTAGTATATATTTGACAAGGTTTGGGTACTCCCTTCCCTGTAGTATATATTTGACAAAGTTTTGGGTACTCCCTTACCTGTAGTATATATTTGACAAAGTTTTGGGTACTCCCTTCCCTGTAGTATATATTTGACAAAGTTTTGGGTACTCCCTTCCCTGTAGTATATATATATTTGACAAGTTTTGGGTACTCCCTTCCCTGTAGTATATATTTGACAAGGTTTGGGTACTCCCTTCCCTCCAGTATATATTTGACAAGGTTTGGGGTACTCCCTTCCCTCCAGTATATATTTGACAAGGTTTGGGGTACTCCCTTCCCTGTAGTATATATTTGACAAGGTTTTGGGTACTCCCTTCCCTCTAGTATATATTTGACAAGGTTTTGGGTACTCCCTTCCCTCCAGTATATATTTGACAAAGTTTTGGGTACTCCCTTCCCTCTAGTATATATTTGACAAGGTTTGGGTACTCCCTTCCCTGTAGTATATATATATTTGACAAGTTTTGGGTACTCCCTTCCCTCTAGTATATATTTTACAAGGTTTGGGGTACTCCTTTCCCTCCAGTATATATTTGACAAGGTTTTGGGTACTCCCTTCCCTCTAGTATATATTTGACAAGGGTTTGGGTACTCCCTTCCCTGTAGTATATATTTGACAAGGTTTGGGTACTCCCTTCCCTCCAGTATATATTTGACAAGGTTTTGGGTACTCCCTTCCCTGTAGTATATATTTGACAAGGTTTGGGTACTCCCTTCCCTGTAGTATATATTTGACAAGGTTTTGGGTACTCCCTTCCCTCCAGTATATATTTGACAAGGTTTGGGTACTCCCTTCCCTCCAGTATATATTTGACAAGGTTTGGGGTACTCCCTTCCCTCCAGTATATATTTGACAAGGTTTGGGGTTCTCCCTTCCCTGTAGTATATATTTGACAAGGTTTTGGGTACTCCCTTCCCTCTAGTATATATTTGACAAGGTTTTGGGTACTCCCTTCCCTCCAGTATATATTTGACAAAGTTTTGGGTACTCCCTTCCCTCTAGTATATATTTGACAAGGTTTGGGTACTCCCTTCCCTGTAGTATATATATATTTGACAAGTTTTGGGTACTCCCTTCCCTCTAGTATATATTTTACAAGGTTTGGGTACTCCTTTCCCTCTAGTATATATTTGACAAGGTTTTGGGTACTCCCTTCCCTCTAGTATATATTTGACAAGGGTTTGGGTACTCCCTTCCCTCTAGTATATATTTGACAAGGTTTGGGTACTCCCTTCCCTCCAGTATATATTTGACAAGGTTTTGGGTACTCCCTTCCCTATAGTATATATTTGACAAGGTTTGGGTACTCCCTTCCCTCCAGTATATATTTGACAAGGTTTTGGGTACTCCCTTTCCTCTAGTATATATTTGACAAGGTTCGGGTACTCCCTTCCCTGTAGTATATATTTGACAAGGTTTGGGTACTCCCTTCCCTGTAGTATATATTTGACAAGGTTTTGGGTACTCCCTTCCCTCCAGTATATATTTGACAAGGTTTGGGTACTCCCTTCCCTCCAGTATATATTTGACAAGGTTTGGGTACTCCCTTCCCTGTAGTATATATTTGACAAGGTTTGGGTACTCCCTTCCCTGTAGTATATATTTGACAAGGTTTGGGGTACTCCCTTCCCTGTAGTATATATTTGACAAGGTTTTGGGTACTCCCTTCCCTCCAGTATATATTTGACAAGGTTTGGGTACTCCCTTCCCTCCAGTATATATTTGACAAGGTTTGGGTACTCCCTTCCCTCTAGTATATATTTGACAAGGTTTTGGGTACTCCCTTCCCTCCAGTATATATTTGACAAGGTTTGGGTACTGCTGTTGTTACACTCCAGGGCGTTGATGTGATGAGGTTTTAATCAGTGTGTATTAGTTACCGGCCTATTACACAGCTGTTGTAGAGGGGGTGGTAGCTGAAGACATGCTCTATAATCATGCAGGTCTATGAACATTACATCAGAGTTAAACAGCTGTCTCCTACATACAGTCGGTCAGCTTATAATGGATTAACATTCCTGTATGTAGTTAGGTTAGAATTATCTCTACATTGATTATGGTTGACTGTGACAAGATTTGAACGCTTCCTTCTGAGACTGTTGGGACGACATGTCTATATTAAATGCTAACAGGCCAAATTGAAACAGAAATGTTTTTGTATTTAGATATATTGATATGATATAAAAGAAAAAAAAAAGAAGTTCAGAATAAAAAAATCAGTTTAAAGTTACGAGGTTGAGTGTTTCATCACTTAAAGGGACATCACGGTAAAAACGTTGTTATTTTCAATGAATGTACGTGTTTTGTTCCTTTCCAGTTATGTTTCTGTGCTGTCCCAATGTTCACAGTCAATCCTCATGTCCAGCTTGACCACTTGATTTAGTTGGGAATCCCCCTCTAAATTTAGCGCGGAAATTATTTTTAAATCATCACATAACTGTTTTGAAATCGAGGCAACACAAACACACGATAGTTTACAAGGCGAATTGGATTAGTTGGACAACGATATTATACAGTGGTTTAAATTTAAATAACACGTTCTGTATATATTCCCGCACATATATTTATGTGTAAATAAGTGTAAACACCGTACATATAGTATAGTGACAGTAGCGGTGTACTGGTACAGACTGTATAAATATTACCGAGATTGTCATGACCTACTATCCAGCAATCAAGCAGAATACGAGCAGCGTCCGTATTACTGCTGTTTTCATGTTTGAACTGTATTGTACTGCTTCCCCAGTTTAATTCTACGATTGTGTTTGACCCATTTTCCAATTATTCTCTTCATTGCGGAAGCTGTTATCGTTTTCAACCGCAGTCGATTCACATTGGAAGCCATTTTTGTTTTCAAGTGTTTTAGTGTGTTGTGTGCATACGTGTTATCGTATATGTCACAAAATTTGCATATTCAGACTATTGATCAACGAATTGTGATAACCTTTTTATAATTAATAATTGATGTTTTTTATATACATATATCATCAAATTCGAATGGTTATTGTTCATAAGGATATTTTTTTTAAAGATATACCCAATAATATGAAAAAATACAAAATAAAAATTGGTTTACCGTGATGTCCCTTTAATTGATACATATTTTCTAATTTGACCCGGAAATTTTCACTTGAACTTGACCTGAAATAGCTTAAATTAATATGCATTTTGAGAAAAGGTCATTTACAGTAATAAAGCAAGAAAATTAATATTAGTGAAATTTTTAAGGGGGGGGGGGGATTTTTTTACCATGTCTGGTGCCGTGGTATATTGTTGTAAAGAAATTAAAGGAAGAAAATTAATAAAATTGATATCAATGAAATTGTTAGAGCACTTCTGACATCTCTCATCAACCTACAAATGTAAAGTGGCATGAACAGTTGAGGTCATTGACGTTTTACTGTAGTAATATAAACAGTAATAAGGAATGTCTGTTTCATCAGTTCTTACTTCCTCAAACTTACCACCTATGATAATGGTGATTATCAACCTGGGTACAACATTCTATAATCACTTGTTTTAGTGGTATTCTTATAATCGTTGACACAGATCGTACGATCAGTGACAGGTGTTCAATATTCTATAGATATTTTGGTGGTAATCGTACGATCAGTGACAGGTGTTCAATATTCTATAGATATTTTGGTGGTAATCGTACGATCAGTGACAGGTGTTCAATATTCTATAGATATTTTGGTGGTAATCGTACGATCAGTGACAGGTGTTCAATGTTCTATAGATATTTTGGTGGTAATCGTACGATCAGTGACAGGTGTTCAATGTTCTATAGATATTCAGACCTGCCAACTACTACTATTTTATAGTAATCTTTACTATTTTGTGGTGGTCGTTACTCTTTTTTCTCTCGAAATAGTAGCAAATTACTCTTTTTGATGCAATAGATTTGGCAAGAATTGTTAAGAATTACTCTTTTTTTGCTCAAAAATGGGCCAAATTACTATTTTTGAATTTGAAAGGTTGGCAGGTCTGGATATTTTGGTGGTAATCGTACGATCAGTGACAGGTGTTCAATATTCTATAGATATTTTGGTGGTAATCGTACGATCAGTGACAGGTGTTCAATATTCTATAGATATTTTGGTGGTAATCGTACGATCAGTGACAGGTGTTCAATATTCTATAGATATTTTGGTGGTAATCGTACGATCAGTGACAGGTGTTCAATATTCTATAGATATTTTGGTGGTAATCGTACGATCAGTGACAGGTGTTCAATGTTCTATAGATATTTTGGTGGTAATGGTACGATCAGTGACAGGTGTTCAATGTTCTATAGATATTTTGGTGGTAATCGTACGATCAGTGACAGGTGTTCAATGTTCTATAGATATTTTGGTGGTAATCGTACGATCAGTGACAGGTGTTCAATGTTCTATAGATATTTTGGTGGTAATCGTACGATCAGTGACAGGTGTTCAATGTTCTATAGATATTTTGGTGGTAATCGTACGATCAGTGACAGGTGTTCAATATTCTATAGATATTTTGGTGGTAATCGTACGATCAGTGACAGGTGTTCAATATTCTATAGATATTTTGGTGGTAATCGTACGATCAGTGACAGGTGTTCAATATTCTATAGATATTTTGGTGGTAATCGTACGATCAGTGACAGGTGTTCAATATTCTATAAACATATTTTGGTGGTAATTATACAATTGGTTTGGTTTATTTTGCGTAACGTCCTATTAACAGCCAGGGTCATTTAAGGACGTGCCAGGTTTGGAGGTGGAGGAAAGCCGGATTACCCGGAGAAAAACCACCGGCCTACAGTCAGTACCTGGCAACTGCCCCACGTATGTTTCGAACTCGCAACCCAGAGGTGGAGGGCTAGCGTTAAAGTGTCGGGACACCTTAACCACTCGGCCACCGCTGCCCCATATGATCAGTGACACAAGTGTACAATATTCTATAAACATATTTTGGTGGTAATCGTACGATCAGTGACACAGGTGTACAATATTCTATAAACATATTTTGGTGGTTATCTTATTTTCACACTGGAAACATTGCAGTAGAATATGATTGCATGTTTAAAGTTTCTAAATACTTTGATAGTAAATAATGTAGGTGTGCCAATATCCTTATTGCAGTCAGTTTAGGATTAGATTATCCACAGAACTTACAGATACCAAAATGTCTGTTAGTATCCAAATCTTACAGATACCAAAATGTCTGTTAGAATCCAAATCTTAGAAACCAAAATGTCTGTTAGAATCCAAATCTTACAGATACCAAAATGTCTGTTAGAATCCAAAACTTACAGATACCAAAATGTCTGTTAGTATCCAAATCTTACAGATACCAAAATGTCTGTTAGTATCCAAATCTTAGATACCAAAATGTCTGTTAGAATCCAAATCTTAGATACCAAAATGTCTGTTAGTATCCAAATCTTACAGATACCAAAATGTCTGTTAGTATCCAAATCTTACAGATACCAAAATGTCTGTTAGTATCCAAATCTTAGATACCAAAATGTCTGTTAGAATCCAAATCTTAGATACCAAAATGTCTGTTAGTATCCAAATCTTACAGATACCAAAATGTCTGTTAGTATCCAAATCTTACAGATACCAAAATGTCTGTTAGTATCCAAATCTTAGATACCAAAATGTCTGTTAGTATCCAAATCTTAGATACCAAAATGTCTGTTAGTATCCAAATCTTAGAAACCAAAATGTCTGTTAGTATCCAAATCTTACAGATACCAAAATGTCTGTTAGAATCCAAATCTTAGAAACCAAAATGTCTGTTAGTATCCAAATCTTACAGATACCAAAATGTCTGTTAGTATCCAAATCTTAGAAACCAAAATGTCTGTTAGTATCCAAATCTTACAGATACCAAAATGTCTGTTAGTATCCAAATCTTAGATACCAAAATGTCTGTTAGAATCCAAATCTTAGATACCAAAATGTCTGTTAGTATCCAAATCTTAGATACCAAAATGTCTGTTAGTATCCAAATCTTAGAAACCAAAATGTCTGTTAGTATCCAAATCTTACAGATACCAAAATGTCTGTTAGAATCCAAATCTTAGAAACCAAAATGTCTGTTAGTATCCAAATCTTACAGATACCAAAATGTCTGTTAGTATCCAAATCTTAGAAACCAAAATGTCTGTTAGTATCCAAATCTTACAGATACCAAAATGTCTGTTAGTATCCAAATCTTAGAAACCAAAATGTCTGTTAGTATCCAAATCTTACAGATACCAAAATGTCTGTTAGAATCCAAATCTTACAGATACCAAAATGTCTGTTAGTATCCAAATCTTACAGATACCAAAATGTCTGTTAGAATCCAAATCTTACAGATACCAAAATGTCTGTTAGTATCCAAATCTTACAGATACCAAAATGTCTGTTAGTATCCAAATCTTAGATACCAAAATGTCTGTTAGAATCCAAAACTTACAGATACCAAAATGTCTGTTAGTATCCAAATCTTAGATACCAAAATATCTATTGGCATTCTAATCTTTGAGATACTGAAAATCTTACAGATACTGGAATTGTGGAAAGCAGTGCGATACCAATGTCTGACAATACCCAGAGCCATTTGTATGACGTCTTTGTGTAAAGAGTCTATTTCAACATCTCCAGCTGAAAAAAACTCCAGACAAATCAATTTGCTGTGGCGACCTTAGTTCCTTAAAATGGTATACTGACAGGAAATTTGGCCATCAGATCTGACTAGTGTGTGTTGTAGTCTAATGACTGGAGTAGGGGGGGGGGGGGGGGGGGGAATTTCTAGGCTGCCTAAGGTCAGAACTGTTATAGGATAGAATCAGGTTATTACTTCAGAGATGTTCCTTGTACTGTCTTAACTAAGTAAAAACTATATTGACCGGGCTGTAGGGTAATTATATTGACAGGGTTGTAGGGTAATTATATTGACAGGGCTGTATGGTAATTATATTGACCGGGCTGTATGGTAATTATATTGACAGGGTTGTAGGGTAATTATATTGACAGGGCTGTAGGGTAATTATATTGACAGGGCTGAAGGGTAATTATATTGACCGGGCTGTAGGGTAATTATATTGACAGGGCTGTAGGGTAATTATATTGACAGAGTTGTAGGGTAATTATATTGACTGGGCTGTAGGGTACATACATTGACAGGGCTGTAGGGTAATTATATTGACAGGGCTGTAGGGTACATACATTGACAGGGTTGTAGGGTAATTATATTGACCGGGCTGTAGGGTAATTATATTGACAGAGTTGTAGGGTAATTATATTGACAGGGCTGTAGGGTAATTATATTGACCGGGCTGTAGGGTAATTATATTGACAGGGCTGTAGGGTAATTATATTGACAGGGCTGTAGGGTAATTATATTGACCGGGCTGTAGGGTAATTATATTGACAGGGCTGTAGGGTAATTATATTGACAGGGCTGTAGGGTAATTATATTGACAGAGTTGTAGGGTAATTATATTGACACGGCTGTAGGGTAATTATATTGACAGGGCTGTAGGGTAATTATATTGACACGGCTGTAGGGTAATTATATTGACAGAGTTGTAGGGTAATTATATTGACAGGGCTGTAGGGTAATTATATTGACCGGGTTGTAGGGTAATTCTTACAATACATGCTTGTTTAATGGTATTCAGATGCTGTTTTTAGCCCACCACCATCAGATGGTGGGCTATTCAAATCGCCCTGCGTCCGTGGTCCGTGGTCCGTCCGTCCGTCCCTCCGTCCGTCCGTCCGTAAACAATTCTTGTTATCGCTAATCCTCAGAAAGTACTGAAGGGATCTTTCTCAAATTTCATATGTAGGTTACCCTTGGTGCCTAGTTATGCATATTGCATTTTGAGACCAATCGGAAAACAACATGGCCGACAGGCAGCCATCTTGGATTTTGACAATTGAAGTTTGTTATCGCTATTTCTCAGAAAGTACTGAAGGGATCTTTCTCAAATTTCATATGTAGGTTCCCCTTGGTGCCTAGTTATGCATATTGCATTTTGAGACCAATCGGAAAACAACATGGCCGACAGGCAGCCATCTTGGATTTTGACAATTGAAGTTTGTTATCACTATTTCTGAGAAAGTGCTGAATGGATCTTTCTCAAATTTCATATGTAGGTTCCCCTTGGTGCCTAGTTATGCATATTGCATTTTGAGACCAATCGAAAAACAACATGGCCGACAGGCAGCCATCTTGGATTTTGACAATTGAAGTTTGTTATCACTATTTCTGATAAAGTACTGCAGAGATCTTTCTCAAATTTCATATGTAGGTTCCCCTTGGTGCCTAGTTGTGCCTATTGCATTCTGAGACCAATCGGAAAACAACATGGCTGACAGGCAGCCATCTTGGTTTTGACAATTGAAGTTTGTTATCGCTATTTCTGAGAAAGTACTGAAGGGATCTTTCTCAAATTTCATATGTAGGTTCCTCTTGGTGTCTAGTTATGCATATTGCATTTTGAGACCAATCTGAAAATAACATGGCTGACAGGCAGCCATCTTGGATTTTGACAATTAAAGTTTGTTATCAGTATTTCTCAGAAAGTAATGAAGGGATCTTTCTCAAATTTCATGCATATGTTCCCCTCGGTGCCTAGTTATGCATATTGCATTTTGAGACCAATCGGAAAACAACATGGCCGACAGGCAGCCATCTTGGATATTGACAATTGAAGTTTGTTATCGCTATTTCTCAGAAAGGACTGAAGGGATCTTTCCCAAATTTCATATGTAGGTTCCCCTTAGTGCCTAGTTTTGCATATTGCATTTTGAGACCAATCGGAAAACAACATGGCCGACAGACAACCATTATCGCTAAATCATAAATTTTATATATAGGTACCCATTGTTTGAAAAGTACTAGCTATAGAGGGCTGTTTCGGATTTACACAGATTAGTAAGACTTAGAGGAAGGGAAAAGTAGAGAAAAGATCAATCTGACATGGAACCTATGAAGAACATTCAATGGTGGGCGCCAAGATCCCTCTGGGATCTCTTGTTCTTCTTCCAATTTGAAAAAATGGAATAAATATACCTTTTTTAATTTGACAAAAAATTTGATCGCTTTGACTATCGCTGGTTCTTATTAAAGTTGCTGTCAGGCGATAATGATGGACATATCTCACAGAATTCCTGACACGAAATCACAACCAGCTGTTAGATTGAAGTGTAATAAATGTGAACCATATTGTAATAAATGTGAATCATATTGTAATAAATGTGAACCATATTGTAATAAATGTGAATCATATTGTAATAAATGTGAACCATATTGTAATAAATGTGAATCATATTGTAATAAATGTGAACCATATTGTAATAAATGTGAACCATATTGTAATAAATGTGAACCATATTGTAATAAATGTGAACCATATTGTAATAAATGTGAACCATATTGTAATAAATGTGAACCATATTGTAATAAATGTGAATCATATTGTAATAAATGTGAACCATATTGTAATAAATGTGAATCCTATTGTAATACGGACATCACCCACTGATGAGAGTTAAGTTGTTTTTTGTGCCATCATGACCAGGTAATATTTACCATACACAATAATGAAAGACAGATGTGTGAGAGGCATGCTAGAGAAACATGTTGTAGGTGTACATTTGTGTAATTCCTATTACATGTAACTATGTCACAGAGTGTAAACATAGTCTCCGGTAACCCACATGTCTGACAGGTCGACTAACACATACCAACCACATATACTAATCCATGGTAAATGTCAACAGCAGTACATTCAACATAGGCATACGATGTTCCTAATAATATATAAATACGATGTACTCATGGGTACATACATAGTTATACATACAATGTACACTGTCATACATACAAAGTATAGTCATACATACAATGTATAGTCATACATACAATTTACACAGCCATACATACAATTTACACAGCCATACATACAATTTACAGTCATACATACAATGTATAGTCATACATACAAAGTATAGTCATACATACAAAGTACACACTGATATTTTGTTGTATTTTGCTATAAAACATTTCAGTCTGTAAATATTGAGTTTGCTTGCGTGTATGAAAATTCATAAGTTCTGAGATTTGTGCCGTGAAATCTTGTCACCATTCACTATTATCTATCATTTCAGACTATTCCTGCGCCCTTCAGAAAGACATCCTGGTCCACGGTCGAATGTTTCTCACACAGAACTGGGTCTGTTTCTATGCCAACATATTCCGCTGGGAGACAGTGGTATGTACTCCAGACAGATCTGGATATTTCCTCGTCCTGTATAATGTCATTGTCTGCCCTATACCCAGAACCTAAATTTTACCATTTCTATTTCACCAAATAGTTTAATTTTATCTCAAACTTGCCTGTAAAACTTGTAACAGACTTTGTATCCAACTCACCAAGTGGCTGAACATGTTGACTGTTAACAGGTTCTAATGTAATTTTGGCTAGATTGCCAGCTACACTAATGTCATCCAAAAAAGGCAAATACAACGGACTTCATTCATTATCTATATGGGGCAGGGGAAATAACTCTCAATCTATTCAGTTACCATTATAGTGAAGTAGTTTGGTCGTGGTGTACAGTGGAGAATGTGTATATTTACAACAGATAATTATATTGAACACATTTAAAAAATGTAATACATATATATTACTACACAGTCAAATACCACAACTATAGATAATTCATCTCTTATTGAGTTATAGCAGTCCCAGGATATCAAAGTCTATGTCAGATCAGTTTTATATGTTCTAGAAATACATATTTCTGGAAGAAATCACTCCAGAGTTTGTGAAAGAGATTGTTTGGTTTTGAATTATATAAATGAAGTTTCAAATTTGAACTAACATGAAAGTCTACATTTGTCATTCTTTGGCTCAGTTTCTGTTATGTACTTCATATAAATCAACATGGTTAAGTTTGGGTGTGTAGGTGAGGTAAGAAAGAAACCGTCTAACACAGGAGTGTACAATTCCACTAGCCGACGCCCAGGGTTACTGTGGTCTTTAGGTCAGGGCTAGTTGCTTCGTCACACTGACTAGCCCATGGGCTGAAGACAATGTTCTGTTATAAATCTGCATTAAAAGCCAATCTCAGCTTTCTACACACAGTTCTATTATCTGATGAAATGTTAACTGGTCTAATACAAATTTACAAGCACAGGTGGTTGAGAAAAAGGTGAATTATTGGAAAACATAATATTTACTAGAATGACATGTACTGAAAACTTGCAAAAGTTCAGAGGCGCCAGGGCTAGTAGATCTATGATCAGGGCGAGTGAAAAGGCCCATAGGCTTGTGGAAAATTTTCAGAATTGTACACCCCAGTAGTAAAACTCAGTCAGGTTTGAATACGCTGACACGTACCTAAGGACTGGACCTATCTGTTACAGCTGACTGTTCCGTGTAAAGAGATAACTGCCGTGACGAAGGAGAAGACAGCACGAGTTATCCCAAACGCCATACAGATAGCCACGGATAAAGAGAAACACTTTTTCACCTCATTTGGTGCTCGAGACAAAACCTACATGATGCTGTTCCGTGTGTGGCAGAATGCTCTTCTGGAGCAGGTGAGTAGAGGACATGCAGTGTATGTCATCAGGTGGGTAGAGGACATGTATATCACCAGGTGGGTAGGGGACATGTATGTCATCAGGTGGGTAGAGGACATGTATATCATCAGGTGGGTAGGGGACATGTATATCACCAGGTGGGTAGGGGACATGTATGTCATCAGGTGGGTAGGGGACATGTATGTCATCAGGTGGGTAGGGGACATGTATATCACCAGGTGGGTAGGGGACATGTGTATCACCAGGTGGGTAGAGGACATGTATATCACCAGGTGGGTAGGGGACATGTGTATCACCAGGTGGGTAGGGGACATGTATATCACCAGGTGGGTAGGGGACATGTATGTCATCAGGTGGGTAGGGGACATGTATATCACCAGGTGGGTAGGGGACATGTATATCACCAGGTAGGGGACATGTATGTCATCAGGTGGGTAGGGGACATGTATGTCATCAGGTGGGTAGGGGACATGTATATCACCAGGTGGGTAGGGGACATGTATATCACCAGGTAGGGGACATGTATGTCATCAGGTGGGTAGGGGACATGTATATCACCAGGTGGGTAGGGGACATGTATGTCATCAGGTGGGTAGGGGACATGTATGTCATCAGGTGGGTAGGGGACATGTACATCACCAGGTAGGTAGGGGACATGTATATCACCAGGTGGGTAGGGGACATGTATGTCATCAGGTGGGTAGGGGACATGTATATCACCAGGTGGGTAGGGGACATGTATATCACCAGGTGGGTAGGGGACATGTATATCACCAGGTGGGTAGGGGACATGTATGTCATCAGGTAGGTAGGGGACATGTATGTCATCAGGTGGGTAGGGGACATGTATGTCATCAGGTGGGTAGGGGACATGTATGTCATCAGGTGGGTAGGGGACATGTATATCACCAGGTGGGTAGGGGACATGTGTATCACCAGGTGGGTAGGGGACATGTATGTCATCAGGTGGGTAGGGGACATGTATATCACCAGGTGGGTAGGGGGACATGTATATCACCAGGTGGGTAGGGGACATGTATATCACCAGGTGGGTAGGGGACATGTATGTCATCAGGTGGGTAGGGGACATGTATGTCATCAGGTTGGACATGTATATCATCAGGTGGGTAGGGGACATGTATATCACCAGGTGGGTAGGGGACATGTATATCACCAGGTGGGTAGGGGACATGTATGTCATCAGGTGGGTAGGGGACATGTATATCACCAGGTGGGTAGGGGACATGTATATCATCAGGTGGGTAGGGGACATGTATATCACCAGGTGGGTAGGGGACATGTATATCATCAGGTGGGTAGGGGACATGTATATCACCAGGTGGGTAGGGGACATGTATATCACCAGGTGGGTAGGGGACATGTATGTCATCAGGTGGGTAGGGGACATGTATATCACCAGGTGGGTAGGGGACATGTATATCACCAGGTGGGTAGGGGACATGTATATCACCAGGTGGGTAGGGGACATGTATATCATCAGGTGGGTAGGGGACATGTGTATCACCAGGTGGGACATGTATATCACCAGGTGGGTAGGGGACATGTATATCACCAGGTGGGTAGGGGACATGTATATCACCAGGTGGGTAGGGGACATGTATGTCATCAGGTGGGTAGGGGACATGTATGTCATCAGGTGGGTAGGGGACATGTATGTCATCAGGTGGGTAGGGGACATGTATGTCATCAGGTGGGTAGGGGACGTGTATATCACCAGGTGGGTAGGGGACATGTATGTCATCAGGTGGGTAGGGGACATGTATATCACCAGGTGGGTAGGGGACATGTATGTCATCAGGTGGGTAGGGGACGTGTATATCACCAGGTGGGTAGGGGACATGTGTATCACCAGGTGGGTAGGGGACATGTATATCACCAGGTGGGTAGGGGACATGTATATCACCAGGTGGGTAGGGGACATGTATATCACCAGGTGGGTAGGGGACGTGTATATCACCAGGTGGGTAGGGGACGTGTATATCACCAGGTGGGTAGGGGACGTGTATATCACCAGGTGGGTAGGGGACATGTATATCACCAGGTAGGTAGGGGACATGTATATCACCAGGTGGGTAGAGGACATGTATATCACCAGGTGGGTAGGGGACGTGTATATCACCAGGTGGGTAGGGGACGTGTATATCACCAGGTGGGTAGGGGACATGTATATCACCAGGTGGGTAGGGGACATGTATATCACCAGGTGGGTAGGGGACATGTATATCACCAGGTGGGTAGGGGACATGTATATCACCAGGTGGGTAGGGGACATGTATATCACCAGGTGGGTAGGGGACATGTATATCACCAGGTGGGTAGGGGACATGTATATCACCAGGTGGGTAGGGGACATGTATATCACCAGGTGGGACATGTATATCACCAGGTGGGTAGGGGACATGTATATCACCAGGTGGGTAGGGGACATGTATATCACCAGGTGGGTAGGGGACATGTATATCATCAGGTGGGTAGGGGACATGTATATCACCAGGTGGGACATGTATATCACCAGGTAGGTAGGGGACATGTATATCACCAGGTGGGTAGGGGACATGTATATCACCAGGTGGGTAGGGGACATGTCTATCACCAGGTGGGACATGTATATCACCAGGTGGGTAGGGGACATGTATATCATCAGGTGGGTAGGGGACATGTATATCACCAGGTGGGACATGTATATCAACAGGTAGGTAAGGGACATGTATATCACCAGGTGGGTAGGGGACATGTATATCACCAGGTGGGTAGGGGACATGTATATCACCAGGTGGGTAGGGGACATGTCTATCACCAGGTGGGTAGGGGACATGTATATCACCAGGTGGGACATGTATATCACCAGGTGGGTAGGGGACATGTATATCATCAGGTGGGTAGGGGACATGTATATCACCAGGTGGGTAGGGGACATGTATATCACCAGGTGGGTAGGGGACATGTATATCACCAGGTGGGACATGTATATCACCAGGTGGGTAGGGGACATGTATATCACCAGGTGGGACATGTATATCACCAGGTAGGTAGGGGACATGTATATCACCAGGTGGGTAGGGGACATGTATATCATCAGGTGGGTAGGGGACATGTATATCACCAGGTGGGTAGGGGACATGTATATCACCAGGTGGGTAGGGGACATGTATGTCATCAGGTGGGTAGGGGACATGTATATCACCAGGTGGGTAGGGGACATGTATATCACCAGGTGGGTAGGGGACATGTATATCACCAGGTGGGTAGGGGACATGTATATCACCAGGTGGGTAGGGGACATGTATATCATCAGGTGGGTAGGGGACATGTGTATCACCAGGTGGGACATGTATATCACCAGGTGGGTAGGGGACATGTATATCACCAGGTGGGTAGGGGACATGTATATCACCAGGTGGGTAGGGGACATGTATATCACCAGGTGGGACATGTATATCACCAGGTGGGTAGGGGACATGTATATCACCAGGTGGGACATGTATATCACCAGGTAGGTAGGGGACATGTATATCACCAGGTGGGTAGGGGACATGTATATCACCAGGTGGGTAGGGGACGTGTATATCACCAGGTGGGTAGGGGACATGTGTATCACCAGGTGGGTAGAGGACATGTGTATCACCAGGTGGGTAGGGGACATGTATATCACCAGGTGGGTAGGGGACATGTATATCACCAGGTGGGACATGTATATCACCAGGTGTGTAGAGGACATGTGTATCACCAGGTGGGTAGGGGACATGTATATCACCAGGTAGGTAGGGGACATGTATATCACCAGGTGGGTAGGGGACATGTGTATCACCAGGTGGGTAGGGGACATGTATATCACCAGGTAGGGTAGGGGACATGTATATCACCAGGTGGGTAGGGGACATGTATATCACCAGGTAGGTAGGGGACATGTATATCACCAGGTGGGTAGGGGACATGTGTATCACCAGGTGGGTAGAGGACATTTGTAACTGATTGTGCCATCATGGCTTTCCTGAACAACTCCTGTTTTAAAAAAAAAATAAACTTCTCCCAGGGAATTCAGCTCAAACCTGAAATAGTTCTGACCAAGTGTTGTTACTTTTTGGGTCAGTCTGAAATTCAAAACAGCTGCCATCTTAAAACACACATTTTAAGCTCAAGTTCCACTAGCTGGATTCAGCTCATGCTTGCCTGAAATGGTCCTGATCAAGTTTTGCTATTTTTTGGGCTGATCAGAAATCCGAGATGGCTGCCATAGCCATCAGAACCACTATACTATTATAAGGATCTGTCGGTAGCATTGTACAGTAAAAGTGCCTAATTCTGAAAAATAAGGCATATGTTTTAAATGTGTAAACATACAGTCAAACTTCGATGTTTCGAAGTTCAAGGGACTAACAGAAAAACTTCGAAACAGCGGGACTTTGAATTATTTATGGTTGACAATAGATCGATGTTTTCTTGATAATGTACCATATCTGTTAACGTTACATGTCCTCAGTGTCTTCGTGTTGATCCTCGCCTAGTTAATTTACCCCAAACCCATAAAAATACTTTTCATCAATTATACCTAAGCATTTTTTAATCAAACAAACTATGTATCTGTTACAAAACACTTACATCCCGTCTAATAGATATAACAAAAGTACAATACACACTTACGTTAACGTTTTTCTGCTAAAGGCACATGTGTTTACGTTATGTGCATATAAAATACAGAATGCCGCTCAGTTGGAGAATGCATGATTGAATGACAATTAATCGATTTACATGGATATTTATGTATAAGTTTGGAACGTGACACTTTGAATATGAGTGAAGACATCGCTAATTGTTTGTTTTTAAAATTGATCCGCTTGTTTTACTGTTCTGTAAAATTTACTCACCAACCGCTGATTTCAATGGCGGCGAAGATCATCAAAGACGACTATCGGTATGGTTTACCGGAGTGATTAAATGTTATTTTGTGGCTTCTAAATACACCTTTTATCTATCAATTGGGTCTGAGTATTAATTAACCCCATGATTGGGAGTGGCAACACACGCTATCGTTATCCATATTGTCGGTCAGGGCATTTGGGGGAGGGGTGTGAACTCTTGCCGCGGGGGTCATGACAAACACCTGTCCAGTGGTCAGTACAGGTAAACTTTTTGTTCGAGTCATGAGATGTCAATTATCTATAATATCATAGCTAACGGGCCATGAAAAAAGTTTGATACATCAAAAACTTTGATTTATAAAAGTCATACATAGTTTCGTTAGTAGCGTTATATAGTGAGGAAATTCGGGACCAAGCAAAAAGTTTGATACAGCGAGAAATTCGAATCAACAAAGTTTGAATCATCGAGGTTTGACTTTTTAACCCTATATATTACCTATACAAAAGTATATATTTGTAATCCATACATTTGCAATTTCAATACAGCTGTGAAGGATAAGTAAACTGTTTTTCTCTGTTTTCAGAAAATCATAGCTACCACTTCATATAACCTTAAGAATTGCAAATATCATGATTTTTGCCCAAAAATTGACCCAAAAAATTCCCTACTTTTTCTGAAACCTATTTGAAATTAAATATCTCTATCCAAAAGACAGAATTAATCTTGTTTTGATATCTGTTTATCATTACGATTGTCTGCTATTCTTACCTCGTCTGCTTCACATCATTTCTTGCTCCATTAACACTAGATTTCCAGTGTAAACGCACCTTCAGAAAATATGGAAATGTATGCCTATTTATAGAGGTATATACAAGGTCAGATTTATACAGGTGTCCATATTATACAGGTATATACAATGTCAGATTTATACAGGTGTCCATATTGTACAGGTATATACAATGTCAGGTTTATACACGTGTCCATATTGTACAGGTATATACAATGTCAGGTTTATACAGGTGTCCATATTGTACAGGTATATACAATGTCAGGTTTATACAGGTGTCCATATTGTACAGGTATATACAATGTCAGGTTTATACACGTGTCCATATTATACAGGTATATACAATGTCAGGTTTATACAGGTGTCCATATTGTACAGGTATATACAATGTCAGGTTTATACAGGTGTCCATATTGTACAGGTATACTTACAAATAATACAATATAAGTTAGGTATTGTAACTGTTATATACATTGTTTTCTCCTGTGTGTACATTAATCTATAGTTAATGAGTAGAAGATTGAGAGACATATTATACATGTGTGTATTAATGAAATACTGACCTCAGTGATGTGTATCCCAATCTATATTATATCTTTACTTTAGTTAGTAGTAAATATAATCACACAAACTCACTTAAAATATTCTTTTTAATTATTACACGGAGTATTCAGTAACACTTTAAAGGGAATTTTACGGGAAGCTAACAAACCATGACAGAAATGAACACAGGTGTATATATATATATATTATATACAGTGTTGATTCCTCTTATTCAATCGTATATATAGGCAATCAACAAGCTCTGTACAGTAGTAGTTCATAGCATAGTCAGGTTCATGACCCAGGTAAAAACTTTTGTCTGGGATATTTAGAATACAATATGAATTAAATCTGCATACAATAGGATCAAAAATAATTGTCCACAGAAAGAAATACAAATGTGTAATTTCTTAAATATTTCCAATTCATCTGATGTTTTTAAAAAAATGTGTAATTAGCTTGTCAAGCTGATCATGCTTTTAATATCAATGTAGTTGTACACTTACCTAGAGTTCTTCAAAATTTAATGTAAAATCTATAGAGTGGAGCAATTGATTGCTTTCTGTACTCTAGGCAGGCCATTGTCTGCGAGTTGTTGACCTTGGTAGAAGGCTGTAATACGGTGGTGGTGGCACCGGGTTCTTTAAAGGTAGCTCTGTGTAGTATGGTAAAACATTGGCGAGGTGTTAGTAGGTAAGTATGAGGGTAATCACATTACCACAGTACATTTCTATTATTTATTGTTTGTAAAATGCTACTTTTACTACTAGTTACTGTGGCTGGTTTTGTCTGTATACCTGGTAAGTATCTCAGTACAAGGTTTCTCCAACAGGTAGGCTTTCTGAATTATTAGTACTAATTATCTACAGGACTGTAGGTTATCTCATATATAGAAACTGTGTTTATATTATATACACAATTCTTTGTTTTAAAATAGTGTTTATAAAACTCATCATTTAATATCAAATAGAGTTGTTAGGGTTCAGCCTGTGTTAGCCTGATCTATATCTGGAGGCCCATTAAATGACCCAGGTTAATATGTGTACTAGAAAACCCACTTACATGTCCTGACTGGCCAGTCACACTCTACTGTATAAATATTAACTTTAGCTATAAGAGATTAAACATAGCGTAACAGTTATTTTATTGGTTCCTTGTATAACTCTCTGTTTAAAGCCTAAATAACCTTTTTTTTTTTTGCAGTGTAAATTTTTTAGTTAGATCTATATTTTTACTTTATCATAAATAATGTAACATTAAGGTTCCCCACATGTAAAGGTTAAATGTTCTTACACAAACACAGAAAGTTTTTAGTTGTAAAAATTTGTTAATGCATCAAGTAAAAATGTAATATTAATGTAATTGATGTTGAAAGAAAGACATTTTTCGGATGTCGCATTCCATTTCACTGAGAAATGTTAAAATCAATTATTGTCCCCAAATAATGTCTTTTATAATCTTTTTATAACACTCCAAGTTAAGTGAGAATGTGAATGACACTTCAGTCCTCCATTATTTGATACCTAACCCACCAATGTCCCTTACTGGTCTGTATGACAGATGTTTTACATGTATTCTCATTGTGGACAAAATTCTGTAACGGACACACCTGTTTGTTTTTGTTGGGGTTTATTGTGATATACATTGTGGTGTGTAATGACCTAATATGTGTTCCATATGTTCCAGCCTATGTCCCCTAAGGAGCTGTGGCAGTGGGTCCATTATAGCTATGGGGAAGAGCTTGGTTTGACGTCCAGTGATGACGACTACGTGGCTCCACCGTCAGGCGTTGAAGAGGCAGTGGAAGACAACAGTAAAGTTAGTCATTAGAGTTTTTTCTATCACTTTTGTTTTTTTAAGGTAACATAAAATTTAACTCAAACTTCCAGACTTAAAGTGTTTGCTCAGAATTGATTTACAGTTTGAAGGGTCAAAGGCCAAGGTCACTGTTACTATAAATAGAAAATCAGTTTCCTTGCAATAACATTAGATTCCTTTGAACCAATTGAACTTAAAAGTTTCATACAGTACTTTCATATTGAAAGTGCTTGTTTATGATAAACGTCAACCTCGGCTTCTTGATGATTATGGAGGATATATAGCCATATGGCGGGGCCCTTGATGATTATTGAGGATATATAGCCATATGGCGGGGCCCTTGATGATTATGGAGGATATATAGCCATATGGCGGGGCCCTTGATGATTATGGAGGATATATAGCCATATGGCGGGGCCCTTGATGATTATTGAGGATATATAGCCATATGGCGAGGCCCTTGATGATAATTGAGGATATATAGCCATATGGCGGGGCCCTTGATGATTATGGATGATATATAGCCATATGGCGGGGCCCTTGATGATTATGGAGGATATATAGCCATATGGCGGGGCCCTTGATGATTATGGAGGATATATAGCCATATGGCGAGGCCCTTGATGATTATTGAGGATATATAGCCATATGGCGGGCCCTTGATGATTATTGAGGATATATAGCCATATGGCGGGGCCCTTGATGATTATTGAGGATATATAGCCATATGGCAGGGCCCTTGATGATTATGGAGGATATATAGCAATATGGCGGGGCCCTTGATGATTATTGAGGATATATAGCAATATGGCGGGGCCCTTGATGATTATTGAGGATATATAGCCATATGGCGGGGCCCTTGATGATTATTGAGGATATATAGCCATATGGCGGGGCCCTTGATGATTATTGAGGATATATAGCCATATGGCGGGCCCTTTGATGATTATTGAGGATATATAGCCATATGGCGGGCCCTTGATGACCTGTCAATGTACTATGTTATATTATTTAAGGATTAACATCAATTATTTTTTCTGTTATACAGTCATAACAGAAAAAACTGGAGTGTACTCTAAATAAACCGCGAAGCGGTTTATGAAGAGAGTTTGGCGAACTCTTTTCTGTGATAAATTATTACGCAACGTCATCAGCCAATCGAAAATGACGTTACATTTCGCAACGTCAAAAATTTTGTTATGGAGGTATAACAAAATTATTTCAGCCAATGAAAATAAGTGTTTCATACAAAATTAATTTATACAAGCTAAACAACTTATAACTTATCCATTCATTACAGTGTGACAACACTGACTCGTCAGAAGCAGTCCCTATTGGTGACATAGCCAATGTTGAGGAGGTAGAACCGTCTGAGGTACTAGACTATACACCTATGGACAAAACTCCAACGATGGCCTCAATAGACCTACCAACTGATCAGAGTGACACCACGGATGACAGTGAAGGTACAGTACCCCCAGGGTCACCCCCTCCCAGACAGTGAAGGTACAGTACCCCATGGTCACCCCCTCCCAGACGGTGTAGGTACAGTACCCTAGGGTCACCCCCTCCCAGACAGTGAAGGTACAGTACCCCATGGTCACCCCCTCCCAGACGGTGTAGGTACAGTACCCTAGGGTCACCCCCTCCCAGACAGTGTAGGTACAGTACCCCAGGGTCACCCCATCCTAGACAGTGTAGGTACAGTACCCCAGGGTCACCCCCTCCCAGACAGTGTAGGTACAGTACCCCAGGGTCACCCCCTCCCAGACAGTGTAGGTACAGTACCCCCAGGGTCACTCCCTCCCAGACAGTGTAGGTACAGTACCCCAGGGTCACCCCCTCCTAGACAGTGTAGGTACAGTACCCCAGGGTCACCCCCTCCTAGACAGTCTAGGTACAGTACCCTAGGGTCACCCCTCCTAGACAGTGTAGGTACAGTACCCTAGGGTCACCCCCTCCCAGACAGTGTAGGTACAGTACCCCAGGGTCACCCCCTCCTAGACAGTGTAGGTACAGTACCCCAGGGTCACCCCCTCCTAGACAGTGTAGGTACAGTACCCTAGGGTCACCCCTCCTAGACAGTCTAGGTACAGTACCCTAGGGTCACCCCCTCCCAGACAGTGTAGGTACAGTACCCCAGGGTCACCCCCTCCTAGACAGTGTAGGTACAGTACCCCAGGGTCACCCCCTTCCTAACCCAGTTCTTACCTCATACGTCTGACACACCCAGGTATCACCTCCCAGATCTTACCTATCAGGTCTCACTTTCCCCAGATTTTGGTCACATCCATGGTCTTGCCCTGTCCTCCAGGTCTCACCATCTAGGTCTCAACCCCTCCCCAAGGCATCTCACCTTCTAGTAGAATATAATGTCTCAAGTCTCATATTCCTCACCACGTCTTATCTCTCAGGTCTCGCACCCCTCCCCAAGGTCTTATCTCTTAGGTCTCGCACCCCTCCCCCAGGTCTTATCTCTTAGATCTCGCACCCCTCCCCCAGGTCTTATCTCTCGGGTCTCACACCCCTCCCCAGGTCTTATCTCTTAGATCTCGCACCCCTCCCCCAGGTCTTATCTCTCAGGTCTCGCACCCTCCCTGGTCTTATCTCTCAGGTCTCGCACCCTCCCTGGTCTTATCTCTTAGGTCTCACACCCCTCCCCCAGGTCTTATCTCTTATGTCTCACACCCCTCCCCCAGGTCTTATCTCTCAGGTCTCACACCCCTCCCTGGTCTTATCTCTCAGGTCTCGCACCCTCCCTGGTCTTATCTCTCAGGTCTCACACCCCTCCCCCAGGTCTTATCTCTCAGGTCTCACACCCCTCCCCCGAGGTCTTATCTCTCATGTCTCACACCCCTCCCCCGAGGTCTTATCTCTCAGGTCTCACACCCTCCCCCAGGTCTTATCTCTTAGGTCTCACACCCTCCCCCAGGTCTTATCTCTTAGGTCTCACACCCCTCCCCAAGGTCTTATATCTCAGGTCTCACACCCCTCCCCGAGGTCTTATCTCTCAGGTCTCACACCCCTCCCCCAGGTCTTATCTCTTGGGTCTCACACCCCTCCCCCAGGTCTTATATCTCAGGTCTCACACCCCTCCCCCAGGTCTTATATCTCAGGTCTCACACCCCTCCCCCAGGTCTTATCTCTCAGGTCTCACACCCCCTCCCCCAGGTCTTATCTCTCAGGTCTGACACCCCTCCCCCAGGTCTAATCTCTCAGGTCTCGCACCCTCCCTGGTCTTATCTCTTAGGTCTCACACCCCTCCCCCAGGTCTTATCTCTTATGTCTCACACCCCTCCCCCAGGTCTTATCTCTCAGGTCTCACACCCCTCCCTGGTCTTATCTCTCAGGTCTCGCACCCTCCCTGGTCTTATCTCTCAGGTCTCACACCCCTCCCCCAGGTCTTATCTCTCAGGTCTCACACCCCTCCCCCGAGGTCTTATCTCTCATGTCTCACACCCCTCCCTGGTCTTATCTCTCAGGTCTCACACCCCTCCCCGAGGTCTTATCTATCAGGTCTCACATCCCCTCCCCTCGGTCTTTATCTCTCGGGTCTCACCCCCCTCCCCCAGGTCTTATCTCTCAGGTCTCACACCCCTCCCCCAGGTCTTATCTCTCATGTCTCACACCCCTCCCCCAGGTCTAATCTATCAGGTCTCACACCCCTCCCCCAGGTCTTATCTCTCAGGTCTCACACCCCTCCCCCAGGTCTTATCTCTTAGGTCTCACACCCCTCCCCCAGGTCTTATATCTCAGGTCTCACACCCCTCCCCGAGGTCTTATCTATCAGGTCTCACACCCCTCCCCCAGGTCTTATCTCTCAGGTCTCACACCCCTCCCCCAGGTCTTATCTCTTAGGTCTCACACCCCTCCCCCAGGTCTTATATCTCAGGTCTCACACCCCTCCCCGAGGTCTTATCTATCAGGTCTCACACCCCTCCCCCAGGTCTTATCTCTCAGGTCTCACACCCCTCCCCCAGGTCTTATCTCTTGGGTCTCACACCCCTCCCCCAGGTCTTATATCTCAGGTCTCACACCCCTCCCCCAGGTCTTATATCTCAGGTCTCACACCCCTCCCCCAGGTCTTATCTCTCAGGTCTCACACCCCCTCCCCCAGGTCTTATCTCTCAGGTCTGACACCCCTCCCCCAGGTCTTATCTCTCGGGTCTCACACCCCTCCCCCAGGTCTTATCTCTCAGGTCTCACACCCCTCCCCCAGGTCTTATCTCTCGGGTCTCACACCCCTCCCCCAGGTCTTATCTCTCAGGTCTGACACCCCTCCCCCAGGTCTTATCTCTCAGGTCTCACACCCCTCCCCCGAGGTCTTATCTCTCGGGTCTCACACCCCTCCCCCAGGTCTTATCTATCAGGTCTCACACCCCCTCCCCCAGGTCTTATCTCTCAGGTCTGACACCCCTCCCCCAGGTCTTATCTCTCGGGTCTCACACCCCTCCCCCAGGTCTTATCTCTCAGGTCTCACATCCCCTCCCCCTGGTCTTATCTCTCAGGTCTCACACCCCTCCCCCAGGTCTTATCTCTCGGGTCTCACATCCCTCCCCGGTCTTATCTCTCGGGTCTCACATCCCCTCCCCCTGGTCTTATCTCTCGGGTCTCACACCCCTCCCCGGTCTTATCTCTCGGGTCTCACATCCCCTCCCCTCGGTCTTATCTCTCGGGTCTCGCATCCCCTCCCCCCGGTCTTATCTCTCGGGTCTCGCATCCCCTCCCCCCGGTCTTATCTCTCGGGTCTCAAACCCCTCCCCCAGGTCTTATCTCTCGGGTCTCACATCCCCTCCCCCAGGTCTTATCTCTCAGGTCTCACACCCCTCCCCCAGGTCTTATCTCTCATGTCTCACACCCCTCCCCCAGGTCTTATCTCTCGGGTCTCACATCCCAAGCATATAATTGGCATTGTTATATCAGCTATAGATCATGTTTATTGGGCAGACATTGTTATACAGTGCAACTTCCGAGATCCGAACCTTAAAACAACCAGATAAAACGAACACCTCTGAATACCCAATGTCATTATATGGAATTGGTCCTTCTTTATTATAGTATTAAAAAACTTCCAAATACCGATCCTTCTGAATTCTGAACACACCAGCCTGATTTTGTGTCCGGTTCCTGTATTGTGTGAAGCCCGATTATGTATGTCTCGGGACCTACGTACATGTAGGCAATTTGTACAGGATTCTAATAAATACCCGAGGGCCGTTATGATTGTAGTGTATAATCAACACGGTAATTATAAAACCATTCAATGTTTATCTTCTCATGTAGAGCTAGAAGCCCGAGTTTTTTGCATTCTAATTTAAATGAGGCCCAAAGATGTGTGTTCTTGCAGGGTCATAGACATACACACTGTAATCGTGCCAGTGTCCGATGTTTATACCGATGTCGGTAATACGACTGGTATCGACTGATCAATTGTAATTAATATTGAAACAACACATCTTCACACACTTTCATATCATTTGATTTCCGTATTTTGTAAAATAATTAAATATCCTGTATTGAGCACCACCACATGGCGAAGCTTCAGTCGGATGTAACATAATTTAGGTCGATCGTGAAGTGCAGTAAATGTACAAAACTATATAAAACTACAGTTATAGTCATTTTCATTTCTTATATAATCGGCAATATAAGTATTGCTTTACTTTCATGATATTCATATTCTTCAGACAAACCAAATTATCTACGTACATACAGTAGGCCTCCTGTCGGTTTGTAATCGGGTACAATCTAACATCATCCGACCAATTATATTCGAAACTCGACCTGTTATTTCAACCAACTTCTCCAAAGAGAACCCTCTGTACACCAAACAAATATCCATGTCCCATGCATGTTCAGTTTATAGAGGTTCCACTCTATCAGCTATAGATCATCTTTATTGGGCAGACATTGTTATATCAGTTTATTTATTTTCTGTATTTAAGTTTGTCTTGTTGTTATTTACAGGAGAGGTGGTGTGTACGACAGACCACAATCACTTCTGTAAACAGATGCTCTTCACCGTGTACCACATCCCTGTGGAGAAGTTGTTCGATCTCCTTTATACCGACACTGCCTTCATCCAAAGTGTTCACCTATCTAAACGAAACACAAGTAAGAAAAACTCACTTTATACCGACACGGACAGTGTAGACCATTGATGTTATATTACTGTAACACTTTATACCGACAGTGTAGACCCATTGATGTTATAACACTTTATACCGACAGTGTAGACCATTGATGTTATAACACTTTATACCGACAGTGAAGACCATTGATGTTATATAACTGTAACACTTTATACCGACAGTGTAGACCCATTGATGTTATATTACTGTAACACTTTATACCGACAGTGTAGACCCATTGATGTTATATTACTGTAACACTTTATACCGACAGTGTAGACCATTGATGTTATATTACTGTAACACTTTATACCGACAGTGTAGACCATTGATGTTATATTACTGTAACACTTTATACCGACAGTGTAGACCATTGATGTTATAACACTTTATACCGACAGTGTAGACCATTGATGTTATATAACTGTAACACTTTATACTGACAGTGTAGACCATTGATGTTATATTACTGTAACACTTGATACCGACAGTGTAGACCCATTGATGTTATATTACTGTAACACTTTATACCGACAGTGTAGACCATTGATGTTATAACACTTTATACTGACAGTGTAGACCATTGATGTTATATTACTGTAACACTTTATACTGACAGTGTAGACCATTGATGTTATATTACTGTAACACTTTATACCGACAGTGTAGACCCATTGATGTTATATTACTGTAACACTTTATACCGACAGTGTAGACCCATTGATGTTATAACACTTTATACCGACAGTGTAGACCCATTGATGTTATAACACTTTATACCGACAGTGTAGACCCATTGATGTTATATTACTGTAACACTTTATACTGACAGTTTAGACCCATTGATGTTATATTACTGTAACACTTTATACCGACAGTGTAGACCATTGATGTTATATTACTGTAACACTTTATACCGACAGTGTAGACCATTGATGTTATAACACTTTATACTGACAGTTTAGACCCATTGATGTTATATTACTGTAACACTTTATACCGACAGTGTAGACCATTGATGTTATATTACTGTAACACTTTATACCGACAGTGTAGACCCATTGATGTTATATTACTGTAACACTTTATACTGACAGTGTAGACCCATTGATGTTATATTACTGTAACACTTTATACTGACAGTTTAGACCCATTGATGTTATATTACTGTAACACTTTATACCGACAGTGTAGACCCATTGATGTTATAACACTTTATACTGACAGTGTAGACCCATTGATGTTATATTACTGTAACACTTTATACCGACAGACTGACATTGATGTTATATTACTGTAATAATGGATTGCATTACATGAAAACATTGGTTTTAATGTTCAACAACCAGGTAAAATTTACATCTAAGAGAAGTATTCACATCCATTTGCCTTCTGTAAAATCATTTCCTGATAGACCATTTTGTGATAATGTCAGTGGACAGTCATGTTTTAGACTGTTTGAATTACTTATCTACTGACCACAAATATAGAATTACTTATCTACTGACCACAAATATAGAATTACTTATCTACTGACCACAAATATAGACAGAATGTCTATTTCAGACCTGGCTGTATCTCCCTGGCAAGACGACACAAATGGATCAGGAAATAGACATCGCACCCTCAGTTACACTGTTGCACTTAATTATTCCATTGGACCAAAGTCATCACATACGTTCGAGAAACAGATGTTGTACAAGTTGTCCAAGCCAGGCTCCCTGTATGTGGTCGACACCGAGTGCTCTATGGCCGGCATTCCCTACGCTGATGCATTTGTGGTAAGTAATTGAGTTGTATGCCATTAATCGTAATTCTTTTTCAAATATATGTTGTTTTTTCTATCCTTCGTTCATGGACATATCAATGAGATGTTCTTGTATTTTAATTTACAAATGAATATTCCCTTACTCTTGACAAGCTGATTTTTGTCCCACTTACCAAGAAAGGTCACAAAATCCAGACTGTGGTGTCCAACTTTGACCAAACTTTGTATATACATGTAGTTAGATCACATAGTTGACATATCAACAAACGCTTCATTTACAGAATTTCACCCAGAAGTCATGGTCCAGTGACTCTGGAAATTAGAGATGCTGGGAATCTGCTAAACATTTTGTGTTCTGCACTCAGTTTCTCAAAAAGTGTCAATTTTATTACATTTTTACCAGTGAAATATCAAAAATTATTCATTCTATAAAAGTGATATTTTTCACTAGTGAAGAATATCATATTTTTCACTAGTGAAAAATATCACTTTTGCTGATTTGACCAATCAAATTAATGATTAGAAAATACAAAAATAATTGACCAATCAGAAAGCCCGACATATATGTCAGCACCTGGACAGGGGAAACTACTTTATTTGTTTACAAATTATCGCTGTAGTCCTAGTAAGCATACGGGGTAGGGTTTTCGTTGATAAAAAATGTAATAAACAGAATATCTAACAGTGTCTTCAGTAAAACCAAATATATTTCACTCGTGTGGCTAATATTTTGATATTTTTCACTCGTGCTGCGCACTCGTGAAAAATATCAAAATATTAGCCCCACTCGTGAAATATATTTGGTATTACTGAAGACACTGTTAGATATCCTCTATTTATTCCAACCTGATCCTGGAGTATACACTGTGGTTGCTTTGTAGTATGGACATCTCAACACTCCCTGTAGGTTACGTGAATTATAATTTTAAGGTCATCTGCCCTGAAGGGTCAGGATAATTAACCTATTGCCATTGTGCTTTATTAATTCATCTGTCATCATCAGCCGTACACCATCTGTCAACTTTTCCTTTCATAATGGTACTCCTCCTTAACATCAATGCAGATTTCAATTGAATGTCTGAAATATCATTGGGAGGGCAATAAGTTCTTAAATAAATGAAGCTGGTTCCACGCCTTGGAACAGAGATACTGGGCCCAGAAATGGACACTTAGCTCAACTTTTCCTTTTAAAACGCTACTGAAATGGTTTATAATTAAAACAGAAGAGGGGGTATTAGACGATTAACATACTAGACCATTAAAAGACTGTCAATACTAAAACCTTTGTTTTCAGGTTGTCAACAGATTCTGTATATCCCGGGTCACTCATCATAAATCTCGTCTCCGCATCACGACAGAAATCCAGTACAAAAAATCAGTATGGGGACTCGCCAAAAGTGAGTAGACTCGATTGTTTATCTTCCTCCATTGACCACAAGTTTTATATGTTTTTAGTGACTCGCCCTATTATCATCATTGTACTTTTGTAAACAAGATGTCTATAATGAGTGTGCACCGTGAAAAATCAGAAATCTCACTGTATCGAATTAGGTTCATATTCGTTAAAGTAAATACTGACAAAAAGTAGTGCCAAGTTACTTATACTCCTATTAATAGAGGAATGAATTTCACCGATGGGATTAGAGCATTTAGTGTTAAAACAGTGAAATATCAATCATTTATTGTGTATTTCACCAATGGGATTAGAGCATTTAGTGTTAAAACAGTGAAATATCAATCATTTATTGTGTATTTCACCAATGGGATTAGAGCATTTAGTGTTAAAACAGTGAAATATCAATCCTTTTATTGTGTATTTCACTAAAAAATCTGTTTATTTCAGGTATGATAGAAAAGAACGGCTATCAGGGATCAGAAGACTTCTTCAAAACCCTGGACGCTCACCTGAAACGAGAAGTGGAGAATCTACAACAGGAGACGAATAAGGGATCTCAGACACAGTCACTGAAACGCAAACTCCGCAAACGACGCACACGTACCAACCAAACAAATATCGAAAATACAACTCTAAAGCAGACAAAACCAGGCATGTCTCGACATCTATCTCTGATGGAAAACAAACAGTCACGTCATACACCTCAGACCGCTCCGCCATCTCCTATACGATGTAAGCTGTCCACATGTCCTCTTCCTTGGTTACCGTTCACTATAATTTATTCTAACTATAGTAAGATAATAACTTTTATATGCCTCTCTCATCATGAACTGTCTGTATCTAATTCTGGCCCCAAGAGGCCTGTCTGTATCTAATTCTGGCCCCAAGAGGCCTGTCTGATCCTAATTCTGGCCCCAAGAGGCCTGTCTGTATCTAATTCTGGCCCCAAGAGGCCTGTCTGTATCTCATTCTGGCCCCAAGAGGCCTGTCTGTATCTAATTCTGGCCCCAAGAGGCCTGTCTGTATCTAATTCTGGCCCCAAGAGGCCTGTCTGTATCTAATTCTGGCCCCAAGAGGCCTGTCTGTATCTAATTCTGGCCTCAAGAGGCCTGTCTGTATCTAATTCTGGCCTCAAGAGGCTGTCTGTATTAATTCTGGCCCAAGAGGCCTGTCTGATCCTAATTCTGGCCCCAAGAGGCCTTGTCTGTATCTAATTCTGGCCCAAGAGGCCTGTCTGTATCTAATTCTGGCCCAAGAGGCCTGTCTGTATCTAATTCTGGCCCAAGAGGCCTGTCTGATCTAATTCTGGCCCCAAGAGGCCTGTTGATCTAATTCTGGCCCCAAGAGGCCTGTCTGTATCTAATTCTGGCCCCAAGAGGCCTGTCTGTATCTAATTCTGGCCCCAAGAGGCCTGTCTGTATCAATTCTGGCCCAAGAGGCCTGTCTGATCTAATTCTGGCCCCAAGATAGGCCTGTCTGTATCCTAATTCTGGCCCCAAGAGGCCTGTCTGTATCTAATTCTGGCCCCAAAGAGGCCTGTCTGTATCTAATTCTGGCCCCAAGAGGCCTGTCTGTATCTAATTCTGGCCCCAAGAGGCCTGTCTGTATCTAATTCTGGCCCCAAGAGGCCTGTCTGTATCTAATTCTGGCCCCAAGAGGCCTGTCTGTATCTCATTCTGGCCCCAAGAGGCCTGTCTGTATCTAATTCTGGCCCCAAGAGGCCTGTCTGATCCTAATTCTGGCCCAAAGAGGCCTGTCTGATCCTAATTCTGGCCCCAAGAGGCCTGTCTGTATCTAATTCTGGCCCCAAGAGGCCTGTCTGTATCTAATTCTGGCCCCAAGAGGCCTGTCTGTATCTAATTCTGGCCCCAAGAGGCCTGTCTGTATCTAATTCTGGCCCCAAGAGGCCTGTCTGTATCTAATTCTGGCCCCAAGAGGCCTGTCTGTATCTAATTCTGGCCCCAAGAGGCCTGTCTGTATGTAATTCTGGCCCCAAGAGGCCTGTCTGTATCTAATTCTGGCCCCAAGAGGCCTGTCTGATCCTAATTCTGGCCCTAAGAGGCCTGTCTGTATCTAATTCTGGCCCCAAGAGGCCTGTCTGTATCTAATTCTGGCCTCAAGAGGCCTGTCTGTATCTAATTCTGGCCCCAAGAGGCCTGTCTGATCCTAATTCTGGCCCCAAGAGGTCTGTCTGATCCTAATTCTGGCCTCAAGAGGCCTGTCTGTATCTAATTCTGGCCCCAAGAGGCCTGTCTGTATCTAATTCTGGCCCCAAGAGGCCTGTCTGATCCTAATTCTGGCCCCAAGAGGCCTGTCTGATCCTAATTCTGGCCCCAAGAGGCCTGTCTGATCCTAATTCTGGCCCCAAGAGGCCTGTCTGTATCTAATTCTGGCCCCAAGAGGCCTGTCTGTATCTAATTCTGGCCCCAAGAGGCCTGTCTGATCCTAATTCTGGCCCCAAGAGGCCTGTCTGATCCTAATTCTGGCCCCAAGAGGCCTGTCTGATCCTAATTCTGGCCCAAAGAGGCCTGTCTGATCCTAATTCTGGCCCCAAGAGGCCTGTCTGATCCTAATTCTGGCCCCAAGAGGTCTGTCTGATCCTAATTCTGGCCCCAAGAGGTCTGTCTGATCCTAATTTTGGCCCTAAGAGGTCTTTAATTCTGATTAATTATAAGAACAATTTTCTGTCAGAATGTGCTGGAGTTATCTCCCTTTGTGTTTTGTTACTTTGACATCTCCTAGAGTTAATAACAGTGTCCCAACAATTAGTATTTCTTTCATTGATACTCAAATATTGTTTTAACCGCAAATATGTGTTAATATATTACAGCAGTTTTGTCCCACAAAGAAGAGAAATTGACGAAATTAAACGCAGACACCTTAGTCAGAGTAATCCTTGTTGTGTAAGTATTGGACACAGAGGACAATACATGTCTTTGTGACCCCAGGATGTCTTTGTGACCCCAGGATGACAGTTAAAGAATCAAAATTGAATAATGTTATGTTGTTGAGGTTATTTTTTTCAAAATATTTAAATCTAATCAAGAGCGTGACTTGTTTATGTGATTTGACACGTGTCTCCTCTACTTTCAGACTTGTTTTACTGTATATGTAGGTTATGTGACATGTGTCTCCTCTACTTTCAGACTTGTTTTACTGTATATGTAGGTTATGTGACATGTGTCTTCTCTCCTTTCAGACTTGTTTTACTGTAACAGGTGTCTTCTCTCCTTTCAGACTTGTTTTACTAGTAATATTTAACGCCATACTTTTCTACAAACTCTGGTCTCTGGAGGGCTTCGCTACCATGTTGTACTCGCCTCACTCACCGGCCCACGTCGATGAAGCCACGTAAGTCTTTAAATCATTTCCCATAAAGTCCAGGCTGGAATGGTCACCTGACTCATGGATCCATATACAAGTCTTGTTTCACAGTCACCAGAGGGAATAGTAGATATGTTTTAATGAGTCTATTGTTTAGGGATCATCTTCTCTATTCTTTTTACCTGGCCTGAATAAGTATCAGATTTTCAGACAGGACACCTTGATGATACTCTTTACTAAGGCAGTGTCACATATTTTAAATGTCCATATTAAAGTAAATACACCACTTTACTTCTGTAAAAATGATCCAAATGCATATTTCTTCTAGGATGTAGTAATTTATCAAATTTTTGTCTCTCTTTTATCAATTACTATACAATATACTTTGAATCAGCAGTAAATGTGCTGATTGTATGTCCCCGCCATAGAGAGGTCAGAGGTCAGAGGTGTATATCTGTGTCTGTAATCCTAATTGGTATGTCCCCGCCATAGAGAGGTCAGAGGTCAGAGTTGTATATCTGTGTCTGTAATCCTAATTGGTATGTCCCCACCATAGAGAGGTCAGAGGTCAGAGGTGTATATCTGTGTCTGTAATCCTAATTGGTATGTCCCCGCCATAGAGAGGTCAGAGGTCAGAGTTGTATATCTGTGTCTGTAATCCTAATTGGTGTGTCCCCGCCATAGAGAGGTCAGAGGTCAGAGGTGTATATCTGTGTCTGTAATCCTAATTGGTGTGTCCCCGCCATAGAGAGGTCAGAGGTCAGAGGTGTATATCTGTGTCTGTAATCCTAATTGGTGTGTCCCCGCCATAGAGAGGTCAGAGGTCAGAGGTGTATATCTGTGTCTGTAATCCTAATTGGTATGTCCCCACCATAGAGAGGTCAGAGGTCAGAGGTGTATATCTGTGTCTGTAATCCTAATTGGTATGTCCCCACCATAGAGAGGTCAGAGGTCAGAGGTGTATATCTGTGTCTGTAATCCTAATTGGTGTGTCCTCTCTATAGAGCGGTCAGAGGAGATTCCTGTGGTCATTGGTCAAACTATACACTTTTTCATAGTTTTAAAATTAGACAATTTTGTTTATGACTGAACCCTTCAAAATACATGTTTTCAGTGTTTCAGTGGCCATACCCCGGTAGTATGGTGACATCACATTCTACGTTTGTTTGTGTGTTTTAAGTGGTCAACATCAGCCCATGCTCACTTTGTTTTCTGTAATTGTTTTTCAAAATTTCACATGTTTTGCATATCTGAGTTTAAGAAGCCTTGTGTTACAGAAGTCCAAAGTCACAAGAGGAGTGGGCGAGTGTCCTCAAACAGCAGCAGTACCTGTATGAGCGAGAGATAGACAAATGGAAAGAAATCCTCTCTTCTTCCATCACTCTCATTGATCAGGTACAATAAACATTCTGTTTCTCTCAGTTTTAGCTGTAAGTCGTTATCTGAATTTGTTTCTTTTTAAATGTATCAGTGTGCGTAACACCTTTATTCACATTTACAAATTTGGGTGTGTAAGCCATTTTCAAGAATCAAGAGAAATATAAATATAAAACTGTAATGTATATACATGTGTATATGGTATACATTACCAGTTGACCACCTGTAATAGGCTGCCAGATGAATTGAGCATACATAATGAGCTTTGGAACTAAAAGATTTTCTTTATTAATAGATACTTGATACATATTCAAACTTAACATTAAGTTCCAAAAGAAGAATATGTTCACTTCAAATTTTCTTCTTTTTTTTTCAGATGAAGTTGACATTAGTTGAACTAAGGAACAGTTTAGAAAACAGACTATCTACAAAGGATGTATATCAGATGCATGAAGCATGATCGCAGCTCATTCTCTCACCCCCATAGTCACAAAAGGTGTCACCCCTCATAATGATATCAGAAATCTCATGTTATTATCAAAGGGGTGAGCAGGATTAATTACCATGAAATGTGCAATAAACATTCACCCCTGCAAACAGAAATGGACTGTTCTAGAGAGGGAATATTCTGCATGTTAAAGGATGTGATCCTGATGAGGAAATAGTGAGAGATTAGTGGATTGACCCCCTACAATATTACTGGACTGATCTGATCTGGGCATGTTCCTGGTTGCCTTGAAAGTGAAGTTGAGTCCATTGTCAGGGTAGACAGGATTACCATGATGGGTAAATGTGATATCTTTGACATAGCATGAACTTGCCATTGGAAATGGTGCCATCATCAGTGACAGAAACGTCAAAGTTACCATTGTTTTCATCTCCAGATATTTGATTGTGTTTAACATAAAGGAATTATCAGCTACAGTCTCAACATGATTCAGATGTCATGATATATCACATGACAGACTTGTTGTGACATCATGACAGACTTGTTGTGATGTCATGACACACTTGTTGTGACATCATGACACACTTGTTGTGATGTCATGACACACTTGTTGTGACATCATGACACACTTGTTGTGATGTCATGACACACTTGTTGTGATGTCATGACACACTTGTTGTGACATCATGACAGACTTGTTGTGATGTCATGACACACTTGTTGTGACATCATGACAGACTTGTTGTGATGTCATGACACACTTGTTGTGATGTCATGACACACTTGTTGTGACGTCATGACACACTTGTTGTGATGTCATGACACACTTGTGACATCATGACACACTTGTTGTGATGTCATGACAGACTTGTTGTGACGTCATGACAGACTTGTTGTGACGTCATGACACACTTGTTGTGATGTCATGACACACTTGTTGTGACATCATGACACACTTGTGACGTCATGACACACTTGTGACATCATGACAGACTTGTTGTGACGTCATGACAGACTTGTTGTGACGTCATGACACACTTGTGACATCATGACAGACTTGTTGTGACGTCATGACAGACTTGTTGTGACATCATGACAGACTTGTTGCGATGTCATAAAACCCATGATGAGTGATTGTTATGTAGTAATCATTCCGGTGCCGACAGGTCATATTGACCCTCATTATGGCACTTACTACAATGTGCTTTTAAGTTATTGTGATGGAGAAAATATTGCATTAGATTAATTCATGACAAACTAACATATCTTTTAATATTTGAATGGAATTCTTCATAAACAAGTAAGACCTCCCCATAGACTTACTTAAGACCTCCCCATAGACTTACTTAAGACCTCCTCATAGACTTACTTAAGACCTCCCCATAGACTTACTTAAGACCTCCCCATAGACTTACTTAAGACCTCCTCATAGATTTACTTAAGACCTCCCCATAGACTTACTTAAGATCTCCCAATAGACTTACTTAAGACCTCCTCATAGATTTACTTTAGACCTCCTCATAGATTTACTTCAGACCTCCTGCTATCAGTGCTCGGTCAACTTGGGATGTGTACTTAATATTTTAAAGCTCCAATGACCAGGGTATTGCTGGTTATCTTCACTACTTAATTATATAAGGCAGTATTTGTAGCTTATTTTTCCGATATGAAAATTTTTCAAAGTTAACATCACAAAAACTTTTATATTACAAGGTACACAAACCTGATCCTTAGTTAATGTAAACCCCTTTATCAATTTGTGAACTTTCATTCTTGTGATCCATGAATTTTTCAGTGAAATCTAAATGAATTCATTGGATGTTGTGAAAGTCCTTTTGAATTTATAGTGATGATATAATGCTCTAATAGATGACCAAAAAATACAAAAATACATGACAATAGTATACAGCTGTAGGTCCATGTTTTAGGTTGTTACTATAGTAACATGTGTTTTATCTCGGCCTCAGATGGACTTAATTCTATTATCTACATTGTTGGTGATTACTTATATTTAAAGGGATTCCTTTTTTCATAAAGAAAGTAAAGTATATATTTTTAGCCCACCATCATCAGATGGTGGGCTATTCAAATCGCCCTGCGTCCGTGGTCCGTCGTCCGTCCGTCCGTCCCTCCGTCCGTCCGTCCCTCCGTCCGTCCGTCCGTCCGTCCGTAAACAATTCTTGTTATCGCTATTTCTCAGAAAGTGCTGAAAGGATCTTTCTCAAATTTCATATGTAGGTTCCCCTTGGTGCCTAGTTATGCATATCGCATTTTGAGACCTATCGGAAAACAACATGGCCGACAGGCAGCCATCTTGGATTTTGACAATTGAAGTTTGTTATCGCTATTTCTCAGAAACTGCTGAAGAGATCTTTCTCAAATTTCAGATGTAGGTTCCCCTTGGTGCCTAGTTATGCATATTGCATTTTGAGACCAATCTGAAAACAACATGGCCGACAGGCAGCCATCTTGGATTTTGACAATTGAAGTTTGTTATCGCTATTTCTCAGAAAGTACTGAAGGGATCTTTCTCAAAATTCATATGTAGGTTCCCCTTGGTGCCTAGTTATGCATATCGCATTTTGAGACCAATCGCAAAACAACATGGCCGACAGGCAGCCATCTTGGATTTTGACAATTGAAGTTTGTTATTGCTATTTCTCAGAAAGTACTGAAGGGATCTTTCTCAAATTTCATATGTAGGTTCCCCTTGGTAACAAGTTATGCATATTGCATTTTGAGACCAATCAAAAAAACAACATGGCCGACAGGCAGCCATCTTGGATTTTGACAATTGAAGTTTGTTATTGCTATTTCTCAGAATGCACTGACGAGATCTTTCTCACATTTCATATGTAGGTTCCCCTTGGTGCTTAGTTATGCATATTGCATATTGGGACCAATCAGAAAACAACATGGCCAACAGGCAGCCATCTTGGATTTTGACAATTGAAGTTTGTTATCGCTATTTCTCAGAATGTACTGAAGGGATCTTTCTCAAATTTCATATGTAGGTTTCCCTTGGTGCCTAGTTATGCATATCGCATTTTGAGACCAATCGCAAAACAACATGGCCGACAGGCAGCCATCTTGGATTTTGACAATTGAAGTTTGTTATTGCTATTTCTCAGAAAGTAATGAAGGGATCTTTCTCAAATTTCATATGTAGGTTCCCCTTGGTACCAAGTTATGCATATTGCATTTTGAGACCAATCAGAAAACAACATGGCCGACAGGCAGCCATCTTGGATTTTGACAATTGAAGTTTGTTATCGCTATTTCTCAGAATGTACTAAAGAGATCTTTCTCAAATTTCATATGTATGTTTCCCTTGGTGCCTAGTTATGCATAAAGCATTTTGAGACCTATTTGAAAACAACATGGCCGACAGGCAGCCATCTTGGATTTTGACAATTGAAGTTTGTTATCGCTATTTCTCAGAATGTACTGAAGAGATCTTTCTCACATTTCATATGTAGGTTCCCCTTGGTGCCTAGTTATGCATATTGCATATTGGGACCAATCAGAAAACAACATGGCCGACAGGCAGCCATCTTGGATTTTGACAATTGAAGTTTGTTATCGCTATTTCTCAGAATGTACTGAAGGGATCTTTCTCAAATTTCATATGTAGGTTTCCCTTGGTGCCTAGTTATGCATATCGCATTTTGAGACCAATCGCAAAACAACATGGCCGACAGGCAGCCATCTTGGATTTTGACAATTGAAGTTTGTTATTGCTATTTCTCAGAAAGTACTGAAGGGATCTTTCTCAAATTTCATATGTAGGTTCCCCTTGGTACCAAGTTATGCATATTGCATTTTGAGACCAATCAGAAAACAACATGGCCGACAGGCAGCCATCTTGGATTTTGACAATTGAAGTTTGTTATCGCTATTTCTCAGAATGTACTGAAGGGATCTTTCTCAAATTTCATATGTAGGTTTCCCTTGGTGCCTAGTTATGCATATCGCATTTTGAGACCAATCGCAAAACAACATGGCCGACAGGCAGCCATCTTGGATTTTGACAATTGAAGTTTGTTATTGCTATTTCTCAGAAAGTACTGAAGGGATCTTTCTCAAATTTCATATGTAGGTTCCCCTTGGTACCAAGTTATGCATATTGTATTTTGAGACCAATCAGAAAACAACATGGCCGACAGGCAGCCATCTTGGATTTTGACAATTGAAGTTTGTTATCGCTATTTCTCAGAATGTACTGAAGAGATCTTTCTCAAATTTCATATGTATGTTTCCCTTGGTGCCTAGTTATGCATAAAGCATTTTGAGACCTATTTGAAAACAACATGGCCGACAGGCATCCATCTTGGATTTTGACAATTGAAGTTTGTTATCGCTATTTCTCGGAAAGTAATGAAGGGATCTTTCTCAAACTTCATATGTAGGTTTCCCTCGGTGCCTAGTTATGCATATTGCATTTTGAGACCAGTCAGAAAACAACCTGGCCGACAGGCAGCCATCTTGTATTTTGACAATTGAAGTTTGTTATCGCTATTTTACAGAAGGTACTGAAGGGATCTTTCTCAAATTTCATATTTAGGTTCCCCTTGGTCCCTGGTGTTGCATTTTGGGACCAATCCGAAAACAACATGGCCGACAGACAGCCATTATCGCTAAATCTTAAATTTTATATATAGGTTCCCCTTGTTTGAAAAGTACTAGAGGGCTGTTTCTGAATTTACACAGATTAGTAAGACTTAGAGGAAGGGAAAAGTAGAGAAAAGATCAATCTGACATGGAACCTATAAAGATCATTCAATGGTGGGCGCCAAGATCCCTCTGGGATCTCTTGTCATAGATATTAGCTGCTGCTGAATTTATGTTACCTCCGATATGAGTTTTTAGGCTATTTTAGCGTCCTTGTTCTGTTTTGATAGTAAGCTGTACATTTCTGTGTGTGACAGGATTCTTATTTAGACGGTGTACATATCCAGGATTATGCATACTTGCACGGATGAAATTATTTTATTAAACTTGGCAAAAGGCTCAAATAAAATTAAATATATTACGTGTATATCATTTACATATGTACATGTATATCATAGAGTGGAGCGCTAGCTGTGTGGAAACTTTTTGGGGATTATAGTCCTCTATCTTAACTGTACAAAAATAAAATACATACTGGTATCATCAACAGCTTTTACACCAAGTCACAAAGAAAAAACAACTATGAATTGTGGTAAAAAAAATAATTGGAATTTTTTAAATGTGTGGATTTTTGTTTTTTGTTTTTTTGTTATATTTTTACCATATTTAGTTGACAAATGAAATTAAGGTCAAATCTTGTATATTTATATTGTTTTGTGGCAGCAGTACGAGGTCGATGGGTTAAAATAAACACGGGTCACCAAGTGTAAGGTCAAGGTCAGACATTCTACATCTTACATAAGAGTTTGGTGAAAGTGCATTTATTTAATAGTTAACAACAAATATGATGGTTTTAATTTGTTTATTAAGGGTATATGTTACTTAACATTTTACACCTAGTTTGAGTTGGTAATTATATGTGATAAGTGTTAAATGGTTGATCTAAACTTCTGTGTTACCTTACAGATCTGTTGATTATGTCGTTATTAATGGACTTACAGGTCACATGGGCACCAGGTCACATGGACACCAGGTCACATGGGCACCAGATTCCTGACAAAGCAAGGTCACATAAAACCTTAAAGCAAATGTACATTAAAACTGAGTTTAACAGAACTGTAAAGGAAACCTATTACTGATTTTATGCTTTCTGAAATGTTTGGGAAAGCATATTTTGCTGCTTTGTCTGTCTGTCCATCTGTTCGTCCATCCGTTTGTCCATTATTACATCTGTCCTTGAGTTGTCTCCCTTAAAGCTGCCAGATACCTCATTCTTGTGATGTGTATGAGAATTATCTCCCTTACAGCTCTATGCTTTCCGATACATTTAACCTTGTGATGTGAACGAGAGTTATCTCCCTTCAGGCTCTGTGCTTCCTGGTACATTTTTTTGTGAGGTGTATAAAAATTGTCTCCCTAAGACTGAATATTATATACTACCTCACTGAAATTTTACCTTAAAATTATCTCTTTAGTCCTTCGTCGCCTACCGTCTGCATTCTGTTCACATTTCAAAATTTTCAAGTTCTTCCAGTGGCATTTAGCTCAAATTTGGCCAAATATGATCTTTACTAATTATTTTTACAGAAGTTGTGATGTTGGATCAAATTACATCAATTTATTTAAGTTTGGGAGTGTTTCCGGGATCATTATTATATAGCACATTGTAAAATACATTGTATGATGAATTCCATATAGATTGTCAGTTACTTATTCCAGACAGATTTGTATCATTTTATGTATCTGAAATATATAAGTACAATTTTGTACATATAAACGTTGTTCTTAGGGTGATTATCAGATGTTCCAATGTTTATATTGTATACTACAGGATTACAGTACATCCCAAAGTTAGAGATCTTTATTTATTTGTACATTACTAATTTCACAGGGTTACTGGTAATTCATTGTATCAGATATTTTAGTGAACATTTTTAGAAAAAAAAAACCATTATATTTCATATACTGAGAGATGGAATTATTTTGTCACACTGACCAAGCTTTCTAGGTTTAACTACACAATACATCACATGCATTAACAATTTAAATTAATCAGTACATGTTATCAAAAAAAATAGTTAATAACTTGGAAGTGTACATGTAGCCATGCAATTAAGTTGATCACTCCGGGGGGTTTTGTCAAACTACGTGTATTGTCATCTGGTATTTTCTTTTTTAATTATTTTGAAATATTCATTTCAACCTGAAGATGTTTTTATTTGTTACATTAATGTTTATAGATATTCTTTGCAATAATTTCTTCTTTTTATTTTTTTTTTTTTTTTGTTATTTTTGGTTTTGGTCCAGGAAGTTTAAACTGTTTATCTGTGATGGTGCATTTTTCATTCCTCATTATTCTCTGGGCCCCCCTAGGACGTGATTTAATTTCTCTCGCCCCCTTAAGGATGTGACTTCTCTGTCACCCCTAGGATGTGATTTCTCTCGCCCCCTTAAGGATGTGACTTCTCTGTCACCCCTAGGATGTGATTTAATTTCTCTCGCCCCCTTAAGGATGTGACTTCTCTGTCACCCCTAGGATGTGATTTAATTTCTCTCGCCCCCTTAAGGATGTGACTTCTCTGTCACCCCTAGGACGTGATTTAATTTCTCTCGCCCCCATAAGGATGTGACTTCTCTGTCACCCCTAGGGCGTGTTTAATTTGCCCCCTTAAGGATGTAACGTCTTGATCAACCCTGAGAGTCATGAAGTTTCGTTGATTGGATGAAGTCATCCCTCACTTCAAGTGTAAGAGGAAATTTCATTGAATGGATGAAGTCATCCCTTACTTCAAGTGTAAGATGAAGTTTCATTGATTGGACGAAGTCATCACTTTCTTTGTGTAAGATGAAGTTTCATTTATTGGACGAAGTCATCACTTTCTTTGTGTAAGAGGAAGTTTCATTTATTGGACGAAGTCATCGCTTTCTTTGTGTAAGATGAAGTTTCATTGATGGGATGAAGTCATCATCCTGTCTCTTGATTCTGTATCATTATGTATTTAGTGTGAGTATGGTGTCGCCTTTTTAAGTGTTACAATAGGTCCATTGTGATGTAGCTGCCTTATCAGTTGAAGCTTGCTCTAGTCAGAATCCCAAGTTGTTGTTTAACATCTGACATTGGGTCAACACACACATAGTTTTACAGACACTATGTAAATGCATTTTAAACCAACTCAAGATATTAATTATATCAATATTTCTTATTTCTTCTCTATCAAATGACATGTCCTCAAATACTTCCTTACGATTTTCCAAAGGAAAGTATTTGATAGAAGACCCTTAACTTGGATACACACTTAAATCCAGTTATGTTTTATTTTTGAAAATTTAAAGTTCAGGACTTTCCTTAAGTAATGAATGTTAACAAAACGTGGACCTGAAGAACATCCATTGTTGAATTGATGGACCATTGTCTGTCCCTTTGCCACACTTTGTTTGTGTCCCAAAAATATTTCGAATTTCAAACATTACCTTTTTAATTTGGGGCCAAATCCTTCAGGCTGAATATGGCAGGTGTCTAAAGCAAACCAGACTGATTATGAGACAGGTACGATATCTAAACATATCTGTGTACGTAACATCCAGGGAGTTAACTGTGGGAGTTAACCGTGGGAGTTAACCGTGATCATCAGACAGGTACCATGTCTAAACATATCTGTGTACGTAACATCCAGGGAGTTAACCGTGGGGGTTAACCGTGGGAGTTAACCGTGGGGGTTAACCGTGGGAGTTAACCGTGATCATCAGACAGGTACCATGTCTAAATGTAGCTGTGTACGTAACATCCAGGGAGTTAACCGTGGGAGTTAACCGTGGGGGTTTACTGTGGGGGTTTACTGTGGGAGTTAACCGTGATCATCAGACAGGTACCATGTCTAAATGTAGCTGTGTACGTAACATCCAGGGAGTTAACCGTGGGAGTTAACCGTGGGGGTTTACTGTGGGGGTTTACTGTGGGAGTTAACCGTGATCATCAGACAGGTACCATGTCTAAACATATCTGTGTACGTAACATCCAGGGAGTTAACCGTGGGGGTTAACCGTGGGAGTTAACCGTGGGGGTTAACCGTGGGAGTTAACCGTGATCATCAGACAGGTACCATGTCTAAATGTAGCTGTGTACATAACATCCAGGGAGTTAACCGTGGGGGTTTACTGCGGGAGTTAACCCTGATCATCAGACAGGTACGATATCTAAACATATCTGTGTACGTAACATCCAGGGAGTTAACCGTGGGGGTTTACTGCGGGAGTTAACCGTGATCATCAGACAGGTACGATATCTAAACATATCTGTGTACGTAACATCCAGGGAGTTAACCGTGGGGGTTTACTGCGGGAGTTAGCCGCGATCATCTTGCTCAAAGTTAAGGTCCATGATCTATATACTGTACCTCCCAACCAACCTGCCTATATTGTACAACTGGACATCATTCCCAGATTCATGATATTTAATGTCATTTTATATTAAAAATTGAATTTTTTTTTGGTCTTTATCATATTTTAAGGTACAGAAACGTCAGGTGTATTTATAGAAAAACGTCAGGTGTATTTATAGAAACGTCAGGCGTATTTATAGAAACATCATGTGTATTTATAGAAACGTCAGGTGTATTTATAGAAACAGCAGATGTAATATTTTCTTGGTTCTGTGATGGTCACAAATTAACATAACATTAACATCTTTCTACACAAAGATAGTTTCATATTTTACAGAATGTGAAATTCCTACAAACATTAAAATACAGATTCATGTTAAAATTCTTTATATTTATCAGTTGATATTTCTTATTGAGAAATAAGGACCAGAAGACACGTCTTAATGATACTTGATAAAGTTGTTGTGAGGCATTTTATTCTAGCTGATCAGATTGTACGGCATTATTACAGACATCAATGGCATTCTATATTTGTAAAATTGATCTGATTGGACAATTTTGTATGTTGTTATTAATATATGATAGATTCCTATGTACAGTGTATATAAAGCTGGGATCATTTAGCCTTTATCAGACATTTAATGAGGTTAGCTGTCATTTTGTTTGTGAAACCACAAACATCATTGTCATCAATTAAAAATATTTCTTGTTAAATTATTTGTTAAAATGTGCAGTAGCGTCATATTTTAAAATAAATTGAAAACCTGATTAAAACAAATTTGTTATTGTTAATTCTGCTAAATTACTGCAATTAAGACACTATACAGAAATGTAGACGGAATCATTTACATTATACAGAAATGTAGACGGAATCATTTACATTATACAGAAATGTAGACGGAATCATTTACATTATACAGAAATGTAGACGGAATCATTTACATTATACAGAAATGTAGATGGAATCATTTACATTATACAGAAATGTAGACAGGGAATCATTTACATTATACAGAAATGTAGACGGAATCATTTACATTATACAGAAATGTAGACGGAATCATTAACACTGTACAGAAATGTAGACGGAATCATTAACACTGTACAGAAATGTAGACAGGGAATCATTTACATTATACAGAAATGTAGACAGGGAATCATTTACATTATACAGAAATGTAGACGGAATCATTTACATTATACAGAAATGTAGACGGAATCATTAACATTATACAGAAATGTAGACAGGGAATCATTTACATTATACAGAAATGTAGACGGAATCATTTACGTTATACAGAAATGTAGACGGAATCATTTACATTATACAGAAATGTAGACAGGGAATCATTTACATTATACAGAAATGTAGACGGAATCATTTACATTATACAGAAATGTAGACAGGGAATCATTAACACTGTACAGAAATGTAGACGGAATCATTTACATTGTACAGAAATGTAGACGGAATCATTTACGTTATACAGAAATGTTGACGGAATCATTTACATTATACAGAAATGTAGACAGGGAATCATTTACATTATACAGAAATGTAGACGGAATCATTTACATTATACAGAAATGTAGATGGAATCATTTACGTTATACAGAAATGTAGACGGAATCATTTACATTATACAGAAATGTAGACGGAATCATTTACATTATACAGAAATGTAGACGGAATTATTAACACTACAGAAATGTAGACGGAATCATTTACATTATACAGAAATGTAGACAGGGAATCATTTACATTATACAGAAATGTAGACAGGGAATCATTTACATTATACAGAAATGTAGACGGAATCATTTACATTATACAGAAATGTAGACGGAATCATTAACACTGAACAGAAATGTAGTCGGAATCATTTACATTATACAGAAATGTAGACAGGGAATCATTTACATTATACAGAAATGTAGACGGAATCATTTACATTATACAGAAATGTAGATGGAATCATTAACACTGTACCGAAATGTAGACTTAGTCTCTGTCACACTGACCACGGGTCACTTAGTCCCGGTCACACACTGACAATGGGTCACTTAGTCTCGGTCCCACACTGACCACGGGTCACTTAGTTCTGGTCACACACTGACCACGGGTCACTTAGTTCCGGTCACACACTGACCACGGGTCACTTAGTTCCGGTCACACACTGACAATGGGTCACTTAGTCCCGGTCACACACTGACCACGGGTCACTTAGTTCCGGTCACACACTGACCACGAGTCACCTTGTCCCGGTCACACACTGACCACGGGTCACTTAGTTCCGGTCACACACTGGCCACGGGTCTCTTAGTCCCGGCCACACACTGACAACGGGTCTTTTAGTCCCGGTCACACTGACCACAGGTCATTTAGTCCCGTCACACACTGACCATGGGTCATTTAGTCCCGGTCACACACTGACCACGGGTCATTTAGTCCCGGTCACACACTGACAACGGGTCACTAAGTCGCGGCCACACACTGACCACGGGTCACTTAGTTCCGGTCACACACTGACCACGGGTCACTTAGTCCCGTCACATACTGACAATGGGTCACAGTCTCGATCACATACTGACAATGGGTCACTTAGTCCCGGACACACACTGACCACCGGTCACTTAGTTCCGGTCACATACTGACAATGGGTCACTTAGTCCCGGTCACACACTGACAATGGGTCACTTAGTCTCGGTCCCACACTAACCACGGGTCACTTAGTTCCGGTCACACACTGACCACGGGTCACTTAGTCCCGGTCACACACTGACAACGGGTCACTTAGTCCCGGTCACACACTGACAACTGGTCACTTAGTCCCGGTCACACACTGACCGGGGGTCACTTAGTCCCGGTCACACACTGACAATGGGTCACTTAGTCTCGGTCACACACTGACCACGGGTCATTTAGTCCCGGTCACACACTGACCACGGGTCACCTAGTCCCGGTCACACACTGACCACGGGTCACCTAGTCCCGATCACACACTGACCATGGGTCACTTAGTCCCGGTCACACACTGACCGCGGGTCATTTAGTCTCGGTCACACACTGACCACGGGTCATTTAGTCCCGGTCACACACTGACCACGGGTCATTTAGTCCCGTCACACACTGACCACGGGTCAATTAGTCCCGGTCACACACTGACCACGGGTCATTTAGTCCCGGTCACACACTGACAACGGGTCACTTAGTCGCGGCCACACACTAACCACGGGTCACTTAGTCTCGATCACATACTGACAACGGGTCACTTAGTCTCGATCACATACTGACAATGGGTCACTTAGTCCCGGTCACACACTGACCGGCGGTCACTTAGTTCCGGTCACACACTGACCACGGGTCACTTAGTCCCGGTCACACACTGACCACGGGTCACTTAGTCCCGTCACATACTGACCACGGGTCACTTAGTCCCGGTCACACACTGACAATGGGTCATTTAGTCCCGTTAACACATTGGCCACGTGTCACTTAGTCGCGGCCACACACTGACCACGGGTCACTTAGTCCCGGTCACACACTGACCACGGGTCATTTAGTCCCGTCACACACTGACCATGGGTCACTTAGTTCCGGTCACACACTGACCACGGGTCATTTAGTCCCGATCACACACTGACCATGGGTCACTTAGACCCGGTCACACACTGACAACGGGTCACTTAGTCCCGGTCACACACTGACAACGGGTCACTTAGTCCCGGTCACACACTGACAACGGGTCACTTAGTCCCGGTCACACACTGACCAAGGGTCATTTAGTCCCGGTCACACACTGACCACGGGTCACTTAGTCCCGGTCACACACTGACCACGGGTCACTTAGTCCCGGTCACACACTGACAACGGGTCACTTAGTCCCGTCACACACTGACCATGGGTCACTTAGTTCCGGTCACACACTGACCACGGGTCATTTAGTCCCGATCACACACTAACCATGGGTCACTTAGACCCGGTCACACACTGACAACGGGTCACTTAGTCCCGGTCACACACTGACAACGGGTCACTTAGTCCCGGTCACACACTGACCACGGGTCACTTAGTCCCGGTCACACACTGACCACGGGTCATTTAGTCCCGGTCACACACTGACTACGGGTCACTTAGTCCCGGTCACACACTGACCACGGGTCACTTAGTCCCGGTCACACACTGACAATGGGTCATTTAGTCCCGGTCACACACTGGCCACGGGTCATTTAGTCCCGGTCACACACTGGCCACGGGTCACTTAGTCCCGGTCACACACTGACCACCGGTCACTTAGTTCCGGTCACACACTGACCACGGGTCACTTAGTCCCGGTCATACACTGACCACGGGTCATTTAGTCCCGGTGACACACTGAAAACGGGTCAATTAGTCCCGGTCACACACTGACCACGGGTCATTTAGTCCCGTCACACACTGACCACGGGTCATTTAGTCCCGGTCACACACTGACCTCGGGTCACTTAGTCCCGTCACATACTGACCTCGGGTCACTTAGTCCCGGTCACACACTGACAACGGGTCACTTAGTCCCGTCACACACTGACCATGGGTCATTTAGTCCCGGTCACACACTGACCACGGGTCATTTAGTCCCGGTCACACACTGACAACGGGTCACTTAGTCGCGGCCAGACGCTGACCATGGGTCACTTAGTCCCGGTCACACACTGAGCACGGGTCATTTAGTCCCGGTGACACACTGACCACGGGTCATTTAGTCCCGTCACACACTGACCACGGGTCAATTAGTCCCGGTCACACACTGACCACGGGTCATTTAGTCCCGGTCACACACTGACAACGGGTCACTTAGTCGCGGCCACACACTAACCACGGGTCACTTAGTCTCGATCACATACTGACAACGGGTCACTTAGTCTCGATCACATACTGACAATGGGTCACTTAGTCCCGGTCACACACTGACCGGCGGTCACTTAGTTCCGGTCACACACTGACCACGGGTCACTTAGTCCCGGTCACACACTGACCACGGGTCACTTAGTCCCGTCACATACTGACCACGGGTCACTTAGTCCCGGTCACACACTGACAATGGGTCATTTAGTCCCGTTAACACATTGGCCACGTGTCACTTAGTCGCGGCCACACACTGACCACGGGTCACTTAGTCCCGGTCACACACTGACCACGGGTCATTTAGTCCCGTCACACACTGACCATGGGTCACTTAGTTCCGGTCACACACTGACCACGGGTCATTTAGTCCCGGTCACACACTGACAACGGGTCACTTAGTCCCGGTCACACACTGACAACGGGTCACTTAGTCCCGGTCACACACTGACCATGGGTCACTTAGTCCCGGTCACACACTGACCACGGGTCATTTAGTCCCGGTCACACACTGACAACGGGTCACTTAGTCCCGGTCACACACTGACCACGGGTCACTTAGTCCCGGTCACACACTGACAATGGGTCATTTAGTCCCGGTCACACACTGGCCACGGGTCATTTAGTCCCGGTCACACACTGGCCACGGGTCACTTAGTCCCGGTCACACACTGACCACCGGTCACTTAGTTCCGGTCACACACTGACCACGGGTCACTTAGTCCCGGTCATACACTGACCACGGGTCATTTAGTCCCGGTGACACACTGAAAACGGGTCAATTAGTCCCGGTCACACACTGACCACGGGTCATTTAGTCCCGTCACACACTGACCACGGGTCATTTAGTCCCGGTCACACACTGACCTCGGGTCACTTAGTCCCGTCACATACTGACCTCGGGTCACTTAGTCCCGGTCACACACTGACAACGGGCCACTTAGTCCCGTCACACACTGACCATGGGTCATTTAGTCCCGGTCACACACTGACCACGGGTCATTTAGTCCCGGTCACACACTGACAACGGGTCACTTAGTCGCGGCCAGACGCTGACCATGGGTCACTTAGTCCCGGTCACACACTGAGCACGGGTCATTTAGTCCCGGTGACACACTGACCACGGGTCATTTAGTCCCGTCACACACTGACCACGGGTCAATTAGTCCCGGTCACACCCTGACAACGGGTCACTTAGTCCCGGCCACACACTTACCACGGGTCATTTAGTCCCGTCACACACTGACCACGGGTCATTTAGTCCCGGTCACACACTGACCTCGGGTCACTTAGTCCCGGTCACACACTGACCACTGGTCACTTAGTCCCGTCACATACTGACCATGGGTCACTTAGTCTCGGTCACACACTGACCACGGGTCATTTAGTCCCGGTCACACACTGACCACCGGTCACTTAGTCCCGGTCATACACTGACAACGGGTCACTTAGTCCCGGTCACACACTGACCACTGGTCACTTAGTCCCGTCACATACTGACCATGGGTCACTTAGTCTCGGTCACACACTGACCACGGGTCATTTAGTCCCGGTCACACACTGACAATGGGTCACTTAGTCCCGGTCACACACTGACAACGGGTCACTTAGACCCGGTCACACACTGGCCACGGGTCACTTAGTCCCGGTCACACACTGGCCACGGGTCACTTAGTCCCGGTCACACACTGACAATGGGTCACTTAGTCCCGGTCACACACTGACAACGGGTCACTTAGTCCCGGTCACACACTGACCACGGGTCACTTAGACCCGGTCACACACTGGCCACGGGTCACTTAGTCCCGTCACGCACTGACAACGGGTCACTTAGTCCCGGTCACACACTGACCACGGGTCACTTAGACCCGGTCACACACTGGCCACGGGTCACTTAGACCCGGTCACACACTGGCCATGGGTCACTTAGTCCCGGTCACACACTGACCACGGGTCACTTAGTCCCGGTCACACACTGACCACCGGTCATTTAGTTCCGGTCACACACTGACCACGGGTTACTTAGTCCCGTCACACACTGACAATGGGTCACTTAGTCCCGGTCACACACTGACAACGGGTCACTTAGACCCGGTCACACACTGGCCACGGGTCACTTAGTCCCGGTCACACACTGGCCACGGGTCACTTAGTCCCGGACACACACTGACAATGGGTCACTTAGTCCCGGTCACACACTGACCACGGGTCACTTAGACCCGGTCACACACTGGCCACGGGTCACTTAGTCCCGTCACACACTGACAACGGGTCACTTAGTCCCGGTCACACACTGACCACGGGTCACTTAGACCCGGTCACACACTGGCCACGGGTCACTTAGACCCGGTCACACACTGGCCATGGGTCACTTAGTCCCGGTCACACACTGACCACGGGTCACTTAGTCCCGGTCACACACTGACCACGGGTCACTTAGACCCGGTCACACACTGGCCACGGGTCACTTAGACCCGGTCACACACTGGCCATGGGTCACTTAGTCCCGGTCACACACTGACCACGGGTCACTTAGTCACGGTCACACACTGACAATGGGCCACTTAGTCTCGGTCACACACTGACCACGGGTCACTTAGTCCCGGTCACACACTGACCACGGGTCACTTAGACCCGGTCACACACTGGCCACGGGTCACTTAGTCCCGTCACACACTGACCACGAGTCACTTAGTCCCGGTCACACACTGACCACGGGTCACTTAGTCCCGGTCACACACTGGCCACGGGTCACTTAGACCCGGTCACACACTGGCCATGGGTCACTTAGTCCCGGTCACACACTGACCACGGGTCACTTAGTCACGGTCACACACTGACGATGGGACACTTAGTCTCGGTCACACACTGACCACGGGTCACTTAGTCCCGGTCACACACTGACCACGGGTCACTTAGACCCGGTCACACACTGGCCACGGGTCACTTAGTCCCGTTACACACTGACCACGAGTCACTTAGTCCCGGTCACACACTGGCCACGGGTCACTTAGACCCGGTCACACACTGGCCATGGGTCACTTAGTCCCGGTCACACACTGGCCACGGGTCATTTAGTCCCGGTCACACACTGACCACGAGTCACTTAGTCCCGGTCACACACTGACAACGGGTCATTTAGTCCCGGTCACACCTGACAACGGGTCACTTAGTCCCGGTCACACACTGACAATGGGTCATTTAGTCCAGGTCACACTGACAACTCCATCATCAATTTAGAGTTAAATACCAGTTAACTGAATACTGTTGGTTTAGGTTTTCTTTCTCCTGGGACAGAAACCTCGACGTGGAGGCTAACACCTCGGAGCAGAATAGCTCGCGACATGTATCCGAATATCAGAACCACTGTTTAAAGTTCGCCCGAGACAGACGACATTCTGGAACAACTTAATGTCGGACGATCTTACGTACTTTATGACACGCGGATGTCTGAAATCTCTCAGGATTTGGTTGGAAACTCTCAGACTACTTGCCAACATACTGTTGTATTACAAGTGTGTGGAATACGTTTTAATAATGTCTTCCGACAGTGAAGGTGTGTTTAACACAGTCCGTGTACAGTACATTTGGAGCACCAACGTCCAGTATTGAAACGGATTACATTCAAATAATGTGATTGATTTATTGAAGAAAGTTATTACAGTTGTATCTTTGGTAGAATGAAATGAATCAAATCATCCAAATTGTGAGAAAGCTATATTTCAACATCACATCTAAGATGTTTTCGTCAAAGATAAATCAGGATTCTATTTCTGGGATTATACATGTATCTCTCCAGGGATATATGGTACGAAAGACATTACCGTAAATATTCGCGTATAGTGCGCACTCGTGCATCACATTCATGGCATCAATGCAATCTGACCGGCAAAGGCTTCTACCTGCGTATAACGCGCAGTGGATACGGTAAGCGAACATAAAATGTGGGGGAAACGTCAGATTTCAACTACAACTACAAATGTAACTGCCAATATTGAAAATTCAGAGGAAATATAATTAATGCTGGAAATGTGTCTCTCGGTGTTTACATATGTATGTCTCGTGTGATCAGAGAATTTCGTTCTTCTGTTCAAGAGGAAACAAATTATAGTGCATGGGAAATCGACTCCGAGAACATAAATACCGGTAGACTGTCTTGATTTTTTCTTCATTTTAACCAGTTTTATTGCATAAACAATACACAAAAGGATTGGACGCAAATTATCACAACTTATCAATGTCCTGTCCGTAATACAATTATACATATAACTTATCAATGTCCTACCCGTAATACAATTATACATATAACTTATCAATGTCCTCTCTATAATACAATTATACATATAACTTATCAATGTCCTCTCCGTAATACAATTATACATATAACTTATCAATGTCCTCTCCGTAATACAATTATACATATAACTTATCAATGTCCTCTCCGTAATACAAGTATACATATAACTTATCAATGTCCTCTCCGTAATACAATTATACATATAACTTATCAATGTCCTCTCCGTAATACATATAACTTATCAATGTCCTCTCTATAATACAATTATACATATAAATTATCAATGTCCTCTCCGTAATACAATTATACATATAACTTATCAATGTCCTCTCCGTAATACAACTATACATATAACTTATCAATATCCTCTCCGTAATACAATTATACATATAAATTATCAATGTCCTCTCCGTAATACAATTATATATATAACTTATCAATGTCCTCTCCGTAATACAATTATACATATAACTTATCAATGTCCTCTCCGTAATACAATTATATATATAACTTATCAATGTCCACTCCGTAATACAATTATACATATAACTTATCAATGTCCTCTCCGTAATACAATTATACATATAACTTATCAATGTCCTCTCCGTAATACAATTATACATATAACTTATCAATGTCCTATCCGTAATACAATTATATATATAACTTATCAATGTCCACTCCGTAATACAATTATATATATAACTTATCAATGTCCTATCCGTAATACAATTATATATATAACTTATCAATGTCCTATCCGTAATATAATTATATATATAACTTATCAATGTCCTCTCCGTAATACAATTATACAATGTACATATAACTTGTAGGTGGATTGAGAATACATTTTAAAAGATAACGGGCAGGCAGTTGACACTATGAATATTAAACATGTACCTAAATAAATATTTCGCTACAAACAATAAAGTCTGGAACATGTTGCAAATAACCTTGTTTGATTTTATATCTAATGAATGATCACCATACATAAGGCTTTCGTATGTAATATTACTATACCATCATATATGTCTTAGTATTTTATTTATTTCTTTGTACATTGCATAATGGACAATGAAATATAAAATGTTTTCCGTCCTCTATACTATGTCCACATCGACAGGACGGACTGTTAATTAGGTTGATACGGAATAAATCATTAAGATTACTAACATTATTACGAATACGATAATGTAAAATGTTTACTCTCCTTTTACCGTACTATTTAAAACTTTATCATATGAGGGTAAATTAGAAGGTTTTATCGATCTAGATAGAGTAAGGCGATAATGAGGAATTTGATATTCGTCTCTATTTCTGAGATTATAAACAAAGAGATCAGACACTTTCGGGGGAAGAAGAGACACACGATTGTTTAGTGAATCGCACGATTGAATTCTATAAAAAGATACTGAGTTTTCTGATTTTTTCTACGTTCTTTTAAGAATTGCCAATTTATAATTCCTGATAGAGTCGAAATCTACTTGTAAAAATGGGCAAACCTGTACGTTTTCAATACAGTCTGTGTCTCCTTCGTTGCAATTATCCCAAACCTCATAATCATGTTCTAGAAGAGGCCAAACATACATAGAAATAGCTTCTCCGTATCTTTCTATTTGAAATATATCTCAGTTTTAAAGTCTATTACAATTTGGAGAGTGACATGTTACTCACAGTACTAGAGTGTATTCGCATGTTAAAATAAGGCAAGGATTAGTTAGAGTCATCAAGATCAGCAACAAACTCAAAATATCTGTTCAAAACTACACATTTACAGTAATAATCGTATACTACTGTATTGGATATATTATCAAATAATTGGGGTATGTCTGTATTTAACTTTTATTAACATTTGCATAATCTTCCAATAATTTCTTGGGCTGTTATCATTTGTAGCTATCAAAACATCAATAAATTCAGTTAAAAATATTTTAAGGGGGCATTCCTTTGTTTGAATAAAGTTGAGGTCGTCAAAATTAAACTTACTGGAAAATATGTATTTTTTCCAAGTATAAACAGTTATAGCACTTGCATTAATACGGCAGTTTTACTTTAAAATAAACCAAAGTTCTTCGAGTATCAAGTCCTGAAAATTCTTAATTCGACCCGAAGTATCACTATTTACCGAAAAGACATACGGTATTTGTCTACAATACGCATTTTTCTTGTACATTTCGGCCTTAATTTCAGACTAATGCCCTAGTTACGTCAGACTAGTGCCCTCACACCAGACTCAGTGAGACTAGTGCCCTCACACCAGACTAGTGCCCTAGTGACTGTATATCAGGTTGGGACCCTCACACCAGACTAGTGCCCTCGTTACTGTATATCAGACAAGTGCCCTCACACCAGACTAGTGCCCTAGTGACTGTATATCAGACAAGTGCCCTCACACCAGACTAGTGCCCTCGTTACCGTATATCAGACAAGTGACCTCACACCAGACTAGTGCCCTCACACCAGCCTAATGCCCTAGTGACTGTATATCAGGTTGGGACCCTCACACCAGACTAGTGCCCTCGTTACCGTATATCAGACAAGTGCCCTCACACCAGACTAGTGCCCTCGTTACCGTATATCAGACAAGTGCCCTCACACCAGACTAGTGACCTGTATATCAGACAAGTGCCCTCACACCAGACTAGTGCCCTCACACCAGCCTAATGCCCTAGTGACTGTATATCAGGTATGGGGGGGGGGGTGTCAATACCGAAGACCAAATATTATTAGGTGTAGAACTGACTTAATGCCATGATACAATGGTGTGGATTCGGAAAGGGACGTGACGTCAACTAGGTATGACAAGAAATAATTTCGATTCGAGACTGTCCAGGTGTGAAACAGTGACGACAAATGCTGAATCCTCTCCTGTCTGTAGGAGACTGTTACACACCTAGGTCGGCTCGTGTAGCTGCAACATATGAGTTAGTTAATTAATCATTATAGTATTGTTTTCCGAGAGTGTTAGCTAATTAGTATTGTTTTCCGAGAGTGTTAGCTAATTAGTACTGTTCTATAGTTCTTACTGCAGTTTGGTTAAACTTGTTTGCTATAATCATAAATTCCTATTATTAGTGTTTAGTAAGATATTAGCTCTCTCTCTCTCTCTCTCTCTCTCTCTCTCTCTCTCTCTCTCTCTCTCTCTCTCTCTCTCTCTCTCTCTCTCTCTCTCTCTCGTCATGATTGTCTTGTGTACATTTGACTAAAACGTCTCTATATTTGATTCACGATGCTGTACGAGCATGACCTTAAATTAATTCGTGCAATTTGACTATTTATAAATTCAATTTGACTATTTATAAATTCAATTTGACTATTTATAAATTCAATTTGACTATTTATAAATTCAATTTATAAATTCAATTTGACTATTTATAAATTCAATTTGACTATTTATAAATTCAATTTGACTATTTATAAATTCAAATTCAATTTGACTATTTATAAATTCAATTTGACTATTTATAAATTCAGTTGTCTGCAATCAGGGACGTATATATATTATACGTCCCTGCTGCAATACATGCTTCCCTTGTGATATTTTGTTGTTTTACTAATTTTAGCTCTCTTCTATAAAGTCGTAAGAATACCTCTACTGTGGGATAAATTTGTTAACGGCTCGAAATAAAAATCGTATCTGTAGTTCAAATTGTATCTATAATATAATAATTAAAAAGTATATAGATTTATCATGTTCCAGCATATATATAACCCTCATGTACATGCTTGCAATTCCGAAAATATTAATCTGTTTTAGAGGTTTGAATTTTAATAAGCAATCCCAATATTTAATGCATAAAACACTATGTATAGAATCTCTGTATGCATATAGATCAACTCTGTATGTCACTTACTATTAAATATGTATGAATATGTAAATTTTACTTAAACCTAGACACGCGCGGTTTACCTTTCTGACCCAGCGCAATTTAGTACACAACATATTCATCACTAGATCAACGCAATTTATTCACTAGAAATTCTATCTTTTATTCCCTGTGTGTAGATTTAATGAACGTTTTATTTCATTATAAAGTACAGGTTCATGTGACGTAATCTTACCGACATGCACAGTAACACTAGATTTTGCTGGAACTTCGTGTGAAGCAAATAAATGAACTGAAAAGTGTATGAATACTAATCTTGAATGAATCTATTTAAAATTCAGATTGCTACAATCCATTGGAGTTCTAAAAGTGTTAAAGTTGCATGCATGTTGTTGTTGTTTAATTGAATATCAACATCAGGAGATCTATTTGCATATAAATTACTGCCACTGACGAAATCTGTGTCGACGCATATCCGATAGATCAGTGGACCAATCAGAACGCGAGAGTCTACACCTAGGGAGAAACTTCGGCATTGTTCGGCAAGTGCTAGATTTGGTTTGTTTACTGTGTTGTATATTGCGAGACAAGTCGCTTACAGTTAACGCCAGTGTATTGCTGTGATTCCTGTCCTATCCTAGTCCGTGATTATCGAGCAAGCTAACTGTAAGTATCGTTAAATTGTTTGAAAACCTATGTTATATCACTTGTAGACTTCTAGCGCGTGACCTTACGAAAAATAATCGCAAGATATTATTATTCAAAATGGCGGCGACTATTTCTCCTAATGAAAGAGCGTGTATAATTACCATTTTTACATATTCATAATTCCAGTTTTAGCATAATGTATTCTGTCTTATATGTAATAAATCTTACATCATGACACTACGATGATATAGCACGATTTAATATTATAGATATTACAGAGATAGTATGCTAAACGATGGCATTATATAGACTATATTCACCAGTGATATTACGGAAGGCTTGTTTTTTGGAAAGCTAAGTCTTCATGCAAATATGAGGGTCACGGTTTTTATAGGTAGGCCTACCTATGTATTCGCATATCATCACGTGTCCAATATTTACAGTTGCCCAGGTATTAATTGTCTGATGGAACTAGCGATGACCATGTTTTCTGAAACTTCCGACGTCATGTGTCACACACATTAGGTCTAGCACGATGTCTATGTGTTAGATATTGACCGATTTTTTTTCTGGAGGCGGGCGACAGCCATTATGCCAAAAAATTCGTAAGGCATCGTCGACAGAAGAAGAGACGTCGGCATTATCGGCATTATGAACGTGTAAAGCACCTGCAGTGGACAATGCATTACGTACGGAAGGAGATTGGTCTAACGTCGACTGACACCCGGTACTAGGCCTACCACGCGCAGTACCCGGTGTTTATGATAGTAGATGATAGGCTAGATCTAATAATTACACAGTAGGCCTATAGCCGTACATTGTTCACGTTAACTTGCATTATGCAAATTTAGAACATTGACGACAATGAATTAAAGAAATGAAATAAAAAAGGCAGTCTTAACAGGGCAGGAAGACATTTTTCAGCATCACTGGTCCTTCGAGCATAGTGGTCCAATTAAACTGAATTAGTAGTGTCTTCAATTACTCTAAGTGAAAGGTAAATTTTTTGAGAAATTTGCACTTGCCAATCGGGCAAGTAGTCACTAGTCACCAATATTTACTTCCCCACAGACCAAATCTACTGGCCCCGGGCCATCGGACCTGGGTTTTTTCACGCCCTGCTTAATAAATACCAGTAGAGGAGGCTAGTTAATGATGACAGGTAATTTGTCATCACATATTGTTATGGAACTGGGCTGGGTGCTGGTGGCCATGTAGCTCAAATAGTTTGGAGGTCCTGTGTTTGAGGCCTGGACGGGTTGTTGCATTTTCCTTTCCTATTACATTTGGCGCCCAGCTAAATACCCTAGGAAAGTGGTATAGGGCCTAAGTGTGAGTATTCAGCGTCGAAGACTTTGTTGAAGGACGTCGGAGGAATGTATCAAAACTGGGCTGCGCAAAATGCAGCTTGTGACCAGGTAGCTCAAATGAATGGTTAGAGCGTCAATCTAGAATTCGGAGGTCCCAGTTCAAGTCCCAGTCTGATCGTTGCATTTTCCTTCTTGTTGCTTAAATATAAAGCTCTTAATCGCCTATTGATAATGAATTATATTTTCTTATCTGAAATTAACAATGTTGAATAATGTTTAATTTCCCTGGTAATTTGACTGTCTCACCTTTTCTGTACCATAACAAAAACGAAAACTTGGAATGTGTGACGTCTACATTTGAAAACTTTAATTAATGTGTTTGTTAATTTTGGCAAAACGTGAAAAATGCATGCTTCAGGAAAACATAAGCTCATGAGGATCATATTGACATTGAAATGCTTGTTAGATTGTATTAATTGTCAATATCACTGATCTGTATGACAGATAAATATTCATGCTTCCCATTGGGCAGGAATGTGTTTTCCCCCATACATTCTATTTGGCGCTCAAATGTGTTTTCCCCCATACATTCTATTTGGCGCCCAACTAAAATCCGACGGTGTTGATATTGAGAGGCTCCAGTTGAGATTTGTATAAATTTAAAAAAGAGAGAGAGAGAGATTATATATATGTGCCCTGCAGTACATTAACATTAAGGAATAATTCTTGTTTTTTTATCGTTTTTTTTTTTTGACAGATATTTCATAATGACGCACTTAATGTGCATCATTGTGTAAAGAAAATGTAGTTTATATACATATACACTGTAACACACCAGTTAACGATAAAAAACAAACATTATTCCTTACATATACACTGTAACACACCAGTTAACGATAAAAATCAAACATTATTCCTTACATATATACTGTAGCACACCAGTTAACGATAAAAAACAAACATTATTCCTTACATTTATATTTTAACCTTTGTTTTTATTTAATGTTATTGAAAAATTGAATTGGCATCCTTTTTTTTATAATTCTTTTATTTTTTGAAGATTTTTACATATTAAAACAATAGACATGGATGACAAAGATAAAAAAGAAAGAAAAAAAACATACATACACACACTCTTACACATACATGCTGTGATGATGATGATGATGATCATCATCATCATCTTGCATCATCATCATCATGTATCATATAAGTAAACATGCATTATCATCATATATTATCACCATCATGCATCATTATCAGCATATATCATCATCACACATCATCATATATCATCATCATCACACATCATTATCAGCATATATCATCATCACACATCATCATATATCATCATCATCATCACACATCATCATTATCAGTTTATATCATCACCATGCATCATATATCATCATCACGCATCATTATCATCGTATATCATCATCACCATGCATCATATATCATCAATCATCATGCATCATCATGCATCATTATCATCATCATGCATCATCATCATTATAGTCATTATGAATTGGCATTCTTATTAGACGAATACCTGGTAGACGTAACAGCTGGACAATTAGTGGAATCACTAGATATATAGCTGATTCCAATTTGACGGAATTCGAAGCAACTACAGGAATAGACAAATAGTCCCACAGTGACATGGTTTCAAACACTTTTTCATCATTATGTTTTAGTTAATTCTACAATATTCCATTCATATTTATTGGAAAAAAAGTCAAAACTTTTCATACTAATTGTGCATGTGTGCAGTTCAACTTGTAAAGGATGTTTTCATTAGTAAGGTTATATAATGAACACACACCGGAAATGAAAATATTGATGTATTATTTAGAATCTTTTATGGCAATTAATTTCCAATCATTGTAAAATTGCATTGTGGTATATGTGTCCACTTTGAAGTGACTAAGAAATACAAGGCTTTTGGAGATACATGTATAGTGTGAAATACATGTAGTTATAAATATACTGCATGTATATTATACCACAGAAAAATTTGTTATAAATATACTGCATGTATATTATACCACAGAAAAACATGGATAAGTCGATGGAACCAAGTAAATATTCGACTTATCCAGTGGTTCGACTTAAATGTGTTTCTATGTATGGAAATGGTCAATGACATATAAACGACTCAAGTTCATCTACCATAACTGTGTACATATCCAATAACAATGTGTGGCAAAGCAATAAATGAACACAAAGATTTTATGCCATAACAATACTTTTTCAATGAAATAAAGATTTTATGTGCAGTGAAAAATACACCCTCCATCTGTCAACTTTTCATTCAAGTAACGTCTACTGATCAAGAACCAAGAAGCCCAGAGACTTGATATTTAGCCTGTAGCATGCTTGGGTGAAGGGCTACCATGTTTGTTTAATGACCTTGACCTTTATTCAAGGTCACATAGGTCAAATAGACTAAAGTCTTTAAACAATTTCTCAATAACCAAGATGTCCAGTGACTTGATGTAATGCCTGTATAAACGTAGCATGCCGGGTTGATATGCCACCAAATTGTTTAAATGAAAGACCTTGAGTAACTTTCAAGGTATTCGAACAACATTTTCTCACTAACCAAGAGGTCCAGAGATATTTCACCTTCAACCTCCTGTTCATATGTAATGCAAGGTGAGTGATACAGGCCCATTTGGTCCCTTGTTTATTAATCTTGTATGAAAGTTTTTGAACTTGCACTGTCAGGACCAGTGAGTGATATGATCTCTAAGCATGGATTACAGGAAGCTACAGAGCAGGTGAGCAATACAGGCCCATTGAGACCTTTGTTCCGTTTTCTTTGATGGAAGAGACTCAATTTTGTGAAATTAAAAAGGTCTTATGTAAATTGTCCTCATTAACTTCTTGATAAACCATACACATATAGACCATGCTTAGCAACATGGAATTCAAATGCATGTTATAATTACTTAGGAAAAATAAAATAAATTGCAACATTTGTTGATTCTTCATGAACAAAATCTGCAGAACCAATTAAATAGAAACACTAGTATGCAACATTAAACTTTTCTATGTGGGAGTTGAAGGCAGGCATTGTGTTCATTATCATTGAACTAAAAATTACCAGGAGAGCTCTCGACACATTGTAGAGAACTGCCTTAACAAGACACATTTGTGTGTAGGACTTTATATAGCTAGCTACGTACCTAGCGACGTCATTCCTTTTTAAAAATTTGTAAGATAAAGAAAGTGCATCTAGTGCTGTGCGGGAATTTCAGCCATCTCTAAGGTCTAGCTATATATATCAGTTTTTTTGGCATCCATGGCCACTGACCTTAGTCCTAAGTTGGATATTTGTATTCTATGACAATTCACGAGAAAATTCATCATAAATATTCATGAAGTTATTTGCCTCCAAATATTCTGGAGAAATCCAATTCACCATGCTTTCTGCTTGAGGGGTTCCTCTGTTACAGCCTGGTGGAATGAATATTAATGAAGTCGGACCTACGTGTCACCTCGTAGGAGGGTCGGCAGGCTAGGATGACCCATCAGAATTTGTCAGTATATATATAGTTAAATGGTTACCAAGGTCTGGACAGTCTATATCTGGTCAGTTGGTACACTATTACCCTAAAAGTTTATTAAAAAAAAGGTCCATATATCAATACCTTAGGAGTCAGATACAAAATTATAGCAGGACTATTTGTAATTTCAAACATTAAGGATCAATAATGCTTGGCTATAAGGGGTATTTTTTTAGGCGTTACAATACATTTTGTAAATGCTAAATGCCAGTTTTAATGGCTGCAGTGATGCATTATTTGTTCTAATTCCATTTCTTGTCCTCTCCTGTCTACCCTCACTGCCCCTGTCCTCTCCTGTCTACCCTCACTGCCCCTGTCCTCTCCTGTCTACCCTCACTGCCCCTGTCCTCTCCTGTCTACCCTCACTGCCCCTGTCCTCTCCTGTCTACCCTCACTGCCCCTGTCCTCTCCCGTCTACCCTCACTGCCCCTGTCCTCTCCCGTCTACCCTCACTGCCCCTGTCCTCTCCCGTCTACCCTCACTGCCCCTGTCCTCTCCTGTCTTACTTCGCTTTCCCCTCTTCTTCTGTCTGCCCTTGCTGCCCTCTAGGCCTACTCTCCTATTTGTCCCCACTGTCCCCCTACTCTCTTGTCTGCCCTCACTGTCCCCTTCGTGTCCTGTCTGCCCTCATGGTCACTGTCCCCTTCGTGTCCTGTCTGCCCTCATGATCACTGTCCCCTTCCTGTCCTGTCTGCCCTCATGGTCACTGTCCCCTTCCTGTCCTGTCTGCCCTCATGATCACTGTCCCCTTCCTGCCCTGTCTGCCCTCACTGTCCCCTTCCTGTCCTGTCTGCCCTCACTGTCCCCTTCCTGTCCTGTCTGCCCTCACTGTCCCCTTCCTGTCCTGTCTGCCCTCACTGCCCCATTCCTGTCCTGTCTGCCCTCACTGTCCCCTTCCTGTCCTGTCTGCCCTCACTGTCCCCTTCCTGTCCTGTCTGCCCTCACTGCCCCATTCCTGTCTTGTCTGGCCTCATGGTCACTGTCCCCTTCCTCTCTTGTCTGGCCTCATGGTCACTGTCCCCTTCCTGTCCTGTCTGGCCTCATGGTCACTGTCCCCTTCCTCTCCTGTCTGCCCTCACTGTCCCATTCCTGTCCTGTCTGCCCTCACTGTCCCCCTCCTTTCCTGTCTGCCCTCACTGTCCCTTTCCTGTCCTGTCTGCCCTCACTGTCCCCCTCCTGTCCTGTCTGCCCTCACTGTCCCCTTCCTGTCCTGTCTGCCCTCATGATCACTGTCCCCTTCCTGTCCTGTCTGCCCTCATGATCACTGTCCCCTTCCTGTCCTGTCTGCCCTCACTGTCCCCTTCCTGTCCTGTCTGCCCTCACTGTCCCCTTCCTGTCCTGTCTGCCCTCATGATCACTGTCCCCTTCCTGTCCTGTCTGCCCTCACTGTCCCCCTCATTTCCTGTCTGCCCTCATGATCACTGTCCCCTTCCTGTCCTGTCTGCCCTCACTGTCCCCCTCATTTCCTGTCTGCCCTCATGATCACTGTCCCCTTCCTGTCCTGTCTGCCCTCACTGTCCCCTTCCTTTCCTGTCTGCCCTCACTGTCCCCTTCCTGTCCTGTCTGCCCTCACTGTCCCCCTCATTTCCTGTCTGCCCTCACTGTCCCCTTCCTGTCCTGTCTGCCCTCACTGTCCCCATTCCTGTCTTGTCTGGCCTCATGGTCACTGTCCCCTTCCTCTCTTGTCTGGCCTCATGGTCACTGTCCCCTTCCTCTCCTGTCTGCCCTCACTGTCCCATTCCTGTCCTGTCTGCCCTCACTGTCCCCTCCTTTCCTGTCTGCCCTCACTGTCCCCCTCCTGTCCTGTCTGCCCTCACTGTCCCCTTCGTGTCCTGTCTGCCCTCATGATCACTGTCCCCTTCCTGTCCTGTCTGCCCTCATGATCACTGTCCCCTTCCTGTCCTGTCTGCCCTCACTGTCCCCTTCCTTCCTGTCTGCCCTCACTGTCCCCTTCCTGTCCTGTCTGCCCTCACTGTCCCCTTCCTGTCCTGTCTGCCCTCGTGGTCACTGTCCCCTTCCTGTCCTGTCTGACCTCACTGTCCCCCTCCTTTCCTGTCTGCCCTCACTGCCCCATTCCTGTCCTGTCTGGCCTCATGATCACTGTCTGCCCTCATGATCACTGTCCCCTTCCTCTCCCGTCTGCCCTCATGATCACTGTTCCCCTCTTCTCCTGTCTGCACTTCCTGTCCCCTCCTTTGGTGTCCATCCCAACTTTGCCACTTCTCATGCCCCCTCCCCTCCTTTCTCCCTTCCCTATCAATCTCCTGTCCCCTTTTCCTTTTGTCTTTCCTTACCTGTAAGCAATCCTTTTCCCACTCGCCTCCCTCCTGTCTGTCCTCCCTGCTGTTCCCTCCTTTCCTGTCTGACCACCTTATCCCCTTCTCATGCCCCGCCCTCCTGTTTCCCTTCCAATTCCCTGTCCTCTTCTGTCACCCTTTTGTGTCCCCTCCCCTCTGTAATTCTCTTTTCCTGTCTGCCCTTCTTGTTCCTCCCCCTTCCCTTCTGCCCTGTCCCCTCCCCCTCCCTGTCAACTTCTCTTGTCTCCCCCTCCATGTCCCTCTCCCTGTCATCTTCCTATCCTGTCCCCTCCCCTCCTGTTTCCCCTCCTCTCTCCCTTCCCTGTCCCCTCCTCTCTCACTGTCCCCTCCCCTCCTGTCCCCTCCCTGTCCCTTCCCGGTCTCCCCTCCCTGTCCCCTCCTCTCTCACTGTCCCCTCCCCTCCTGTCCCCTCCCCTCCTCTCCCTGCCCCCCCCCCCCCCCCTGTCTCCCCTCCTGTCCCCTCCTCTCTCCCTGTCTCCTGTCCCCTATCCTCCCCTCCCCTCAATGTCCCCTCCCCTCCCCTCCCTGTCACCCTCCCCTCCCTGTCCCCCTCCCCTCATTGTCCCCCTTCCCTCCCCTCCCTGTCACCTTCTCCTCCCTGTCACCTTTTTCTTCTGTCTCACCTCCTTGTCTTTTTCATCTTCCTTCCCTAGACAACTTAAGCTGAATATTATATATGTGACAATTACAATCACCACTCCCCCTGATATATTCCTGGGCACAGACTTCATAAATATTTATAAAGCTGTTGTATTCTATAAAAGTACAAAGTAGGTTCATCCCAGCGCAAATCCTGAATAATCGTATATATGGCTGTCGAAATTCAGATTTATTCAATTTGCATAAATAAAAAGCAGTGTGGCGTCCAAAGGGAATATTAAATACTGAGGAGCACAATTCTGTCCTCTCATCTCTGTGTAGAGGTCGGCCCAGTGTTGCTGGTTGATGATACATCAGTAGTGTAATTTGTAGATTATGCCTCTTATAAAGTGGGTATTTTTATTAACAAAGAAGTGTTTTTCTGTAATAGGTAGTGTTGTCAAATCCTTGAGCCCCCATATGAGCCCCACTATGTATGTACCTCAGGCCTGAGGAATAATTTTATCACACAGGAGATCTGTCACTATGAATTAACGGAAAAATATTCAACAGTTTTCATGTTTGTGTGATCATTTTAAAGATAATCACAAGAAAAAAAATCTTTTCAAATTTATTTGCCTTTTATATTACTATTCATAAGTCTTAGAATTGTATTTCATTATTACTTCAAGCTAAAATGTAATAACTATTGAATATGTACTTTGTTACAATGCTGATGATATTTTTCCTCAGGTAGAAGTAGTTGAGTTAAAAGTTACATTACTTTGTTCCATGTAACATCTGTGAGGACATCCCTAAAAAGTACACTGACTTCTCACGTCATTATTCATGGTGATGCCCTGTGTATATACAAATGAAGGAAGTTGAGGCCTGTTTTAACATTTACTGTATAACTTCTTACATCTTGACAAAAGGCCTCATTTAAATATTTATTGCCAAGCGCATACGAAATTAGCCCCTGGCATGCCGTGGGTTTGTCATTGTGGCGTATAGTCAACCGTGAGACTGTGACACTTACTCTACCTCCTTAAAAGTACACTTGCATATTAAGAAAGGAGGTCAAGCTCCACACAATAGTACAACTGAACTCTTTGACAACACACCTCATTTACATAAAGTGGATATTTTGATCCATACATATTTATATAGACGCTGTAAATATGCTTTCACTTTTATCAGTTAATTCCGGGGAACAACATGAGAAGAAAACTTTGCGGTAATTATATTTTTTATTAATTTTTAGGCTCGATGATAACTTTTGTGAAGAATTGACTTGATAGTTTACTTGGTTTTACTTGTTTTTACAAACTTAGATATCAAGTTTGATAAATTTCCACTCAGAGTTTTAGGACGGGTTAATGGTTTTAAGTGAGAAGTTAAATCGTTGATTTTATACAAGCTTTTATCTGTTAGTACAAACATGTTATGTTTCTATAGATTAAAAAAAAAATACTGCAAGTTGCTTATAATTATTTGTGAATGTTTTATTTTGTGATAAATTGCTAGATACAAGTTTCCTATAAAATGTCACCTGAAACAACTGGTCTGGAAGCGATACTGAACGCTATAATGGACGATTACTGTAATTATTTAAATGATATACATACATGTATATTACTGAAATTTAGTGGTACAGTATATGTTGTATATTATATTCATGGGAAATATATATCTATATTGTTATGAGTTATATATTTTATAAGAGTTGTAATCCTGTCTCCTGATTTACCAGCTTACACTGATATCACATGTACATGTACACACAGAGATAATTTAATTACCTATACATTTATATGTACTTACCTGTATGTGAACAGATTTATCTCATTTCACCAGTAAATACTGCATTCCACAATCTATAAAATATTTTCTCTACTTAAACTGTATTCTAAGAATTTATATAATTCATTTGAAATTAAAACAGAATCATTTCTCACGTATATAGCTATTTAGCAGGCTTCCCAATTATAATGAGTGATTATATATATATTAGCCGTACGTCTGGATTATATATAGTAGTCTGGATCATCAGCCTGCGTTATAATCTAAAATGGAGATTCATATATGGGCCTTACAATATAGGGTACACCAATATATAATTAACTTACATTCATGTTTGTGGGTTTTACTTGTTTAAATATCAAAAAGGATTTTTTGAAGAATCACAAAGATGCAATATAAGTACTAAAGATGTGATGTCAACTTTTTTTTCCCCTTTATGTATATAGATATTTATAAAGAAAAACTCGACAGATCATCTTTAGCGCTTTCATCGCATCTCGCCGATCCTTCAGGTCGAGATGAGACGAAAGCACTAAAGATGAGTTGTTGAGATTTTCTTTATGTAATACTTTGTCCGTAGGGATCATATTTAACAATTAATGTTATTATATATATTTGAATATATAGTGTAAAGTTTAGTATTTAAGTTTGATGAGGACTAACTCGTTGGCCATTTTTATCTTACTATTTTAAAATTGATAATTCTGCAAAAATGACGAAAGGGCTTATTTGTAGACATGGGCTTATTTGTGGACAAGGGACATGTTTGTTGGCTTGCTTGTGGACATGGGTTCTATTATGGACAAGAGATTATTTGTGGACATGGGATTCATGAACTTGTTTGTGGACTAGGGATTATTTGTAGATATTCAAACACATTAAAATACTATAACCTATTGCTGTGAATTAATTATGTGCACATGTGTGTGTAATAAAAGATAATTGAGATTCTTAAAAATAAGCACCACTTATTTACATAAATATATGATAATTAAAAGATTAAAAGATAAAAAAATGACAGCGTATATACTGTAAATCACTTATATTTCGCGTGGGATTTATTTTCGCGTTAATTCGCGAGGAGAGTCAAACGCGAATTCAAATCCCTCGCAAATATTTATATAAGAATGACAAGAATAAGTGGCGTCCATTTTGAATCTACCGTTATCTTTAGTTGGTGAACAGACATCGCCGTAAAAGTAATTATAGAATGATAGATTATATATACTTATATATCAGATTGTATGAACGGGCGTGAAAGCTTTATTTACATTGAAAACAACTCACTTCACTCTCCACATTGAAATATCGCCGACGTCATTCGCGAATTTTGAGTCATTTCGAGATCAGAATTCGCGAAATTATGTAATCGCGAATAAGTTGAATGAGGTGAGTTCGCGAAATTATGTACTCGCGAAATATAAGTGATTTACAGTAAATGGCAATGATGAATTCAAACAACTCAAATTTAAATACATACTGTTGAAATGAAAATCTATTACGTATACATATATATACATAATTGACAGTATAAGTATGTAGTAACTTGATTATCGATATGATTTCCTGTGATTCTGAACAATTCAGCTTCTCTCATGATCAAGTAGTCATAGTCTTATATCAGCCATCCTGTACACATGAGTCATACACAATTGAGTATTGGCATGATTGTTTCTCTGACCAAATCAATTTAATACAATTTTGCAGGAACCTTCCATTGTCAAAGACGCAGCCAAATTGTGATACATACATGTATATGGTCCAGATCAGAGCCAAATGGGGTCAAATTGGCAACAATCCCTCAATGAGGCCCCGGTCAGATCTGGATAGGTCAGATCCAAATGATATCTGGAAGGCTCTATGAGCAAGCTACTTTATCAATTTCATTACCATCTGACCTTTCTGTCTCAAAAAATTTCTTCATTGGTATTTTTCTATATATAATTTGTTTGGTTTTTTTTTTTGGGGGGGGGGGGGGCGCCCAGGGTCATTTTGAGGTGGCATGGGATCTTCTTGTAGTAGTTAGTGACTACATCAATGAACAAGGTATGTCCTGAGTTTGAGACAATACACACCACTTAATGGTCAAGAATTGATTGATAGTGACTCATGATCAATGTATTAAAGGAACGTACAGTACAGTGTAAGCAACAGTTCAGTGTACATTGTTCACAATGATGATATTTTCGTGTTTTTCCAGACATCCTCAAGTTCACAATGATGATTTAACAATAAAGTATACTCAGCACAAATTGTTTTAGATAGAGAAACAGAGGCAATAGATTTGGATACTGTGGCTGGGCATGCAGGTGCTAGATGTTTGCCACTTTTTTCTGATTTCAAAAATCCGTCTGAAGGGGACATAAAGTAATATTAATGGTCGTCTACATGAACTGTGGTTATATCAATAATGGCTGTCATTGTAACTAGTAATCATCTCCAATATGTGGTGTGGAGATATTCAGATATTGTCGGGATAAGACTAAATTACAAACCAGATGGCACAATATACCATGTGAACCCCAAAATCTGTTTCCTGTCATGGTTTTTAGGACCCCCTCCCTCTCATTTGTCTTATGTTCGGGGATATTTGCATGAGAAGCCAATGATAAGGCCTGCTGTATCCCACAATGTATATATGTTGATCATGGAGGACGACTAAAAGTTGACCCCCTGAAGAATCAGGGATTTTTTTTTCTCATATGACTCTGGCTGTTGCCAGTACATTAATTCCCTAAAAACAAAACAAATACGTTTTTTTTAGGAATAACGAAATTCATCACAACCTAATTTGTCATTTTTCTACACCATCTGGTGAATAAGGTGCTATATGATAAATGATATAAATTTTGGAGTGTTACAACTCTGTATTATCAGTACTAAAGTCGGTCACAGTTTGACACCTTACTTACATAATGGTGGCACAAGTTTATTCTCAACATATCTTTTGAAAGATGTCACAAATTTAATTGTTTATATGATCAAAGGACATCCATTGTAGATAATGGCCACTACATTTACCCTCGTGTCATCTTTTTGTCTTCATTCAAGTCATTTATACTCCTGCCCTGATCAGATGTAAATTATACACTTCAATGCATAATTAAGACCTTGATTTGTTATCTTGTTAAATGTAGTAAAGTTAAATCACAATCACGTCATCAATGTATCATATCAATATGTTGATTTATAGGTCATCTGACCTGAAGGGTCAGGATATCTAGATCTGTTGTGGTCCATGGCCACTGTTCATATATTAAACTTTTCTTTTCAAAACGCTACTCCTCCAGAATGCCAATGCAGATTTCAACCAAATATGGTCTGAAACATTGGGGAGGAAAATCAATTCTTAAATAAATGAGGTTGGTTCAGCACCTAGGGACAAAGGGACGAGGCCCCAAAAAGGGAACTTTTGGAAAATTTTGCTTCTCCTAAGCCTGATGAGTGGGCTTCCAGCCAAATTGGTCTGAAACATTATTTGGGGTTGGGGCAACCATTTCTTTAAAAGATTTGTTTTACCCCTAGCTATATATATATATAGGAACAGGAGGGGGTACTGGTGGTTCCCCGAAAGGGGAAATTAGCTCAAACTTTGCTTAACATTGATACTTTCTGATCATGAATATATACTCCCCTGCTGACCAAAACTACCATAATAGAAAACACATTCTTAGTGGAATTTTACTGAAAGTGACGTGAATATTATAAGTCTTTGTATGGTAGTCTGCTGGTGATGGTTGTTTAGGTCCGTACTGGGGACCTCTTGTTTTACCTTTAATTTCCACTAATAAACCTACAACTTCAAAGACGTCCTGCATATTACACATGTATTGAACATTAACATTATCCATCTTTTTTACTGTTTTCACATTTCTCATTTTTCTTCATCCGTGATTCCTCAGTACCTTTGACACTAATGATTGATTAAACTTTTTTTGTGGAATTAAAATGAATTTTACATTTTAAAGGTATATACTGTATGAGTGTGTATAATGTAATGGTTTAATTAAAAAATCTTTTTTCAGAAGAGTATGAACATTGATAATGGATACAATTTTATCAGTACATGGGAAGTTGTACTTATACATTTATATTGTATAAATTATACTTCTTTATGCTTTCAAAAATTGTGTTATATACAGTGAGTGTTTGAAATTGAAATCAGAAATTCAAAAACGACCAGTGATTTATTAGATGATTAAATCAAAGGTTCTCTAACTTTTTACCATAAATGTAAATTTCAAATTGAAATGCATTGAACCAGATATATATCTTCATGAATATTAAGAACTGCTAGTGTGGTGTCAATGCAATGTAATTAATATAATTTTACACCTGTCATGCTAACAAATTAAATGAGGACCATATCACATGGCTCTAGACTGCTAATTACACAGTAACTGTAGGGCATCGTTATCTCCTGTACGGCTTAGATAACCACACATCTCTGTACCACAGACTTTACCTCTCTGTACCACAGACTTTACCTCTCTGTACCACAGACCTTACCTCTCTGTACCACAGACTTTACCTCTCTGTACCACAGACTTTACCTCTCTGTACCACAGACTTTACCTCTCTGTACCACAGACTTTACCTCTCTGTACCACAGACCTTACCTCTTTGTACCACAGACTTTACCTCTCTGTACCACAGACTTTACCTCTCTGTATCCTTACCACAGACTTTACCTCTCTGTACCACAGACTTTACCTCTCTGTACCACAGACTTTACCTCTCTGTACCACAGACTTTACCTCTCTGTATCCTTACCACAGACTTTACCTCTCTGTATCACAGACTTTACCTCTCTGTACCACAGACTTTACCTCCCTGTACCACAGACTTTACCTCTCTGTACCACAGACTTTACCTCTCTGTATCCTTACCACAGACTTAACCTCTCTGTACCACAGACTTTACCTCTCTGTACCACAGACTTTACCTCTCTGTACCACAGACTTTACCTCTCTGTACCACAGACTTTACCTCTCTGTACCACAGACTTTACCTCTCTGTATCCTTACCACAGACTTTACCTCTCTGTACCACAGACTTTACCTCTCTGTACCACAGACTTTACCTCTCTGTATCCTTACTACAGACTTTACCTCTCTGTACCACAGACTTTACCTCTCTGTACCACAGACTTTACCTCTCTGTATCCTTACTACAGACTTTACCTCTCTGTATCCTTACCACAGACTTTACCTCTCTGTATCCTTACCACAGACTTTACCTCTCTGTATCACAGACTTTACCTCTCTGTATCCTTACCACAGACTTTACCTCTCTGTATCCTTACCACAGACTTTACATCTCTGTATCCTTACCACAGACTTTACCTCTCTGTACCACAGACTTTACCTCTCTGTACCACAGACTTTACCTCTCTGTACCACAGACTTTACCTCTCTGTACCACAGACTTTACCTCTCTGTACCACAGACTTTACCTCTCTGTATCCTTACCACAGACTTTACCTCTCTGTACCACAGACTTTACCTCTCTGTATCACAGACTTTACCTCTCTGTACACACAGACTTTACCTCTCTGTATCCCACAGACTTTACCTCTCTGATACCTCGTATCACAGACTTTACCTCTCTGTATCACAGACTTTACCTCTCTGTATCCTTACCACAGACTTTACCTCTCTGTATCCTTACCACAGACTTTACCTCTCTGTACCACAGACTTTACCTCTCTGTATCCTTACCACAGACTTTACCTCTCTGTACCACAGACTTTACCTCTCTGTACCACAGACTTTACCTCTCTGTATCCTTACCACAGACTTTACCTCTCTGTATCACAGACTTTACCTCTCTGTATCCTTACCACAGACTTTACCTCTCTGTACCAACAGACTTACACTTACCTCTCTGTCAACTTTACCTCTGACTTACCACAATTACCTCTCTGTACCACAGACTTTACCTCTCTGTACCACAGACTTTACCTCTCTGTATCCTTACCACAGACTTTACCTCCCTGTACCACAGACTTTACCTCTCTGTATCCTTACCACAGACTTTACCTCTCTGTACCACAGACTTTACCTCTCTGTACCACAGACTTTACCTCTCTGTATCCTTACCACAGACTTTACCTCTCTGTACCACAGACTTTACCTCTCTGTATCCTTACCACAGACTTTACCTCTCTGTATCCTTACCACAGACTTTACATCTCTGTATCCTTACCACAGACTTTACCTCTCTGTACCACAGACTTTACCTCTCTGTACCACAGACTTTACCTCTCTGTATCCTTACCACAGACTTTACCTCTCTGTACCACAGACTTTACCTCTCTGTATCACAGACTTTACCTCTCTGTACCACAGACTTTACCTCTCTGTATCCTTACCACAGACTTTACCTCTCTGTACCACAGACTTTACCTCTCTGTATCCTTACCACAGACTTTACCTCTCTGTACCACAGACTTTACCTCTCTGTATCACAGACTTTACCTCTCTGTACCACAGACTTTACCTCTCTGTATCACAGACTTTACCTCTCTGTATCCTTACCACATGCAGACTTTACATCTCTGTATCCTTATAACTTCAGACTTTACCTCTCTGTACCACAGACTTTACCTCTCTGTACCACAGACTTTACCTCTCTGTACCACAGACTTTACCTCTCTGTACCACAGACTTTACCTCTCTGTACCACAGACTTTACCTCTCTGTATCCTTACCACAGACTTTACCTCTCTGTACCACAGACTTTACCTCTCTGTACCACAGACTTTACCTCTCTGTACCACAGACTTTACCTCTCTGTACCACAGACTTTACCTCTCTGTATCACAGACTTTACCTCTCTGTATCCTTACCACATGCAGACTTTACCTCTCTGTATCCTTATAACTTCAGACTTTACCTCTCCTTATATCCCCTCCACAACTTTTTGGAATAGTTATATGCAAATAAAAATGTTGTAATACTGTATTTTGCAGTATTTTTGTTGTAGGGGTAAGGATGAATGGGGAGGCCACCTCGGGTGAGCTGTCCGTGGTCAACAGTGCTCAACCCAATGGATCCGGAGAAGACAGTGATCCCAAACCCCTAAATCTGGTAAGTTCCCAAAATCTGTAACTACCCAACAAATATGGTCCGGAAACGTAGTAAAATCCCAAAATCTGTTCCTAATTCAGAGGAGTATATTCCCGAAATCTGTAACAGTCCCAGAAGTATATTTCCCAGATCTGGGTCATCCCCAAATTATAATCATACAGTACTTTAGTATAAACCTATTTCAACAGTTGTAATTATATAACAAGATCCGTAAATATTTCCATGAAGTGACACTCCTGTGTTTACATGTTAAATCTGTAATTTATATAATGTGTTGGGCCTTAATCTTGTGGGTAGTCTACTCTAATGTATGAAGAGCAAACACCTTGAAATCTAAAAAAAATTATCCGCCTGTCAAATATGATGGGTGTATATTATATGGCATTGTCTGTCCATCTGGTGGAATCTTTTGTTTCCATCTCCTACATTTTGGACTGACTCTTTGAAACTTGGTATACGTTAAGTTATAATCATGATATGAAGTTGTGTTTCCCTGAAAAGATTCAGATATTTTTGCCAAAAATTAAGTACCAGGGTATCTTCGAATTCTTTTGTTTATTTCAGTATTTGATATTTGTCTGGAGATCTACATTTTTAAACAGATTTCTTTGTGTAGGATTTATAATCATGACATGTTGAATTGTGTTTGTCTGGAAAGAATTTTGATTCAATCATTATTCCAAAATTCTTTGCCCTAAGTTCATTTCTGGTACTTGGATCTTGTCCGGAGATCACCTTCTACAGCTTTCTATTGATTTATTTGAAACTTGGTAGGCTTTATAATTATGATATCAAGTTTTTTTTTCTAACTGTTAGAAATTGACTTTGTAGTGAAAGGTGAGATGTATATCATGCCAGCTACACTTGTAATATTTCAGGTGATACATATATATACCACTGTATGGCATTCGACAGGCATATATTGTTCTGATCCACAGTACTCTGGTTTTTATTTGTCACACTGAAGCCACATGTAATCTGAATATTGTAACAGATCTGTCATGAATATTCATGATATAACATCCCACTGGCTGTATGCTAATCAGTCCTGTTTTATCATCACAATTTACATATTAGTCTAATCTAAATGCTAATCCAGTTGGTTTTATGTAAATGTATTCAGACCATTTCACCTTTGGTAATCTCATCAGTATATGAATATTTAGATTTTTTATTTTTCTGTGGCATATTTAAAAGTTCAGACTGAAATTCAAGAATATTCCGCTGGTGATAATTTAATTCTTTACTACAGTTTTAAAACATAAATAGTACATTTGTATAATGGTGCCTATCAGCACACTTCAGCATGATTGGATTGATTTGATTTTTTTTCTGATGAAAAAGACATCATTTGGATATTTTTGATAATAATCAATTTCAATATTATGTTGTAATTATTCATTTCTTTTTCATTTGCAATTATCAATTTCAATATTCAAAGAATTAAAATAAATCTTTAAGGTATTTTTCAATCTTTTAATCTAGGTCATATGATCCAACAAGTGTCATAAACTATAGGAACTTGTGACCTTAGGCTCTGATGTAGCTTCACCCTGGTTTCTGTACCTGGACAGTATCTCACAGATGGGGACTGAATCTGACCTTTGTTGGCTAACTATATATGTTATTGGTGTGAAAGGTCATTGGGCTATCATGGAAGGCCTTGTTGGTGTAGAAAGGTCATTGGGTTATCGTGGAAGGCCTTGTTGTATGTTGTTGGTGTAGAAAGGTCATTGGGCTATCATGGAAGGCCTTGTTGGTGTAGAAAGGTCATTGGGCTATCGTAGAAGGCCTTGTCGTATGTGTTGGTGTAGAAAGGTCATTGGGCTATCGTGGAAGGCCTTGTCGTATGTTATTGGTGTAGAAAGGTCATTGGGCTGTCATGGAAGGCCTTGTTGGTGTAGAAAGGTCATTGGGCTATCATGGAAGGCCTTGTGGGTGTAGAAAGGTCATTGGGCTATCGTGGAAGGCCTTGTCTGATGTTGTTGGTGTAGAAAGGTCATTGGGCTATCGTGGAAGGCCTTGTCGTATGTTGTTGGTGTAGAAAGGTCATTGGGCTATCGTGGAAGGCCTTGTTGTATGTTGTTGGTGTAGAAAGGTCATTGGGCTATCGTGGAAGGCCTTGTCGTATGTTGTTGGTGTAGAAAGGTCATTGGGCTATCGTGGAAGGCCTTGTCGTATGTTGTTGGTGTAGAAAGGTCATTGGGCTATCATGGAAGGCTTTGTCGTATGTGTTGGTGTAGAAAGTTCATTGGGCTATCATGGAAGGCCTTGTCGTATGTGTTGGTGTAGAAAGTTCATTGGGCTATCATGGAAGGCCTTGTTGGTGTAGAAAGGTCATTGGGCTATCATGGAAGGCTTTGTCGTATGTGTTGGTGTAGAAAGCTCATTGGGCTATCATGGAAGGCCTTGTTGGTGTAGAAAGGTCATTGGGCTATCGTGGAAGGCCTTGTTGGTGTAGAAAGGTCATTGGGCTATCGTGGAAGGCCTTGTTGGAGTAGAAAGGTCATTGGGCTATCATGGAAGGCCTTGTCGTATGTTGTTGGTGTAGAAAGGTCATTGGGCTATCGTGGAAGGCCTTGTCTGATGTTGTTGGTGTAGAAAGGTCATTGGGCTATCGTGGAAGGCCTTGTCATATGTTGTTGGTGTAGAAAGGTCATTGGGCTATCGTGGAAGGCCTTCTCATATGTTGTTGGTGTAGAAAGGTCATTGGGCTATCATGGAAGGCCTTGTTGTATGTTGTTGGTGTAGAAAGGTCATTGGGCTGTCGTGGAAGGCCTTGTTGTATGTTGTTGGTGTAGAAAGGTCATTGGGCTATCGTGGAAGGCCTTGTTGGTGTAGAAAGGTCATTGGGCTATCGTGGAAGGCCTTGTTGTATGTTGTTGGTGTAGAAAGGTCATTGGGCTATCATGGAAGGCCTTGTTGTATGTTGTTAGTGTAGAAAGGTCATTGGGCTATCGTGGAAAGCCTTGTCTGATGTTGGTGTAGAAAGACCATTGGGTTATCGTGGAAGGCCTTGTCTGATGTTGTTGGTGTAGAAAGGTTGCTGGACTATCATGGAAGGCCTTGTTGTATGTTGTTGGTGTAGAAAGGTCATTGGGCTATCGTGGAAGGCCTTGTTGGTGTAGAAAGGTCATTGGGCTATCGTGGAAGGCCTTGTTGTATGTTGTTGGTGTAGAAAGGTCATTGGGTTATCGTGGAAGGCCTTGTTGGTGTAGAAAGGTCATTGGGCTATCGTGGAAGGCCTTGTTGTATGTTGTTGGTGTAGAAAGGTCATTGGGCTGTCGTGGAAGGCCTTGTTGTATGTTGTTGGTGTAGAAAGGTCATTGGGCTGTCGTGGAAGGCCTTGTCGTATGTTGTTGGTGTAGAAAGGTCATTGGGCTATCGTGGAAGGCCTTGTCATATGTTGTTGGTGTAGAAAGGTCATTGGGCTGTCGTGGAAGGCCTTGTTGTATGTTGTTGGTGTAGAAAGGTCATTGGGCTGTCGTGGAAGGTCTTGTTGGTGTAGAAAGGTCATTGGGTTATCGTGGAAGGCCTTGTCATATGTTGTTGGTGTAGAAAGGTCATTGGGCTGTCGTGGAAGGCCTTGTTGTATGTTGTTGGTGTAGAAAGGTCATTGGGCTGTCGTGGAAGGCCTTGTTGGTGTAGAAAGGTCATTGGGCTATCGTGGAAGGCCTTGTCATATGTTGTTGGTGTAGAAAGGTCATTGGGCTGTCGTGGAAGGCCTTGTCGTATGCTGTTGGTGTAGAAAGGTCATTGGGCTATCATGGAAGGCCTTGTCTGATGTTGTTGGTGTAGAAAGGTCATTGGTTGATCATAGGCCTTGTATATTATATTTAAGTGTAGAGATGTTATTAGGTGATCGTTAAAGGCCTTGTTGTATGTATGTTGTATTAAGTGATAGCAGTACTGTTCCTTGTTTGATAGCAGTACTTTAAGAGATCTCAGATTTCATAATGTTATGGGTTTATCATGGTCTGATGGCAGTTTCTAAATCTGTGTTCTCAGGCGACAACAACAGCTCCCACTACGATTGCCCAACAACTCCAGTTACTACAACAACTGCCACAGTTTGCTGCAGCAGCAGCACCTCAGTTGGCCACAACGCCCCAGGGCTTCTTCATACAGAACCAGTTCGGACAGCCAGCCGTGGTATGTACACAGCCTGTCATGTCAGAGTTCAGTGATGTTCACTCTGTCCATTATCAAACTAGGCTCACAGCTTAGTGTTACTTGTAGTCACATTGATCTCAATAGATTTAAATGGCAATGATCCCCTAATATAATACATATTGTAGCATTGTAACAATGGAATATAGTGAAGTTAAAATCTTTTTGTGGTTTAAATAATTATATCAAGAGATTGAAGCAACGAGGCACGCTTTTCAATGAAAATGTGTCACATTGAATAGTTGATCAGCTCCAGAATATAATTTGATTTATATACACAGATCCCTGTGTCAGCATCACTCCACCCTGGACTGCAGTTTGGCACACAGGATTTACAGCAACTTCAACAACTTCAACAACAGCTTCAGCAGCAGCAGCTCCAGTTACAGCAGATCCAGACGAGCCAGGCATCAGCTGTTGTCACCCAGCCTCAGCCTACCTCCATTGCCACCACCCCACAGATACAGGCCACACCGATGCTCACTGCCAGTGTCGCGGGCGCACTACAGGGGTTGTCTGGCACACAGCAGATTGTCTTTGTTAATCCTGCTCACTTAGCTGCAGGGCTGCAACCATTGGTCATTCAGAACCAGGTGAGTTAGGTCATGTGATCATTCAGAACCAGGTGAGATAGGTCATGTGATCATTCAGAACCAGGTGAGATAGATCATGTGTAATAATTGAAAACCAAGTGAGATAGGTCATGTGACCATTCAGAAATCAGATGAATTAGTTCATGTGATCATTCAGAACCAGGTGAGTTAGGTCATGTGACCATCCAGAACAAGATGTTTTGTTTAATAAAACCCATTTTGTACTCATCATTTGTTGGCTCTAATCTCATCATTTGTTGGCTCTAATGAAATTTTTATTGTTGGGCTGAATGTGATAATAATAAAAAAAAACATAGTTACATACTTACATGGACACTTCTAAAAGTAAATTATGTGACCCTGATCATGATCTACCTGTACATTTATAATGTTAATTCTGTAGTCTCTTATGTCATCTTATGTCCATCAACACTTCTAAAAATAAATTATACAACTGTGATCTTGTAATGATCAATATGATGGAAGTTTAAAGTACATTTATAACATTATAAGTAGATTATGTAATATCTTAATTAGTCCACCAAAGAGACTAGAAATTTGCTGGAAACTTGTAATCCTAAATACAATTTGGTTAATGAGCTTGTTGAGGAAGGTCTCAATGAAGACATTCTTCTTTCTTTCTGTCCTGAACCTATTGTTTTCTACAGAAATATGATTTTTTTTATCAGTGTGGGAGTTGTTATTGTTCTTGGAGTACGATCCCACAACTGTACCCATTGACTGCTCCAGGTGATAAATTATTATAGAATCATCCATGTCCATTTCATCTGTCAAGATTTCGTTTCTGCTTGATAAATATAAACCATCTGTTTCCTTCAAACAAGCCATATATATTATTATTCCCTCAGAGATTTAGTTTATAATATTAAAAATAGTCAGACATGTTTACATGTATTTATAATTAAAGATGTTAACGAGTAATTTTTTTTTTCCCCCGACAGGGTATTCCATTGCTGCCAGGTCTGACTGCAACAACCCTAGCAACGCTTGCCCAACAACAACAACAAACACAGCCACCACAACAACAGCCCCAGCAACAGACACAGCAGCTTTCTCAACAACAGCAACAACAGCCGACACAACAACAGCCGACTCAGCCACAGCAACAACCACCACAACATCAGACTCTACCACAACAACAGCCTGCAATCAGCCAGATACAGTCGTCACTCCAACAACAGATGCCCACAGCAATACAGCCAGTTATCCAGACTACAGATGTCGCCCAGTCTCTACAGCTTGTCAAACAGGTCACGATCATCTGAGGTTTACAGATGTATATGGTGTAGTCACCACACTTGTATTACACAATATTCTACCATGTTTGCTATGCAACGCCAGTTTTGATTGGTTTAAAACCATGTATTATTTTCCAATAACCCACGCTCGTGCCAATAATACATGGTAGTGAGTCACGGCTGTTACAATTTTATATATCTAATATTCACCCGTTTTATAAAAGGTTACTATAGCCGAGTGGGCTAATGGGTTAGTCTTTCAATAATTTTTTATCACGACGCGAGTTCGAATACTACGGAGGCCCCTCCTTTTTCTTTTTCTTTTTTTTATCCTTTTTTTTTTTTTAAATTTTCAAAATCAATGCCATATGATAGATGCTCTTGATCGTAGTACTGTATTGCCTGTATATTTCATCAACAAATAATACAATACTCAAGAAATAAATTACAAGGTTTTCTCGGGGTTTCCTTGCTGTTTTTCTATTAGAAAGAGGTCGATCTCAGAACTAAACAGTACATGGTAGAATAGAAATAATCAACTTTGACTCGTGTATTGTTGCAGGATATACAACTCGGACTCGGATATTTTGCAATTTTAATTAATAACTCAGGCCTGCGGCCTTCGTTATTAATTAATTGCAAAATATCCTCGTCCTCGTTGTATATCCTGCAACAATACACGAATCATCGTTAATTATTTCTTAAACAACTTGATATTAGAAAAATAATAACAGGAAAAATGTTTGTGAGCTTATACCTTACCTGATGCCGGCTTCTCGGTCTTAATTCACAGTGGTTGACTTTGGGGATCTTGTGAAATTTAACCCTTCACCCCTTATTACCATATTGGACTTCAAATTTTGAATGAATGGCAGAGTCCACTAAAGTTTTGTAAGGTTGAAAGGTTAATCACACGCCAAAGGAAGGTTTTAAGTTACTGTTTTATCTACTGAACCAAATCTGTGACAGGTTATGATATAACAAATCTGTGACAGGTTATGATGTAACAAATCTGTGACAGGTTATGATATAACAAATCTGTGACAGGTTATGATATAACAAATCTGTGACAGGTTATGATATAACAAATCTGTGACAGGTTATGATGTAACAAATCTGTGACAGGTTATGATGTAACAGATCTGTGACAGGTTATGATATAACAGATCTGTGACAGGTTATGATATAACAAATCTGTGACAGGTTATGATATAACAAATCTGTGACAGGTTATGATATAACAAATCTGTGACAGGTTATGATATAACAAATCTGTGACAGGTTATGATATAACAAATCTGTGACAGGTTATGATATAACAAACCTAACAAATCAATCATGCTAGGTAGACATCATGCTAGGTAGACATCATGCTAGGTAGACATCATGCTAGGTAGACATCATGCTAGGTAGACATCATGCTAGGTAGACATCATGCTAGGTAGACATCATGCTAGGTAGACATTGGCCTGTTAATGTTTTCCTCATTACCATCATCCGAGTATGAAAACTGATAACTTAAGGAGAGAAAATTAATTATTTCTTATTATCATGCAGATTAATTCACAAGGCCAGTTTTTATCTCCAACAACACTGAAGTCGATGAAGAAACTGGACACACTCCCCAATAACACTACCAACACAGCGCTCGGTAACCATGTCAGTCCGGCTGTCAGTCTCAGTGTCAACGTAAAGTCAGACCCCACAGTCTCACCACCTCTCAGTCCGACATCCCTCACACTACAGCCGGTAAGTCTGTCAATTTCTCACACCGAAGATTGAACTTCCTGTGAATGTCAATTTCTCACACCACAGAATGAACTTGCAGTGAATGTCAATTTCTCACGCCGCAGATTTGCCAGAATGAACTTCTGGTAAATGTCAATTTCTCCCATCACAGAATAAACTTCCTGTGAATGTCAATTTCTCACACCACAGAATGAACTTCCGGTGCATGTCAATTTCTCACATCACAGAATGAACTTACAGTGAATGTCAATTTCTCACACCGCAGAATGAACTTCTGGTGAATGTCCTCGGTCACCTGTAGTAAAATAGCAGTGTAATTAAAATACAACTCTTATACACTACTGAATGCTGAAGTGTGAGGATCAGTACTAAAGTTGTAGCTATGTAATCGGGATTTCAGATTCATTTTGATAATTTTCTGAGGACTTGTGTCTGTTATTATATCCTTATATAAATGTCCTGTACAGGCTGCAGGCGGTACATTTACTAGCAGTTACAATGCTAATTTTCATTATGTTTTCCCTAGAGACAATAGATTTGATATGTTATACCATATAACATTGTTATGTTTTACTGTTATAAGTGATTTAGGAATGTAACTACATGTATGTATTGTCTTTTTTTGTAGGAAGAAAACATCGATCTGGAAGAATTAGAACAGTTTGCTAAAACTTTTAAAAGGCGACGGATTGAGCTTGGTAAGAGTTAAAATCCCAATTATTTCTAGGGTACATTGTATTTCACTATCATATCCCTCCATGTTATATATCTTAATGCCCACTAACCTTCTCTCTCCATTTCTATCAACGGGGAAGTTCTACATGGATCTTAACCCATATCTAGGTTTCTTTATTTATAGGTTTCCCGTGCTAAAACATGGGAAGTTCTACATGGATCTTAACCCATATCTAGGTTTCTTTATTTATAGGTTTCCCGTGCTAAAACATGGGAAGTTCTGCATGGATCTTAACCCATATCTAGGATTCTTTATTTATAGGTTTCCCGTGCTAAAACATGGGAAGTTCTGCATGGATCTTAACCCATATCTAGGTTTCTTTATTTATAGGTTTCCCGTGCTAAAACATGGGAAGTTCTACATGGATCTTAACCCATATCTAGGATTCTTTATTTATAGGTTTCCCGTGCTAAAACATGAGAAGTTCTACATGGATCTTAACCCATATCTAGGATTCTTTATTTATAGGTTTCCCGTGCTAAAACATGAGAAGTTCTACATGGATCTTAACCCATATCTAGGATTCTTTATTTATAGGTTTCCCGTGCTAAAACATGAGAAGTTCTGCATGGATCTTAACCCATATCTAGGATTCTTTATTTATAGGTTTCCCGTGCTAAAACATGAGAAGTTCTACATGGATCTTAACCCATATCTAGGATTCTTTATTTATAGGTTTCCCGTGCTAAAACATGAGAAGTTCTACATGGATCTTAACCCATATCTAGGATTCTTTATTTATAGGTTTCCCGTGCTAAAACATGGGAAGTTCTACATGGATCTTAACCCATATCTAGGTTTCTTTATTTATAGGTTTCCCGTGCTAAAACATGGGAAGTTCTACATGGATCTTAACCCATATCTAGGTTTCTTTATTTATAGGTTTCCCATGCTAAAACATGGGAAGTTCTACATGGATCTTAACCCATATCTAGGTTTCTTTATTATAGGTTTCCCATGCTAAAACATGGGAAGTTCTACATGGATCTTAACCCATATCTAGGTTTCTTTATTTTATAGGTTTCCCATGCTAAAACATGGGAAGTTCTACATGGATCTTAACCCATATCTAGGTTTCTTTATTTATAGGTTTCCCGTGCTAAAACATGGGAAGTTCTACATGCATCTTAACCCATATTTAGGTTTCTTTATTTATAGGTTTCCCATGCTAAAACATGGGAAGTTCTGCATGGATCTTAACCCATATCTAGGTTTCTTTATTTATAGCTTTCCCGTGCTAAAACATGGGAAGTTCTACATGGATCTTTACCCATATCTAGGTTTCTTTATTTATAGGTTTCCCGTGCTAAAACATGGAAGTTCTGCATGGATCTTAACCCATATCTAGGTTTCTTTATTATAGGTTTCCCTGCTAAAACATAAAAACTAGGGACTAGGTTAATGTCGGGCACTGAGATATCCTTGGCAGTAAATTTATTTCAGTACAATGATACCCAGTAATTGCTATAAATCCAATTTCCTTCTACTTGTAGGATTCACGCAGGGTGATGTTGGCCTGGCCATGGGTAAGCTGTATGGTAACGACTTCAGCCAGACCACTATCTCCAGATTTGAGGCGTTAAACTTAAGTTTTAAGAACATGTGTAAACTGAAGCCACTTCTACAGACCTGGCTAAAGGATGCTGATTCAATGTCCTGCCAACGCAGCGCCATGTCCTGGAAGCCCTGGCGGTGTCATCACACCAGAGTCAGTGTCACGCAGACGCAAGAAACGTACCAGTATTGAAACAACAATTCGTGTTGCTCTAGAGAAGAGCTTTCTTAACACACCAAAACCTTCATCAGAAGAGATCAGCATGCTAGCTAATGGACTCAACATGGAAAAGGAGGTTGTACGCGTGTGGTTCTGTAATCGACGGCAAAAGGAGAAACGTATCAACCCACCGTCCTCTTACGTATCATCGACCAACTCTGTCCAGCTAGTGAAGGGGCTGTCCCCTACAGCTGTGTCGAGTCTCGTCACTCCAACCCTACCCTCCACTGTAACTCCCTCAAATAATGCTCAGGTGTCGTTAGGGAGCGTTTCTGGTAACATTCCGGTGAGCATTTCCCTCAGTAACCAAAACCTCATCATGACAAAGTTAATACAGGCAAATGCTTCCAACCAAATGGTTATTCCATCAAGTATGAGCAACATGGACCAATCCTCTTTAAACATTTCAAGTTCGGGTGTTGTTTCTATGGATACGTGCACGTGACCTGCTGTACGGTTGTGATGTGTATCTCGGGTACAGGACATTCTTCCATTGAAATTCTAACCATCAAAACATATTATGCATTCCTTTGAAATCATGTTATTCTTGGTTTACCTGATAGTACTTAGTGAACATTGCAGCACAAGGTAGATTGAATTATATCATGAAAACTTACATTAAAGGAACTTCATTCATATTGTTTTATTTTCAATAAATGACCGTTTCTCAGATTACAATTGTTTAAAATTGTCCTCATTTCTCAGATTACAACCACAGGCCTCTGCGCATCTGGGTAGTATTAAAAATATTAGCCCCTTTCTGAATCCTCTACTAGAAGGGGCTAATATTCTTCCTTGTAAATACTAACTAGATGCAGACGCCTGTGATTACAACAGTGTGAAATTGTTGTCAAAAGTGCCAAATGCTTTTCCGTAAAAAAACAGCAGCGAGGAAGAAGACAGTGGTCCTCATTAATTCTGACAGTTGCTATTTCTTAATGAGAATTCCATGGATAAATATCAAATGAATATCAGATAGAGAATACTCTTTAAGGTATAAAAATGTGGATATCACTATACTGGGACGTGTGACATCGTTTTACCAAAACGTCCAAGTGCACGTGCGTTTTGGGTACATCGACTCATACATAAAATACTAGTTTATCATTTCTCGGTCTGTATTATTGTAACATTAAAAACTACCATGTCGTTTAATAACATTGACAAAAATCGCCAATGGAAGTGTAAAAGTAGTGTACGTCATTGGATACATGTAGATATACATACTTGTCAAACCCTCCTTAATTGGGGACTGCACATGCTTCAATTACATGCCTCTGAGGGTAGGTAGTTCATAGACCCACTTGTATTTCCTTCTAGTTCCCGTCTAAATTTAGGATCCATGATCGGGAGTGCCCCTCCTCAATGGAAACTCCGGCAAGTTAACAAGTATGGATGGATTTATCTCGATATCGTAACATAAAAAACAATTTCTCACAAACAAGGTTTACATCAGCTTCGTGACAATGAGTTGAATCAACCATTTTTACATAATCTATTTTATCTGTATATGGTGTCAGGAGATGTGTTCTATACCAATGATTAATCATTCTCTTCTATATATATAATACATTGTATGTGGTATTTCTTTATTGATTATTAGAAAAAAAACTTTTTATCAAATCTTTGGTCTCTATGTTATGAGTGAGATTTTCCTAAAAACAGACCAATGAGTAAACTATACATGATTACATTGGTTTCGTCATCAATATACAATCTATAAATAGATACCCTATCATAACGTCAATTTAGCAGAGAAGGACATCATGTTTGGAGACAGAAATAATAGTCGTCCGAAGATTTCACAGGAAAAATAGCTACAATTCTAATTTAAAAAAAACCGGATGTCGGCATCTTTCGGCTGTATTATGGGTACCACGTTAAACAACAGTACACATTGTGTTATATATACTAATTTTCATTAAGATTAAACTTTAATCACCTTTAAAGTGTGGTTAGCTATCTTGCCACACATCCTCACCGTTCAATGTTCAATGTTCAAGTTTAACTGTCTGAAGAAAACAAGTAATCAAACGTCTCCAACTCATTAAACCAAACTTGATATGACCATAAAGCCTACTAAGTTTGGTTTGTTTGTTTAACGTCCTATTAACAGCCAGGGTCATTTAAGGACGTGCCAGGTTTGGAGGTGGAGGAAAGCCGGAGTACCCGGAGAAAAACCATCGGCCTACAGTCAGTACCTGGCAACTGTCCCACGTAGGTTTCGAACTCGCAACCCAGAGGTGGAAGGCTAGCGTTAAAGTGTCGGGACACCTTAACCACTCGGGCACCGCGGCCCCGGAGTTTCAAAGACATCAGTAGATCTCCAAAAAGGTTAATGTACCAGAAATAAACAAACAAAGTTTACGCGGAGGGACACTCACTGTAAAGAATACAAAGGCTAGCTATATATATATATATATAGATGTACAGGTTAATGGACAGCTTCACATCAATAATGTGGTAAGTTCACATGCACAGAATGAACTAAAACATATTACGACGAATTCAGATAAGCTTACATTTTCTAGAATCAGTGTGAATTAATATGACATTATTTGAAATGAAAAATGTTAAATATAATTTAAACTAAAATAGAATGCATTTCTCGTGAAATAACAGAAAAAGAGAGAGTGTACCGGTCTTGAGTGTTGTCAAGCTGATTTTCGTCTCATATCAAACATATACAAAGAATACGTATTATGGTACAATCGACAGGTCACCAGGGCGTAGATAGAATTATCTAATAAAATAGTATCAGTGTATTTAATACGTCATCATAAAAGACAATACGATTTCGGGGAACTGTGCTCGTAATTACATTATAACATACATTATGTTTTTTCCCGCCAAAATACGTAAAACGCAGTGCACGTGTCTTCAGGGAATGGTTTTAGTTTTGTCATGCGATTGCCTGTAATAAGTAATCCATTAGTGCATATATTTCTCATGTTTCACATGTCAATTTATGTTTATATAAACACCTCTTCGCGTGTTTTACTCGTTGTAATTGAAATACCGTTATCTTCACTTAAAAACGAATTTATTACTGCCACGCGCAACCACGATGCACATAATATATCAACTCTTTTGATTTCGAAACCCATCACTTTCCTACTCACATTTCACATTGGACTCCCAATTTCGCAACTCGCACAAACTTCCCAACTCTTAACTGACAAAAGGTGGTCCTCACATCTGGTGACACCAATCGTCACAACCAACGTCTAATATCGAAATTTTCTTATTACAATAATGTATAACGAAATTGCCCCTGGGGTGCGAGGTTGGATGACAACTGTAACGTACTATTTTGCGATTGAAATTGTTTATGTAGTATAAGCCTGGTATATCGAGGTTAATATCGGTCATATGACTCCAAAATCTTACATTAGAGCGTGTTGTGTTTCGACGTTTTGGAATAAGTTATATTTCCAACAATATCTTAAACAGATAGTTAGAATATATTGAACTTTCTTCAGATTTTAACAAGTAAAGATAAATTAAAATGTTGTCAAACAAGGATTACGGGACCAGTTTATTCATAATGGTGTGTTCATCAAACTTCTGTCGTCATACTTACATAATGAACACCGGTGCTTATTTCAGGTTTTGTTTGACAGGTAATTTATAAATAGGAAGTAATGTTACATGTTTTAAATGTGCATAATGATAAAGCTTCCATTTAGCTTTACGATAGGGGCGTTGCCCTCATGCAATTAGTGGAGCGACTGACTTTCCAAGCCGAGGGTCGCGAGTTAGATCCCCTTTAGAGGCACACTACCCACTTTCCTGTTACATATTAGTTCTGTCATTGACTATACTATTCGAAGTCAATGCTATAGGAATTGGTTTGAGTTAGAACCTTGGTCAAAGTGATACGGCCATCTGCTAGCTTCGCGCGAGACGGAATTTCCCGTTAACGCGATTGGTAGAGTTATGAACTGGCAAGCTTAGGGTCGCAGGTTCGATCCCCGGCACACTACTCTAATTTCTGTTACCAAAAGGGTGAAATACGGAAAAATAATATTAGGCGGACTCTACTGCCTATCCTCATTTTTCTCTTATCCATTACTGGGTGGGGAAAAGTCCAAACTATTTAAGATTTCTGTAAAGTCACGATTCCAACGAGCTACGGTGTCTACCTGTAACGCGTCGAATAATGTACGGTGACGTTATGACTACAGTGACGTCATCAACAGATCCCTTTTATGCCTCATTCTGATATTGTGGATAGGCAATGCAACCATCGTTACCAAAATAATGGCGGATGGCTTCGACTATGTGAATAACGGAATATCCTTTTATATGTCATTTTGTCACCATATCCAACGTGAATGCTAACTATAAAGAGACAGAAACTGGAGATGCCCGTTGATGATCCAATCCCGGCGCGAAAGAGAAGTCTTCAGGCGGAATTGGAGTTGATGAAGGGCGAGGTGGAGCAGGTAGAACATCGCCGCTCGTCTTCGTCATCCTCTAAAATTGAGACGATCTCCTATCGACCCACCTATCGCGCCGTTCTTGCCAGGAAGGGCTATCTGGTCCGACAGACTCTGGGAACTGGCAGTTATTCCAAAGTTAAATTTGCAAGATGTTTCGACCACGATCGGGAGAAAGTCGCAGTGAAAATTGTCGACAAAGGAAAAGCTCCAAAAGACTTCCAACAAAGGTTTCTCCCTCGTGAAGTGGCGATTTGGCCACGATTGAAGCACCCTCATATCGTACAAAACTTGGAAATATTTGAGGATAGCCGGCGTCTGTACATGATTCTGGAATATGCTGAAAACGGGGACGTTTTAAGATTTATACAGAGAAACGGCGCAGTCAGTGAAAATCGCGCTGGTTACTGGGTACGTCAGATCGGGGATGCTGTTCGGTATCTCCACGAAATGAACATCACCCATCGGGACCTTAAACTGGAAAATCTGTTGTTAGACCCCGACAATAATATTAAGATATGTGACTTTGGTTTCGTGAAAGAAGAGACGTCCGAAGAGTTGAGTCGGACGTATTGTGGATCAAAGTCGTACGCTGCCCCGGAAATCCTCAAAGGACAGCCGTATGATACGCGTAAGGCCGATATGTGGGCAATTGGTGTCATCCTCTATATACTTGTCACCGGCAAAATGCCATTTGACGAGAGTAAAGGAAACAGAGGGGTATTAGAGGAGCAAAAGAACCTCAGCTTCCCTTGGCAAAAGTTCAAGAAACCTGTGTCGGAAGACTGTCAGGGACTGATATTGTGGATGTTCCGGTATGATTACAATGATAGACCGGACATATATGGCCTGCTCCAACACCACTGGCTCACGGAACACTGTTCCGCGTCCCCATCGGACTGTCCGAAGCGTGAAATTGCAGTATCTACAGGTCACGTGACAAGGAAATCCAGCAAGTCTAATCCTGCTCCGATCCAGTCCACAAATGACCAGTGAATGCTGTCCGCTTGGATATTTTATGTCGGCAATGCCACGGAGTTACATAGCTGTTTCTCATTTGATCTGAAAAAAGTTCACTTCCGCGGACGTTATATCTAATGGGCCGTCATCGATAACAATTAAATGGTAATAAAGTCTAGGATTAATAAGAAAATATGTGGGGCATAACGTGTATTTTTTACATAATTTTTAACACTAATTTTACTCATAGCGTCCAACATTTAGGGGATATTTTATAAGAACAGTTTATAAGTTCGTCAAAAATTATTTTATGACAAAAATCTTGTTGTAATTAATGCATTTCCCAGTGAATTATAGGGGATTTTGATAAATCGCTAAATTTGAGTATATTACATGAATATATGTTTAACATGATTTCTACGTTCTAAGTATTTTAGGTAATATTTTTTGTAATATTTAACATTAATTTTGATATAGGCGTTTATGTTACCGATACTGTACACCTTGTTTAATCTCTATACCTTTGTAAACTTTGTACCATTTGTAATGTTTTGGTAATATGTTAATAAACTATTTTTATATAAGATATGTTGTTGTGTCGTTCAATGTTACACATGTGTTAATATGCCGCCATGTTTCACCTGATTTAAGTTACTCAATATTACGTCTGGGTTGATATACCCAATGTTACGAGTGACTCAATTTACTCAATGTTACACCTGAGTTATTTTTTACCCAATATTACGTCCGAGTTAATTTACCCAATGTTACACCTGGGTTGATATACCCAATGTTGCGGGTGACTCAATTTACTCAATGTTACACCCGAGTTAATTTACCCAATGTTACGCCTGAGTTAATTTACCCAATGTTACACCTGAGTTAATTTACCCAATGTTACGCCTGAGTTAATTTACCCAATGTTACACCTGAGTTAATTTACCCAATGTTACGGGTGACTCAATTTACTCAATGTTACACCCGAGTCAATTTACTCAATGTTACGGGTGACTCAATTTACTCAATGTTACACCCGAGTCAATTTACTCAATGTTACACCTGAGTTAATTTACTCAATGTTACACCTGAGTCAATTTAATCAATGTTACACCTGAGTTAATTTACCCAATGTTACGCCTGAGTTAATTTACCCAATGTTACACCTGAGTTAATTTACCCAATGTTACGGGTGACTCAATTTACTCAATGTTACACCCGAGTCAATTTACTCAATGTTACGGGTGACTCAATTTACTCAATGTTACACCCGAGTCAATTTACTCAATGTTACACCTGAGTTAATTTACTCAATGTTACACCTGAGTCAATTTAATCAATGTTACACCTGAGTTAATTTACCCAATGTTACACCTGAGTTAATTTACTCAATGTTACACCTGAGTTGAGTTACCCAATGTTACGCCTGAGGTAAATGAACTCTGGTGAAACATGGCGGTAGCATGAAACAAAATGAACATCTTTGTGCTTATTCTCCAAACCGTGGGAAAATAGAGAGCATCTAACTTAGATATCAGAGTCGTAATCGGTAAGTATAAAATATTTGAAGCTCGGCTTTAGAAACAAAGTATGCAATATTGAGATAACATTTTCTTTTCTTTTCATGTGTACACATGATTTCAGTCATTCATAAATGTGTTTTAACTTTGTAACCGTAGAAAAGGAGAACTTTAGAAATACGTCTATACCAAATAGTTACCTTATAATTCGTAATTCACGGAGTGTTCAATGGTTACGAAATTATACGTGAATCATGGCGACTTGTCTCGTCTTATATTAAAAAACTTATTTTGCGTCTGTTGTAGGTTTTGTTATATCGATATTTGCCAGTAATTATATACTGTATATATGTCTTTCTTTTATAAAACTACTCATAAATATTAATAGAGGATATTTCAATGTTTTACAATGAGCTCAGTTGAAATTAATATGAATTATGGCAGGTATGAAATGTTTAATATGCATGGTATTTACAGATGAATACACAGGACATGTAAATGATGTGCTACAAAATGAACTAGTGAAGCATGTTATAGCATGCTAAATATTATCATGGGTATGTATTTGCAAACCGAATCAAAATATAACTTGAAAATAATACTCATGAATTATCTCGACCTATATGTGATTCCATTCCGCTTTTCCTTTCCGCGTTTTAGTAACATCCTCGTTAAGCGTTCCACTGACGAAGACTGTCGGGTTGATCCACGTGTTTGGAGATGGGTGAAATGGCCACAACCGTGGAGATAAATGATTCAGCAGAGATTCATTTTGCTCAGCGACTGGCATCAAACCGCAAACCAATCAGGGATAGAGCATTGAAGAAATTACGGAAATGGCTGGAAGCTAAATCAAATACACATAAAGGTATATGTATCGGTTAGTAGCCAGTAGGAATGAAGTTCCAGACACAGAAACTTGCTGTTGCATAGGAAATGTTAATTTTATTTTCTTTATATGTGGCAGGGGTCTGGGTACTGTATAAAGTACAAGGTTGGCAATCAGCCACGTGTAAAACGGCACTTCGCATCATTTAATTCAACTGCAACACATTTATTCAAATTGACAAGATGCATAATAGATACGACAGTTGTAAAAAAAACATCTACCGTGTCGCTAACTAGGAATGTTTACACACAGAACACAATGATCCGTGAAAACACAGCAGAATTTCTCCATCAGACCCCTGCCATGTATAACTTTTTTCAAATTAATATTTTATGTGCAAATGCCTATGGTTTCAGACCGGTCGCAGAAGTCCTGATTTCAATATTACAGTGGTATTCCACTAAATAGGCTAGCCATATATAAACAGTAGCAAGTTGCTGTGGAAACTGATGTATTTTAATATGGGTATGAAAGGTAACTTGTTTGAATAATATACTGTATACCATTCATATGTCCCAATGGCCATATATATACTTGCGGGAAAAAAAAGAAGTTTATTTTCGATAATTATTATTTTACATGATTCTTTGATGATCAATCATATGTGTTCATCGATTATTTCATCATTAGATTTACTAAATACATGTTGATGATTTTTGTTGCCTTATCACAAACGGTGTTTGATTGAATACCGTTAAACAAGGGTACCCTATGCCTTCTCCCGATCCAAATCAGTAGTGTGTGTGTCCACCCCTGGCATCAGTCTCTGCTCTTACTCTCCTTAGCATTGACTCCATCAAGGTGTTTATTGCCCTTTGAGGTATATCATTCCACTCCTGAATAAGGGCCTGTGTGACTTGAGCAACGTTATATGAGACATTGACGCCCTTCCTAACTCTCCTGTCCTGCTCCTTCCAAAAATGTATGATTGGGGACATATCTGGACTGTATAACAGGGTTGCCAACTCACTCACGTGAGACAAAAAACTCACGTAAAAACGTCCCTAAAATGTCCCTTCTCACATTGAAGCAATCCTCACTTAACGTGAGGTACAAATCTCACACATCGATGAAGTTTTCTCAAGTCGCCTCACGCGAAGCCATGAAATCAACAATTTTAGCTTGGGACTGTTCAAAGGGGAATAACTCTTACAGTTTTTGTAAAGATTACACCAGGCGTCGCGCTTCACATCCGGGGGGGAATCACAATTGGATTTCTAAAAGTGTTTTCGGAAAAAAGTTGTTTAAAGCTAAATTTTTTTCGATCAGATCAAGCACAGAATGTGATATAAAACGCCACTTTTTGTCAGTTGGCATTGAGTTGGTTTTTCAGGTAAAAGTTTATATAATTACCACAGCTTGAAATTAAACTCTTGACAGATAATTCATAAGTAATCGCATTTTATTTTTACTTTTGCAAGACAACCGGGAAATTCTATATGGCAGTGACGGACAAAATGATTGCAAAGTTCCCCCTGCATGATCCTCCTTTTCACATGGATTTTTTGGTACCTAGCCATAGAGCTATATACTTTATCTACTAGAAATTAAATCCAAAAATCTCAAACGCCTACATGATATAAATAGAACAGTTATCCATTGCTTCAAAACATTTTATAATCTTAACCCTAAACTATTGAATAAAACTTTTAATAATAAACTTACAAAAACTATTGGAAACTTATTTAGTTCTTTAAGTTCTACAACTGGCAGCTAGATTACATGTAGTGTCACCAAGGATGAGGAGAAGGATTCACTTGAGGAGGAAATTATTGACTATCAGCTTGCTCCAAAGGAGGAGATTTCAAAGCAAGAAGATATATTAAATAAATGGCTTAAACATCTGTTAATGTCTGATATTTTTTCTACAACATTTAATCAAATAATAAAACGCCATGATGCCGCGACGTCGTCAAAAAGTCTCACACATTGGAAGAGCCCAATGTGGGAGATCTCCCACATTGGGCTACTTACAGGTTGGCAACCCTGGTATAAGTGGCCAATTGAGAACTGGAATGTTGTTTTGAGCCAGAAAGTCACGACAAACCCTAGCAACGTTGGGCCTCGTGTTGTCCTGCTGCAACGTAAGGTCACGTTGATGGATAAGAGGAAGAATGTGTGCTCTCAAGACCTGATCCCAATATCGTACAGCTGTAAGGTATATATATTACCATGGATAACCACGAGAGGTGTTTTCACACCTTGAAATATCCCTGCATGCCCATACCTTAACAAACCCTCCCCCAAATCTGTCGCTTTCAGTTACGCAAGCATCAGAATATCGCTCACCACGTCGATAGACATGTTGTCATCCGCCTGACAGTTGAAGTGCAAAGTGAGACTTGACAGTGAACATCATGTGTCTACAATGTGCCAAACAAAACCGATTAGGTGTATGTGCAAGCGGCCACTACATTTGACGTTGCCGTCACCTCTGCGTAAGTGACGGACCAAGATAATAAATGAAACTCACTCAACTGGTTTCTAACTGTTCTTGGACACACAGGCCGACCATGAGTGCCAACAACTTGACATACCATCTCCGTCTCCGTCTGAAATCGGTTACGGAAGTGCGATAGACATATGCCTTTATCTTGGCTACTTAACATAATGCATAATGGGGGTATGCTCCTGGGACAGTCGCCCAATCTCCTTCAACGGGATACTGTTGTCTCATGTACACCATGCTTATTGCTGGGCTACATTATGTTGTGAATGCCCCTGTATTATCGGAGCAATGGCCCTACCCCTATCGACTTTACTCAAATGTGGCAATTGCTTCGAAAAGAAATGTTGTGTAACTGATCAGTACTGTTCCAATGTTCGATTTGTAATGATTTACCAGCACCTATGGTACAAGAGTACCCCGGATGTACGCTTTCTTGAAAAATCTGCTGAAAGCATGCAGCGTCGAATGGGATCTCGGTTGACTGAATTTTAACTAAGAACATTTTCACAGTGCACAGAGAAAAATTATAAATGTGGACATAAATACAGATATATAATAAGTCTATGATGTATGTAGGTATGTAGGTATGTGTGGATGTTGTATTATTACCTGTACATTGTATTAATGACAAAAGGAATGAAAAGAAAATTAATAAAAAAAAAAATGGCAGACACTCTTAGTGGATTCATGGTGGAAGGATTTGTGATTATTGTTTTACAAATTAGCGTCAATAATGCAACAGATCTGTGTCATACATTAATTGAATCAGAAAATTAATTACAGAAAGAAAATCTGTGTTTGTTGTCCTATAATGATACACCTTATACTTATAGGTAATCAAATTCTCTAACCTGTTGCTGTACACATCGGTGTGTCTGAAAGTGCCATACATAACGCTCTTTCACCCTACTGTTTCAGATGCTTTCAGCGAATCTGATTTTGTTAAGATTTGGAAGGGTCTCCACTATTGTTTGTGGATGCAGGATAAACCATTACTACAGGTAAGTGTACATGTTTTATATACTTCCAATCATGTTTTAATGTGGTCTTGATATTCACAATCCAGTTCTTGACCACTTGATTTTGAATATGGGGAAACCTCTCTCAGAGCTGATAACATCACGTAATAGATTTTAAAATGAGGCTATGCACGTAAAATGGTGGAGACAAATGACAGTGACAGTAATGATTTAAATACCTGGGCCATATTGTTCAAAAGGTGATTAGGCTAATCACTTTTTTAAACGAACATTAATGTTCGGTTATTGCCATCAAGAACTGGACTGAGAAATATGACCATATTTGGTAGCCACATTCACCAATACGCCATCTACTGTCTGTTTCAATGAAATATGGCTGCCCCCATGGCCTTACGCTTCAAATAATTTACTTGCAAAAACATCTTCGTTTTATGTAGTAGTTTTACCGAAAATGTTGAAATGTATTCAGTAGATGTTTTCAAGATGCATACGATTTGAGAAATGCATAACGCTAGCGAAATGCGAAGACTAAATGAACCTGAACTTTGCGAATAACTCCAGGTCAATATATTTATGTAAACAAATATTGCGCAGGCGCATTCGTCTCCGGATGTTTAGAAAGTTTTGCTCTTCCGTGTTCACTCCAAAACGGCTGACATTATAGCATCAGTCTGGAAATATGTCGATTTACTTAAATGTGTATTATATATATTCTAGAATGTTACATCATTATCAACTAGATGAGTATTTCTATAATTTAGAGAAAGAAATATATCAATAACGGCATACGAGACGATACATTGTATCATACTGTTAGGTTACTGTACAGTACATGTTTGCGAGAAAGGTAGATACTAGGTGGCATTTGTGGTCAGGCTGACTGGTCATAGCGTTAACATTGTCATCGATTTCCATATTCCATTTTCCTTTGACGAAAACGACCAATAAATCAAATGCAAATGAAAATATCTTGTTGCCATGTGCACGGGATTGGTTGTTGTAGGCGATACTTAGAACGTATTTACTGTTGTAAGGGAGGTAACTGCAAGATTACGGAAATCAAACGTTAAACCAATTTGATTGGTCGATTCTTCCATGACTTTGGCAATGGGTTTACAATCGAAGTGACAGATAACTACGGCAATATTCAGATGATATCAACAATAACACTTTTAGATACGTGTGGTTGGCAGTTGTCATGTTTAAAATGAACAATTATATAGCTTGTTTTTATTTCGGCAAAGTCGAGAATATTTACTGAAACGGACCACAGGTGAAGCAGACTTGGAAATACCGAAACGAAGAAAAATGGGGCTTAGGCCTAATTATAATATAAATTGGCATTATTTTCAGAGAATTGACCCACATATATGTTTTTCAATGCCTAATTGTATCATATGTAAAATATTAGAGGTTTACGAATTTTAAATTAATTTTTCATTTGCGAATCGCGGCCCGATTGTCGTTAGAGTTGAATTACCGAAATGGCCGATAGTGGATTTTTACGAGAGAATGGACCCAATATAGGATCTATAAATCTTTGGTGTGTGTATAGAGACCATATGCATTGTTTTCCTTTACCTGGAAGTATTTTGAAAGAATTTGCAAAATACCGAATTCACGATCAAATTTTCGATTGTAACGAACTACTGTCAATCTGATTGAAATCAGCTGTTACATATGTACATGTACACATGGCTACGTTTACTATGCAATACGCCTACGTAATTTTTTTTCAAAGACGGAAAACGGAAATCCGGATTATCTAAAAACAAATGCAAAAAGACTTGTGGTATTCACTTACCGTAAATATTCGCGTATAGTGCGCACTTTTTTTCCAAAATTGACAAGTGAAAAAGACCACTGCGCACTATACGCAAGTACAAGCCTTTTCCCAGTCAGAATGAATGTGATTTGACTGAGATTTGTGATCGTTTCCTTTCACAGCAGGATTGATTTAATACTTATATATATATATTACATATATAAAGCATTTAGAAAGTAATAGTTAACAAATAATCAAAGAAATGAATAGTTATTTTGATGTTTAATTCCTTGAAATTGTGTATTTATCAGCAATTACGTGGATTTATCTAAGTCGATCGTGAGCCACACGTTCCGTACACATACGATCTCACTTGAGCATGCTACCGTATTCAGGTCCAAAACGATGTATAACATCTCAATTAACATCAAACAAAACTTGAAATGATATAGCAGTACTTAGTTATTTCATACTTCTAAATTAATCATCTTATAAATCCAGAGTGCCGCCAGAAACTGATAACGTTCAACTTGTTTATTTACGGAAGCTGTAACAGCACGCATGCGCAATTAGGCAAGGGTAACACTAATACCTTGATCTCATGCGGCAGTCACTGACCAACTGGCCATATAAAATACGATCGGACTGTGAAAACTACCGGGGTACTCTTATTTATTGTCTGCACTGTAGATTTATCCACTACACATGTTAATTCATTGACATAAAAGTAGTGACCAGCACGACGACAGCAGACTTGTTTCCGTACTGTATACAAAATGGCGGCCTGTGTTACATTACGTAGCAGTCAGCTTACTAGATCTAGTCAATCTTGTTATAATTGAGCTTAATTAGCTTTGTATGTTCGTGGACAGACAACACAAGAGATCATACCTGCGTGAAAATCACAAGGTAATTGAGGGTAGGATTAATTATTTTGTTTGTACAACAGCGTAGATGGGACCGCTACAATTTGCAAGCTGACTAGGCCTGTCGCGGTATAATGTAAACAACCTGTCAATCCAATGTGTCAAATCTGACCGGTGATTCCAATTAAATGTGGTAAATAAGCTTTCATAACTTACAAATTCCTATCATCTTATGCTTTAGAATTCATCTAGATTTCTACCGCTCAGTTGAATATTGAAAAAAAATTTTTTTTTTTTTTTTTTTTTGAAAATGAACCTCAAAAACGTACCTGCGCACTATACGCGAGTGCGCACTATACCCGAATATTTACGGTAATTTGACATTCAGCCATTAATTGTTATTTGTAGTTTTATAACTTCTGAAATAGTGTGATCGATTCTCTATATAATATTGCTGTGGAACTTGTGTTATTTTTCAAACAAATTCATTTTGATAATTTGTTAATTTAGAACGTTCATCAAGTCATGATCAAGACTTGAAATTCTCGCTACACAGTAATCAATGAATTGATGAATTGAAAATTGAAGTCAAGCAAATGAGTTAATATTTACCTAAAAAAAATTTCAATATACAACACATGTTCAGATGACTATTTGTGCCATGCTGTTACAAGATTTCAGTTACAACTCTAAAATTGAATTGGTATGTAAATATATGTTATCCTGTCAATATCCACAAAGCGAGTGTAGTTTCAAGTCCATTTTGGTAATTTTACTATGACGGCAATCAGGCCTAGAATGGCGAATAAACCCCTAATATTTTACATATGATTAATTTTGACATTGGAGAACATAAAATTGTGTCCATTCTGTAAGCACTGGTAGAATGTACAGAATAGAGCTTCATAAATATATTCTCAAAATTACTAATTACCCGGTAAATATAACATTTTACATAAACCTCCCATGACTGATGGTGAACTTAAACTTGCAAATCTCCTGTGTCATTCCAATTTTGATATGTGTAAATATATACACGTAGTGTATATATATATAGTTATATATATGGAATGCTTCACAATTTGCATACAGTTATGGAATCTTATAACACCCCCAAAAAATGTTCTCACCACATAAAGTTGTGATTTGTGCAATTACATTGCTGAATTGTGTGGTTCAGTATGATTGGATGATCAACATTGGAAAAGGACAATAAATAGGGAATGTGTCGTCCCATCGAATGGACTGTAATCTTTGTGATCAGGTTTGAAGTTGAAAATGAATCTTGAAGTTTTCTCTTCCTGTTTGCTGAATTATTCCATGAAGATACTTTAGTAGTCTTTATCTGGTGGTTATTCTTTATCACATTGTTTACAATACTGTAATTATAACAGAAGTTTATCTTCTCATATACAGATTTATTAACATCAAATGATTCCTGAACAAAAGGAGTCAGGTTTTTTTGTTTTGAAGTACCATAAATGCTTGAGTACAGTTTCAATAGGATACATTCCTAATTCGGGCCTTGATTAGCAGCTCTGGTTTTGGTTTTCAGTAATTCTTTATGTGTGTTTCATCATATTTAGTTGAAATACAACTATGTATGCCAAACTAACGATGGAACTAGCCTAAATTTAGTGCATATTAGAAGTTGGCATCAATAAGGTCACAGAGTCCTGGCTGTATTATAACTGATGATGCCTTCCCGAAAGAAAGAAGACATATTTTATTTTCATCGATCCAAGATAGATCAACAAACTTCCAATTTCAATTAGGACCTTACAGAAACATGCATGTGTATAATCAAATCAGAACAGATGAAAACATTTAAAATTATTTGCAATTAATTCCTAAACCGATATCAGTAAATTTATCAACTTAAAACTAAGAAGATTACTGATTTTGCATTAAACAATAATGTTCGTTTACAGTACTTCCAGTACTTTGATTACAACATTTTTTCAAATCCTGATAAATGTAATAATTTCTGGTAGAACTATCTTGACAAAACTTTATGAAGTTCTGTAATTCTAAATTCTTTTCCAACTGGTATAATTTAAAGATGATATACTCGCAGATTTTGCAAAAAATGAAAACTCAAATTTTTGCTAATCAAGTGATTAAGCTAATCACCTTTTGAACACAGGATTTTCAATAAAAATATTTGTAAAACGCTACAAATGAATAGTAACAGGTATACATGTATCTGAGGATTACGATAATATGTTTTTAGACATTTTTTAAAAAGTGAATTAAGTCATTTGAACTGGCCAAAACACCATTCTAACCGGTCAATTTGGCCGGCGACCGGTTCTAAATGAAAACACTGGAACATCTGGGCTCTGGCTCTTCAGCATAAGATTTGGTTGTGGGTGTGACAGATGTCGCTTTAAAATGGGATCTTAGCCATTGTCTTTCTGACACCTAGCCCACAAGGGAGGTAATTCAAACAAATTGAAAATACATGAAAATAAGTATAATTTATCAAATAATTATTGATATGTATGAGAGTAAGAATCTATATAAGGTGTAAATATTGATATACATGTATATATATTTATTGGTCTTGGGCTGACATATTCTGGAACATTTGCAAACCTCTCAAATAGATTTTGTTATAACAGAATTCTATAAATCTATAAGTAGAATTTTGTTGTTTGAGCCCATGACCGAGATACATAAGGCAAGACTACCCTATACTGTACCTGTGTACATATTACATCCTGATTACTTTATTTGTACAGGAGGAGCTGACTGAACGCATCACACAGATGGTACATGTGTTTGGCACAGCGGAGAGTTCACTACTTTTTGTAAAAGTCTTCTTCCAGACAGAGGCCAGGGAATGGGATGTTTTGGATAAATGGCGTGTTGACAAATTTATGACGGTAAGCGAACAGCACAAGGACCTCCCTTAGAAATGTTAAAGGTCCCACTCTGATGACTATCTTCCTCTCATGACAACACTTGTGTCCTGAAACTCACACTCATATGACACTCAGACAACAGTCACACTCTGACAACAGTCACACTCTGACAACCGTCACACTCTGACAACAGTCACACTCTGACAACAGTCACACTCTGACAACCGTCACACTCAGACACCAGTCACACTGACAACAGTCACACTCTGACAACAGTCACACTCTGACAACAGTCACACTCTGACAACCGTCACACTCAGACACCAGTCACACTGACAACAGTCACACTCTGACAACAGTCACACTCTGACAACCGTCACACTCTGACAACAGTCACACTGACAACCGTCACACTCAGACACCAGTCACACTGACAACAGTCACACTCAGACAACAGTCACACACTGACAACAGTCACACTGACAACAGTCACACTCTGACAACAGTCACACTCTGACAACAGTCACACTGACAACAGTCACACTCTGACAAGTCACACTCTGACAACAGTCACACTGACAACAGTCACACTCTGACTACCGTCACACTCTGACAACAGTCACACTGACAACAGTCACACTCTGACAACAGTCACACTCTGACAACAGTCACACTCTGACAACAGTCACACTCTGACTACAGTCACACTCTGACAACAGTCACACTGACAACAGTCACACTCTGACAACAGTCACACTCTGACAAGTCACACTCTGACAACAGTCACACTGACAACAGTCACACTGACAACAGTCACACTCTGACAACAGTCACACTCTGACAACAGTCACACTGACAACAGTCACACTCTGACTACCGTCACACTCTGACAACAGTCACACTGACAACAGTCACACTCTGACTACCGTCACACTCTGACAACAGTCACACTCTGACAACAGTCACACTGACAACAGTCACTCTGACTACCGTCACACTCTGACAACAGTCACACTGACAACAGTCACACTCTGACAACAGTCACACTGACAACAGTCACACTCTGACAACAGTCACACTCTGACTACAGTCACACTCTGACAACAGTCACACTCTGACAACAGTCACACTCTGACAAGTCACACTCTGACAACAGTCACACTCTGACAACAGTCACACTCTGACAACAGTCACACTGACAACAGTCACACTGACAACAGTCACACTCTGACTACAGTCACACTCTGACAACCGTCACACTCTGACAACAGTCACACTCTGACAACAGTCACACTCAGGACAACAGTCACTCTGACAACCGTCACACTCTGACAACAGTCACACTCAGGACAACAGTCACACTGACAACAGTCACACTCTGACAACAGTCACACTCTGACAACAGTCACACTCTGACAACAGTCACACTGACAACAGTCACACTCAGGACAACAGTCACACTCAGACAACAGTCACACTCTGACAACAGTCACACTGACAACAGTCACACTCTGACAACAGTCACACTCAGGACAACAGTCACACTCTGACAACAGTTACTCTGACAACAGTCACACTGACAACAGTCACACTGACAACAGTCACACAGACAACAGTCACACTCTGACAACAGTCACACTCTGACAACAGTCACACTGACAACAGTCACACTGACAACAGTCACACTCTGACAACAGTCACACAGACAACAGTCACACGCTGACAACAGTCACACTGACTACCGTCACACTCTGACAACAGTCACACTCTGACAACAGTCACACACTGACTACCGTCACACACTGACAACAGTCACACTGACAACAGTCACACTGACAACAGTCACACACTGACAACAGTCACACTCTGACAACAGTCACACTCTGACAACAGTCACACACTGACAACAGTCACACTCTGACTACCGTCACACTCTGACAACAGTCACACTCTGACAACAGTCACACACTGACAACAGTCACACTCAGACAAGTCACACTCTGACAACAGTCACACTGACAACAATCACACTCTGACAACAGTCACACTCTGACAACAGTTACACTGACAACAGTCACACTCTGACAACAGTCACACTGACAACAGTCACACTGACAACAGTCACACACTGACAACAGTCACACGCTGACAACAGTCACACTCTGACAACAGTCACACTCTGACAACAGTCACACTCAGACAACAGTCACACTCTGACAACAGTCACACTGACAACAGTCACACTCTGACTACAGTCACACACTGACAACAGTCACACTCTGTCACACTCAGACAACAGTCACACTCTGACAACAGTCACACTGACAACAGTCACACTCTGGCTACAGTCACACACTGACAACAGTCACACTCTGACAACAGTCACACTCTGACAACAGTCACACTGACAACAGTCACACTGACTACAGTCACACACTGACAACAGTCACACTGACAACAGTCACACTCTGACAACAGTCACACTCAGACAACAGTCACACACTGACAACAGTCACACTGACAACAGTCACACACTGACAACAGTCACACACTGACAACAGTCACACTGACAACAGTCACACACTGACAACAGTCACACACTGACAACAGTCACACTCTGACAACAGTCACACTCAGACAACAGTCACACACTGACAACAGTCACACACTGACAACAGTCACACACTGACAACAGTCACACTCTGACTATAGTCACACTGACAACAGTCACACTCTGACAACAGTCACACTCAGACAACAGTCACACACTGACAACAGTCACACTCTGACAACAGTCACACTCTGACAACAGTCACACTGACAACAGTCACACTGACAACAGTCACACGCTGACAACAGTCACACTCTGACAACAGTCACACTCTGACAACAGTCACACTCTGACAACAGTCACACTGACAACAGTCACACTCTGACAACAGTCACACTCTGACAACAGTCACACTCTGACAACAGTCACACTCTGACAACAGTCACACTCTGACAACCGTCACACTCTGACAACAGTCACACTGACAACAGTCACACTGACAACAGTCACACTCTGACAACAGTCACACTGACAACAGTCACTCTGACAACAGTCACACTCTGACAACAGTCACACTGACAACAGTCACTCTGACAACAGTCACACTCTGACAACAGTCACTCTGACAACAGTCACACTCAGACAACAGTCACACTCTGACAACCGTCACACTCTGACAACCGTCACACTGACAACAGTCACACTCTGACAGCAGTCACACTCTGACAATAACAGCATGTTTAATGCTCGGATCTTTTATTTTCAGTTGGTCAGAAAAATGTTACATCAAACACTTCTGTTCTTAAAAAATAAAAAATGGAGGCGGAATATTCTGACTGAGTTCACCAGCATATTGAGTTCCCATGTGATGAGTCCAGATAATGAAAAGATACCCCAGGGCCTTCGTATTCACCTGGCTGACGTTTACCTGGCAGAACTAGAGAATGTTGGAGCTGAACAGGTAAGTTAAGATTAATCATTCAATTGAATAGATGATTAGGGGTCTTCGATATTTACCTGTACAGGTAAATGTAAGTTAAAACATGTATATATTCCAAGAGATCAGCTGTCATTGATATTTACCTGTATGATAAAATGACAGGTTAAACAGATGTATAAAGTAATATTTTCTGATCTTTCGAGATTTACAAAAGGTATTGTAACAATGCACCGTTTTCCCAATAATGATATAATTTCTTGTTCCAGTTGAGCCCTGAGCTGGTGCTGGTTTTCCTAGAGCCGATCTTTCAGTATGTTTCCAGTGCGGTCAAGTAAGTTGACTTCAAAATATATCTTCTTGTGAAGTATGTTAATTGTGGACATTTTACTATATTTTCTGTGTGTGGATTATCTGTATGTTCTCATTAATACCGCCAACCGTGGGGGGGTCCATCAAACAATCAGCGTATAGAATTAGGTCTGATACATATTCATTATCTGTATTCTTGGCATATAATTTCACATCTTGTGGGGGAATGTAATTCACTGAATTGTCTTGTTTTTCCATTGAGATCTGATGTAATAATTTCAGGCCTGTGACTTTTGTGGTCCTGTTTTTTTAGCACTGATGTGATGAAGAGAGTGGTTGCCAGTGTGTTTGAAGTCATCCTGAAGCAAACTCTGGACGATGCCATGGAGGCCGCTAAAGTGTTGATCCAGGTAATAAAGGACAATGACTTAAACTATAAAACACTAGACATCGTCTTACTCTGTCAAATCCGCTGACATCGTCTTACACTGTCAAATCCACTGACATTGTCTTACTCTGTCAAATCCACTGACATCGTCTTACTCTGTCAAATCCACTGACATCGTCTTACTCTGTCAAATCCACTGACATTGTCTTACTCTGTCAAATCCACTGACATCGTCTTACTCTGTCAAATCCACTGACATCGTCTTACTCTGTCAAATCCACTGACATCGTCTTACTCTGTCAAATCCACTAGACATCGTCTTACTCTGTCAAATCCAATGACATCGTCTTACTCTGTCAAATCCACTGACATCGTCTTACTCTGTCAAATCCACTGACATCGTCTTACTCTGTCAAATCCACTGACATCGTCTTACTCTGTCAAATCCACTAGACATCGTCTTACTCTGTCAAATCCACTGACATCGTCTTACTCTGTCAAATCCATACTTATCTATTTATATTGGTGGCCCTTTTTTCTTGTGTAGAAGGAAGAGGAGGGATGTGAGGTGGACCCAGAGGATTTGGACATGCCTATCAGACTACAGGTACTTCAGAATAGTCAATCACTTTTGTAAAGTCATGCATAATGATCCTCCACAAGGCTAAAACGTATCGATTCTCCATCGTATACTGGGCTCACAAATATATTTAATTACACAAATATTTATGGCGATCCTTATCTTATCTCACCAGGCTGACACCTTAACATTCAAATGAGACTCCAATATTTCGCTCATTGCCAAATAAATCTTGTAGATCAAGCTATTTTAGGCTTGTATTTTCCTGATGAAACTGGACATTAGACTGTTCAATAAATTATGAATGTGAGAAAGACAGATTTCAGATATTATGTTGAAAGACAGATTTCAGATATTGTATTATTTGAGTGGTGAAGACCTTAAACAATAATTACGTGTTTGATTACAGTACGAGTTCAGCGCCATTGCTGACCGGCTGTTTCAACTTGGCAGTAACACAACGTGTCGCACCAAGAATCGGACCATCATTTATGAATGGGTGAAAAAGTAAGTATAGAATAGTATGTCTCTCCGGGTCATCTCTGATACTCGTACATACCTAAAGACTGCAGTTGGCTATTTCATTATTCATGTGACTTATAATGAAATATTCCTATTTACTATAGTCCCCCCTCCTGTGTTGTACAGGTTCCGAGACCTTGATGAGGGAGCCATTACCAGGGAGGAAGATATCGCTCCAGGCATCAGTAAGAGGCTGAAGAAAACGAAGAAAAAAAGAAAAACTAAGAAAAGAAAAGGTGGGGCAACATATCGGGAAAATCAATTCTTGGTTAATTCATTTAAAAGATTCAGGTTTGTAGTAAATTTAAGGGTCAAAGCTCAAATGTTTATTTCTGAACTGATAAATATTGTATTTAAGTTGATTAGAATCTTGCATGGAATCACATGACCTGAAGCTATAATGTCAAAGGTCAAACTTGTTACTTGTTATGGTCAGTATTTCATTCAAACATTATGAAGCAAATTTGATCAGAATCAAATGAGGAGATGCAAAAAATCAGAGCTGGTCAGATCAAAGGTCAAGGTCAAATTTCTAACTGGGGAATATTTTGTTATGATCCTACAAAGTTGATAAAGTCATTTGGCTACAGGTCAAAGTCATTGAACCAAACAACACAAAAGGTTTCCTCTCTCTCTGTTTTTGTACGTAACACCAAGCGATCTACCAGCTCCATTCCTTGAGGGATTGTGAGCAAACAGTCAGCATCTTGGATTTTCACAGTTGAAATTTTCAGAAAGCTCTCTTTCTTAGACTTCATATGTAGGTTCCCTGTGTTATCAAATGATTGAGAGGAGAAAGAAGGTGGTAAAGTAAAGAAAAGATCTTTCTTTCATTGAGCTGATAAAAACCATTCAATGGTCTTTTAAGGAAATTCTTATCAGTTCTCTGGCTGCTTCATTCATTGAGGGATATTGTTTAAACCTTACACAAGTACAAAGGACTATAATATCTCGGCTAAGTTTGAGTTTCAGAGTTGAAGGGTAAGGTCAATTCACCGTTACTATTTTTAGAAAGTTCTCTAGCGGCTTTATTTTTTGAGGATTAAGGATTCTGGGCATATATTGATATTAAAGCCTGTCTTCTTTCACAGGAAGCTCTCCTGCAGATTTATCCGATGACAGCGAGGAGGACATATCTCCAAACAAGAAATTGAAATCTGAGGAGGAGACTGAGGAAGGAACCATCAATAAGGATGAGATCGCAGAAGGCAAGAAAGTGAAAAAAGACAAGAAAAAAAGTGCTGATGTGACAAAGACAAATAAAAGTGAAAAAAATAAGAAGAAAAAGAAAAACAGGGAGAATGCCTCCGAGAAATTATCGACAGACAATTGTGACGAGGGAGATTTAAATGAAACAGAATTTGATAGCAGTAGTGTTAATGTCACCAGGATAAAAAGGAAGAAGAAAGTACCGAGTTCTAAAATCAGTGGTAGAGAGACAGAAGCCTTAGCTCCATCAGCAAATTTATTTGATGTACCTCCAGGACTAGACATGGATGTCTCCTCACAGATTCTCCCAAAACGAAAAACCAGCAAGTCGAAAAAGGGGGTCGAGTCTGAAGGGCAGTCCAAAACAAAGAAAACAAGTGACACAAGTGAAGATGTTTTACAGGACGAGGTAGAAATCTGGATACCAAACAAGAAATACATGAAAAAAAGAAATTCGAGCATGGAAACGTCAGAAAAAAAATCACCCGGAGCCCAGTTTGCCAAATTTGATGTGAACTTGACGACACCACCAGCATTCTTAAGGAAGGCTGTGGCTAAGTCTACACCAAAATCTGGCCGTAAAAGAACGGTACGTTTATATATTAGTCTAGACCAAAATCAGACCATGAAAGAATGGTAGTCTAGACCAAAATCAGAAGAATTCTGTTTGTACATGAGCCAAGGGCTTTTTATGATACTTTATGTGTTGCAGTCCCCACGGTGCCTATTTTAGACTGATTAATACCACATTGGTTTCCTAGGTGGCTTGTCACATTTCATTATTAATATTTTGAAATAAGATTTTATATGTCACTTTGGCATTAGAAAGACTTTTGTTTTGGTACCCTTGTTGAAATTGACATTTTGATGAAAATTGGCTCAATCATAGACTCCACAAGATTCCTATAATATAAGGTGGATTGGGTAGAAATGTAGCCCATGTTTTTATTATATGTTTTATTTTGTTAGGATCAGGTGATGGAGTCAGAAGCCTTGTCAACTCCAGGTGGCAGGAAGCGTGTCAGTTTTAATATGAACAAAAACGAAGCAAAAGGCAAGTATCCTACGTCAACTTATAATAAAGCAGTCAAAAATCAACTATTGAGTTCAGATAGGCGATTATCTGTCGAATTGAAATAGGCGATTATCTGTCGAGTTGAGATAGAAGGTTACCTGTCAAATTGAGATAGGTGATTATCTGTCGAATTGAGATAGGCGATTATCTGTCGAATTGAGATAGGCGATTATCTGTTGAATTGAGATAGGCGATTATCTGTTGAATTGAGATAGGTGATTATCTGTTGAATTGAGATAGGCGATTATCTGTTGAATTGAGATAGGCGATTATCTGTCGAATTGAAATAGGCGATTATCTGTCGAATTGAGATAGGCGATTATCTGTCGAATTGAAATAGGCGATTATCTGTTGAATTGTAATAGGCAATTATCTGTCGAATTGAGATAGGCGATTATCTGTTGAATTGAGATAGGCGATTATCTGTCGAATTGAAATAGGCGATTATCTGTCGAATTGAAATAGGCGATTATCTGTCGAATTGAGATAGGCCATTATCTGTCGAATTGAGATAGGCCATTATCTGTCGAATTGAGATAGGCGATTATCTGTCGAATTGAGATAGGCGATTATCTGCCGAGGTCAGATAGGCGAATATCGAGTGTTGAATTGAGGATATTAACTGTCGAGCTAAAATAGGAGGTTAAATGTCAAATTGAGATAGGTTTGTTAACTGTCGAGTTAAAATAGGTTAAATGTAAATTTAAGATACACCAATTTGTGTCAAGTTAAGTTGGTCAGAATAAAACAAGGAGGTAACAGGTGTATAAAGAGATGAGTCTGGATTATACAGGTGTATAAATAGATGAGTCAGGATTTGACAGGTGTATAAAGAGATGAGTCAGGATTTGACAGGTGTATAAATAGATGAGTCAGGATTTGACAGGTGTATAAAGAGATGAGTCAGGATTTGACAGGTGTATAAATAGATGAGTCAGGATTTGACAGGTGTATAAATAGATGAGTCTGGATTTGACAGGTGTATAAAGAGATGAGTCTGGATTTGACAGGTGTATAAAGAGATGAGTCAGGATTTAACAGGTGTTTAAAGAGACGAGTGGATTTGACAGGTGTTTAAAGAGATAAATCTATATTTGACAGATGTATAAAGAGATGAGTCTGGATTTGACAGGTATTTTTTCCTTTACAGAGTTTCATAAAAAGACACTGATAGAAAGTAAAGAGGACGCCTTCATCCCCAGCAGGACCCCCGAACAGGGTATCCTGAAAACTACACCTAGTTCTACCAGGTCAAAGATCAGGAAAAACTCCACTCCAAATTCCTCCAGACGCGCCACTCCAAAGTCCTCCAAACGCCCTAAGGCCACAGACTTCTTTTGAGGATGTTGACAAATACAACTTGTGAAATGTACTTTTAATTAGATACACAATCATGTTACTTAGAATGTATTTTTTTAAGACATGTGACAGCCCTATTTTACCTGTAAATCAGATATTTTTGTATTTTTTGTGGTTTTCACAAAACATGTTATTTAGTGAGTATATGATATCCCTTACTTTGATTCCAATGAAATCATCCATTAAAAGTACAATGAAAACAGCTTTGACAAATAAAAAAAATAGATCTCCGAGATTCTTTATATCGCCATAGCAACTTGATACTGTAGAATTGAATTCAATAGGAAACAACAGACTGTCTATTATGCTGTTTTGTGGTAAAGGTAGTAAATGCATATTGCTGTCCATGATGGTACTCCGGAAATAAACGAAAATTAAAAAAAAAAGCAAATTAAATTTCTCAGTACTGTTCCTGCAATGGTGACTTTTATGAATTTGACATTTCATTTGTAAGGTAAATCTTATTTTGTAGTAGGATAATGTTGTCAGTCGTGTGACAGTTGTGGTTTATACAATGATATCATTCAGGTGAGAAATGAAGAGTTCAGGGACTCTTTTTGTGAATACCCAGGGACTTGATTATAATAGCCTTTCCTCCAGCCCTGACGTCAGGCTCAATGCAATCTGACAGACGCGTGTCTGACTCATTCTGACAGACAGGTTTCTGACACCTATGATTATATATATATAGTGTCAAGATGTACTCATTTATTTTAAACAGTAAAGTAAACACAGTTTTGTGTAACTAATTCATCATATGTGGTTACTATATATAGTAATATATAATTATACTTACGAACCTGAAGAACGTATATCACGATAACTATCTGTGGTTACTATATATAGGTTTGTTTTTGTTTGGGTATTCCACTTGGAACAAACACTACTAGATCTTCTCTCGTATTCAAGCTTTAGGATTTAAAGATATAACTACAAAAGAGAAAATCTCTTTTTCACTTAACAAGATTATCCTCATTTTTATTAGGCAGAGAAAGATCTGTCCTTCTCGTCAGCTGAAGGGCCACAAGTCTGTAATAGTGGACTAAGACCTGCTAGATAAATAAATTTGTCCTTCTTTATCAAGGGAGAAGCAGCCAACATGTGCCTTTAGTCTTAAAATGTCACCACTGAAAATGGACGACATCATTACTTTGTACAGCACAACCTTATCACAGTAGAGTAATATCTTACTCCATTCTCCATCAATAAGGACATATTTTATTTTTGGTTCACTGTTACAACTTGCAGAATCTAATGCTAGGAAAGTGCAGGAGAAAAATAATGAATAACCCCTGTGTGATGAAGACAGAGAAATTTTACTCATGTTTAAGATCATGTGAAAATCAGAATTTAGTTAAGTTTGAAAATTTAAAACATGAAATTGTTGCTCTGCAAGGACAAATGAATTGTACCCAGCAAGCAGAGTTAATATTTGTTACATTTTACAATAGAGCAACATACACTGTACATGTTCATAAATGCTATGTATGTATGGACAAATAAAACTACAATGTATCAAATATCACAGTGATTTGTTTTTTTTTAACTCACCATCTTCAGACAGTTGGCTGTTCAGATTGCTCTTTGTCAATCCATCCTTGAACAATTCTGATCAAGAATCTATTTGGATCCATTCCTATTGATGGGCATGCCTAATTTTTAAACAGAAAAAAACAGCTGGCTGTCTTTGATTTAGACAGTTGAAACTTTTCCTTGTTTGTTTAAATGGATGACCTTGACCTTTCAATGTCACAAGGGTCAAATGTGTTGAAGTCTTTAAACATCCTCTCATTAAGTATATAAGACCCAGTGTCATGATATTGGGCTTGTTGTTTGCTGGGATGAAGGACTGCAGAGTTTGTTTAAATGAATATCCTTGACTTACTATCAAGGTCACATGGGTCAAGGGTGAAAAATCATTAATCAAGTTCTTGTTGACAGTCAAACGTTATAGGTTAAGAAGCATGATGGAATGAATGACCTTGAACCCAATTTAAATGTCACAGGGGTAAATTATGTTAAAATTTTGCAACAACTTCTGAGAGGTTCAGAGTCGTGATTTGGTCTAGCAGGCTAAGCATTTTCAAATTTACATGACCTAGACCTTCTTTCAAGGTCATAGGCTATATTGTTATTTACATCTGGAATAGGGGGTTACTGGGGTAACTTTAATCCATTTGGGTCGTGAAAATATTCTCAAGATTGTGTCCCTCTGACCGTCAGTACTTCAAATTTAGCTTGGCCAGGCTCTTATCTCGTAGACCAAGGCCATCCGTTAACCTAGGTAATGCAGTATGTCATGTACCTACCAACAATAGATTACTCTTTCCTACATTTTGACCTTTGACCTACATCAAAGAAAAAAGTTTTCCAGGGCACTACCTCCTACACAACATATCACGGGAACTTGGGCCGTGTATATATTCATCTAGATGAGGTGGTGTACATGTGTCGGGTACCAAAAATTAGTCACTGACCTACATTTTGACCTTCGACCTACATCCAAGGGAGGGGGCTGTTCTAGTAATTATTAATTATGTGTCATCATATAAATCCTGAGAGTATATAAGCAATGAAGCCTTGTCAGGATTTCAGACACATGGGCCCGCCCAAACTGCCACCACCATCCATCTATAACCAGGATTTCAGACACATGGGCCCGCCCAAACTGCCACCACCATCCATCTATAACCAGGATTTCAGACACATGGGCCCGCCCAAACTGCCACCACCATCCATCTATAACCAGGATTTCAGAGCATATATAAAATTATACGGAAATCGGCAGAAACGGGGGACACTAGCAAACAGAAAAGATGGAAATGGAAAAATATAGTGTTTCTGTTTAGATGCGAGTACAAAAGCAGCATTCATGTTAATTTTGTATGAAATAAAACTATGTCCCATGTAGGTATATATCCAACATGATCATTTATAAAACTTGAAATAAAAAATAAATGTACAAATAAATAAAAATAAAAAAATAAAAATACATGTACACATGTTTGTACATTGTTTTCTTTAAATATGATATGAAATAAATTATTGGCGATAATCAGGTATTATTATTCAAATTATAGTAATATTAATAAATAAAATCAATAATTGATTTATTTATTGTTAACATTATTTGATAAGATTATTATTCAATAATTAAATAAATTAAATTATATGTTCCTTTCCGGAACTTATGTTGTTTGTTTATAGTATTATATGTCACGTAAATAAAACGTTTGAAACTAATGCCAAAAAATACTACAGGATCAAGCGTGTGGGCAATGGGATGAAGTTTCCGATAAAGATGGCGACCAATTCTGACAATCCATCAAACGATGTCGATGAGGATTATATTTCGATGTCTCTGCATGAAATGTTCCATATTGTTGGTGATCAAATGACCGAGAGGGACATAAAATTGCTGAAATTTTTCTGTGTGGGTTTGATATCAGAGGAAATGACGTCCAAGGTCCACGATGGATTCAGTTTTTTGTTGTGCATGGAGAAAATGAATCTGGTATCAGAGTCAAATTTCATGAACGTGCTGGACCTGTTGAGAATAATAAACAGGCACGACCTGTCTCAGTTTGTACATCTCAGGTGCAGGAAAACAGGTGCGAATGATGTTTAGTGTGTTGAATTAAATAATCGGGCGTACTTCAACCCCGAACCTAACTAGGACGCACTATTATATTCATCGGGTTGTGATCATGATAATGAACTGCCCTGGAAAGTTTCGGTTTGACACAGGGGGTTAATACGGGCTAACTTTAAATGACAATGTTTTTTGAATTGTGGATATTTCGTTCTTAGCATTTGAAAAAGTCCTAACAAATGGAGGTATATAGTAATAAACCTTTTTATTACTGAATATTTCTACTGATAAATTCTCATATTTTAATGAATTTTTCCAGGATGAGTTTTTTTTTTAAATCACATTGTGATTGAGAATATGAATCAGTTCAACTGCTTAAAAACGATCAAAAAATATTATTGAGGTAGTAACCTTTGAAAAACAGAACCTTTGAAAAACAGCAAAAAAATGAAAAAAACTGTTCAAAGAAATTTGTTTATGATAATATAAGCAAAAGAAGTGTATATAGTTATCAATGAAATATACATGGATCCGAATTTGAAATTTTGATGTTTAATGTAGGCCATTGTAAAAAGGTGATTTCAATCAAAGAAGACAAAGTGTAATTATATAATATATAGAGCAGAATCAAAAGTATGAAATCCCGAAAATAGCATACAGGCCTATATAGCTACTTTAGCTTCACAATTAGGTAAAATAAAATACCTATAAGTGCATGCAAATTTGCTGTCAAATAATTTTATTTTAAAATCATGTTTAACAGTTTTTCTAAATCATTTTCATCTTTAATTTGATTTTATGAGTGTAAAAATTAAGGAACAACAGCTAAATGGCATATCACATTTAATTAAACATGATTTCCAGAATATTGGAGGAAACAAAGCTGTGTTTAGGATTCAATTGGATTAAAAAAAAGGAAAACTTTTTTTTTTTTTTTTGTTTAGCTGGATCATACTTCTCCATGAAAATAGTGTTGCAGAGATGTTGGTGACAACATCTGTTCATCAAAACATCTTATCTAGGATTATAAATCAGTCATACTAAGACATTTTATTTGACAGTGTATCAAAGTCAGGACCCAAAACCACTTTACAGTGTTACTGCCCTTTTTTGAAATTCCATGTCTGGAGCATGACTTTGCTTGCATTAAACTTGGCTAATGAAACTTGGTGTATACTGGTCTCTTGCTATGACAATTTGCATTAAAACAAAATCAGGGTCTGCAACCTCTTATTTACAGAGTTATTATCCTTTGTTAAAATTTTGTGTCCAGAGCGTAACAGTAGCATAACACAGTCAAACACAAATCATGAAACATGATTTAATGTCAGTTAAACGAAATAAGGCGATGTACACAGTGAAACAGAGTCAATGCCCACGACACCATATTTACAGAGTTATTGCCCTTTGATGAAATTTTGTAGTATAAATGCACTTTGAATTGATGCCAATGAAACTCGTATCAGATGCAGCCCTTACTTTAATAGCTCAGTGTCAGACACAAATACATAAAAATATGATCAAATAAAAAATTCAGACCGGAATGATTCATTAGTTCCACTGATACTCGAGATCTTGTTATTTGATAATTTTATGCAACATTTTCTTAATTTCATAAATTTAAGATTAAAAAAAAAATGAAAATATTTTAGGGAAACTCTGAAGTAAAGAAACAGACACTGCCATGAATTGTAATCACTAATGTTATATATATCTTAATTTGGGTTTAATATATTACTTCAGTGAGACGGGATCCAATCTGTGAATATCTGGAGTCCAACTTCACCCAGTCACAAAGCACAACAGACAAATCAAAGGTTTCTGGTGGAAGTTCATTAGTTCAGGAAAATGTTGCAAGTGACAAGTCGGTGTGTGAAGCCACTAGAAGAGAAGGTGGTAAATCCTCAGTGAAGACTGCAGTAAGTGACAGTACTACAGAGCCCTGCCAGATATCAGCTGGCAGTGTTCATTGTAAGTCATCTCGGACTAAAACTTCAGACTCACAATCTTCCTGTCAGTTAGCGTCTTCACCGTCCTCTTCAACTTTGACCTCAGTGTGTTCTTCCTCAAAGTCTTTATTACCTGGAGAAAGGTGTGTACAGAAGAGCTCGTCCTCAGATGTTCCTTCCATGTCTACTCGGTCAAAGAGGCAAAGATCTGGTAGCTTGCCTGAGAATACTGGAGGGAGCGATGATTCCCCCTCTACATCCATTAAACGAAGAAGAAAGGATGTGGAAACAAAAGAAAACACTGGTTTGTAACCTTACAAAATGTATAAACGAAAGAAAACACTGGTTTGTAACCTTAGAAATGTATTAAGGAAAGAAAACACTGGTTTGTAACCTTAGAAATGTATCAACGAAAGAAAACACTGGTTTATAACCTTAGAAATGTATTCATGACAGCATGTGATTTTGACAGCTGGTTGGAATGCAATTGAGCTTCGAATGCAGATTTGTCTGTTGAAAATTCTATGAAGTTATTTAATGTAAGGAATGATTTAGTATTTCTTTTCTAAAATATTTTATTTTGATGGTTTAGTTTAAATACAGGCATTTAAGTGCAGTAAGATGAAATTGTAAATGCCACTAAATGTTAAAATAAGGAAGAGAGTACAATGTACTTGTATTTCTTCGGTCTTTGGTTTACTCAGAATAGCTGAAGATTGAAGCAACAAAATTGTGTCAGTACATATGAGGTGAGTTTCATTATATTGGTGTGAAGGGTAAGCCATGCTGTTTACAGCTGATTGGTTCTTTGTGGAGCAGTAATGTTTTTAAATAAATATTTTGCGTCTTTTCAGAGGTGAAAGATCATAGTTCTACTGATGTAATCCAGGTGGACAGACAGTCGGCCATTGTGGCTGCTGGTCCGTCAGTTCAGGAGAGAATGGCAAGTGACGACAGCAGTAGAACGAATTTGAATAAATCAGAGGAAAAAATGATGGCTTCACCGAGTGATATAAGTACCAGTGAAACATTACAACCTACTAGGGCGTCCTCTTGTGATAGAAGGGACACAGACTGTATGAAAGCTCTGGACGAGGGTCAGACTGGTCAGACTGACCAGACCACCAACTCCCAGCCTGGTGATTCAGGAGCCAATACGGAGAGGAAGAAGGAGAAACTAACCTGTGGTAAGTACAGCTGTACTCACGTTATCATCTGTTTGTGGTAAGTACGGCTGTACTTAGGTTATCATCTGTTTGTGGTAAGTACAGCTGTACTCACGTTATCATCTGTTTGTGGTAAGTACATCTGTACTTAGGTTATCATCTGTTTGTGGTAAGTACAGCTGTACTCACGTTATCATCTGTTTGTGGTAAGTACGGCTGTACTTAGGTTATCATCTGTTTGTGGTAAGTACAGCTGTACTCACGTTATCATCTGTTTGTGGTAAGTACATCTGTACTTAGGTTATCATCTGTTTGTGGTAAGTACAGCTGTACTCACGTTATCATCTGTTTGTGGTAAGTACGTCTGTACTTAGGTTATCATCTGTTTGTGGTAAGTACAGCTGTACTTACGTTATCATCTGTTTGTGGTAAGTACGTCTGTACTTACGTTATCATCTGTTTGTGGTAAGTACGTCTGTACTTACGTTATCATCTAGATCTGTTGGTGGTAAGTACGTCTGTACTTAGGTTATCATCTGTTTGTGGTAAGTACAGCTGTATTTATGTTATCATCTGTTTGTGGTAAGTACGGCTGTACTCACGCTATCATCTGTTTGTGGTAAGTACAGCTGTACTTACGTTATCATCTGTTTGTGGTAAATACGGCTGTACTTAGGTTATCATCTGTTTGTGGTAAGTACGGCTGTATTCACGTTATCATCTGTTTGTGGTAAGTACGGCTGTACTCACGTTATCATCTGTTTGTGGTAAGTACGGCTGTACTCACGTTATCATCTGTTTGTGGTAAGTACGGCTGTACTCGCGTTATCATCTGTTTGTGGTAAGTACGGCTGTACTCGCGTTATCATCTGTTTGTGGTAAGTACGGCTGTATTCACGTTATCATCTGTTTGTGGTAAGTACGGCTGTACTCGCGTTATCATGTTTGTGGTAAGTACGGCTGTACTCGCGTTATCATCTGTTTGTGGTAAGTACGGCTGTACTCGCGTTATCATCTGTTTGTGGTAAGTACGGCTGTACTCGCGTTATCATCTGTTTGTGGTAAGTACGGCTGTATTCACGTTATCATCTGTTTGTGGTAAGTACGGCTGTACTCACGTTATCATCTGTTTGTGGTAAGTATGGCTGTACTCACGTTATCATCTGTTTGTGGTAAGTACGGCTGTACTCACGTTATCATCTGTTTGTGGTAAGTACGGCTGTACTCACGTTATCATCTGTTTGTGGTAAGTACGGCTGTACTCACGTTATCATCTGTTTGTGGTAAGTACGGCTGTACTCACGTTATCATCTGTTTGTGGTAAGTACGGCTGTACTCACGTTATCATCTGTTTGTGGTAAGTACGGCTGTACTTACGTTATCATCTGTTTGTCTTCTGTTCATTTTTCTTACCCTTTTTGGTTGGTCCTGTGCATTCTACCGGCTTTTGGGTTCATACCATGGAGTACAGTGGACCCGCGATAATCCGGACGCCGATAGTCCGGAAAACTCGCAGTCCGGACGGAATAGCACGGGAACGGATTTCCGTAACGTTATTTGTACTCACCAGTCCGGAAATTCGGTTTCCGATTCCGGAAGCCCATTTTGGGAACGGAAAGTACTTTTCATTAGTAAATTTCCCCCGATAATCCGGACGATTTTTTCACCACGAGGAGAGAAAAATGTCGGGCAAGTCACCCGTGTCGACAGCTGTACAGACTATCGCTTGACACTGTGCGTAGTCATAGCGACCGCTGCCAGGTCATAGCCCCGGGTGTTTACCTGTGTTACAATGTAGCTCTGTTTTTATAACGGTACATTGCTTTTCTTTACGATCGACCTAAATGCTTCAGTATTAAAGGGTTTTATAGTGTAGACTGGTCTTGCTTTTATCAACTTGACGTACAATATCTATTATAGTTATTTTACATAGTGCTATTTCGTAGTTAGCAATAATTAATTCACTAACATACAGTATGTGATACGATACTTAATCAATCACAAATGCATGTAATAAATTTATTATCGGTAATTAACATCACTAACAATTGTATTGGGTAAACAAGGATATCGGCTTGTAACACCGTTACGTGTAATGACGACTCATTGAAAGATGTGTGTTATTAATTACACACATGGTACATTTACCGGGTCTTTCATTTCAGGTTCATAATTTACGTAAAAAAACGTACATTGTACATAGTGGGTCTTTCATTTCAGGTATTTAACGTATGTAATTTCTACTCGTTTGTGAAACTCTGGGACGTAACCCATGTGTGTTGTTTGTAGGTCACATATGTCCGCTATAAATAAAACAACTTTCACTTCACATGTTCTTTTAAAAACATTGTTTATTTTTTAGTTTCTACAAAATAAAAGAAAACAAGAATCATATCAAGAACATAAGTATATTTATTTTTTAAAAAGACTGACAATTAGACGTGTTTATGAAACGTCATTAAAACGTCCCGTATTGTATAGAGTCAAGGGAGATAACTCTTACACAACAATTTTTTTTGACCTGGTAGACGAAATTCGGTAGTCCGGAAAACTCGTTATCCGGACGGTTTGGGCTGGGAACGAAGGTGTTCGGATTATCGAGGGTCCACTGTACATGTTATTTTGCCTTGATAAAGAACTGGAAGCAAAACTATGATTTTCCTTTTCATTTGGTATTGACGCCAATATGAGATATGGAGTAATTAAATGGTGGAATTCCGTTAAATTGTAGTTGGAGTGATGTTACTGTCCTCTGGTGATGTGTTAGATCTTTGTTTTCTATTTGAATCCTGACAACTATACCACAGTACATTTTTATTTGTCCCTTGTCAACTTTTCCCATAAAATGCAAAATATTCAGAAAAGCTCCTTTTATAGTTATGTGTAAATTTCTGATCACATTATGATTAGAGGTAGCATATCTGTATCTATAAATGGCTGACATTGATATTCATTTATGTGTATCTATTTTTAGATATTCGACTACGTGTACGTGCAGAGGTGGCTCTACAGGAGAGCACTTTGGAGGGAAATGTATTTTCTAACAAACCGACAGTGGTAGAACGGCAGTGTGAGAAGTTCATGCAAGCTAACACAGTCCTCAAGTCACATGACCTTGGTTCTATTGTGTGTGACATCAAGTTCTCGGATCTGACCTATTTAGATGCTTTTTGGCGGGACTACATCAATGGATCCCTGCTGGAGGCCTTGAAGGGCGTCTTTCTCACAGGTAACTATTCATAGATTTATCGCTACTGGAGGCCGTGTTCATAAAATGCATGTGAGCTGTTGAAATGTCCTTCGTCCATCATCTGTTTGTAAACACTAGTACTCTTTGGTAGGCTGTTGAAATCGCCATTTGTCCATTTCTGAAAGCACTGAATGGATGAAAAGGACTGAAAGGATATTTCTCAAATTTCATGTGTATATATATATAGGTCCATAGTGTATGTTAGATTTTGAGACTTATTAGAAAATAAAATGGCCATTAGGCAGCCATTTTGAGTTTTGACAGTTGAAATTTTTGTGCTGGCACACGTTATCAAGTGGTTGATGTGATATTATGATACAGCCAGTTAGAACTCTAGATACTGTAAATGTGAAACTGTTTGATCCTCTGTGATCAGCCAGTTGGAACTCTAGATATCGTAAATATGATACTGTTTGATCATCAGTGATATTATGATACAGCCAGTTAGAACTCTAGATACCGTAAATATGATACTGTTTGATCCTCTGTGATATTATGATACAGCCAGTTAGAACTCTAGATACCGTAAATGTGATACTGTTTGACCCTCTGTGATATTATGATACAGTCAGTTAGAACTCTAGATACCGTAAATGTGATACTGTTTGATCCTCTGTGATATTATGATACAGTCAGTTAGAACTCTAGATACCGTAAATGTGATACTGTTTGATCCTCTGTGATATTATGATACAGCCAGTTAGAACTCTAGATATCGTAAATGTGATACTGTTTGATCCTCTGTGATCAGTCAGTTAGAACTCTAGATACCGTAAATGTGATACTGTTTGATCCTCTGTGATCAATCAGTTAGAACTCTAGATACCGTAAATGTGATACTGTTTGATCCTCTGTGATATTATGATACAGCCAGTTAGAACACTAGATACCGTAAATGTGATACTGTTTGATCCTCTGTGATATTATGATACAGCCAGTTAGAACACTAGATACTGTAAATGTGATACTGTTTGATCCTCTGTGATATTATGATACAGTCAGTTAGAACTCTAGATACCGTAAATGTGATACTGTTTGATCCTCTGTGATCAATCAGTTAGAACTCTAGATACCGTAAATGTGATACTGTTTGATCCTCTGTGATCAATCAGTTAGAACTCTAGATACCGTAAATGTGACACTGTTTGATCCTCTGTGATCAATCAGTTAGAACTCTAGATACCGTAAATGTGATACTGTTTGATCCTCTGTGATCAATCAGTAAGAACTCTAGATACCGTAAATGTGACACTGTTTGACCCTCTGTGATCAGTCAGTTAGAACTCTAGATACCGTAAATGTGATACTGTTTGACCCTCTGTGACCTTTCTGAATTTCTTTGTTACAGAGTCACTCAAGCAGGCTGTTGGACATGAGGCTATAAAACTCTTGGTCAATGTTGATGAGGATGACTATGAGGCTGGTAGAGTCAAACTACTGCAGAATCTCAAAAACTAAGATTTTATTCCGGGGATAGTATACTGTAATGGTGGACAATTGTATATAGATGTAATTAAATACCTTGTTCATGAAATAGATTTTGTGTTTATATTATTTCATTTCTTTTTATAGCACTGTTGAATTATGGGTAAAATTATGGTATTGCCATTAACTGGACGATTTCAGAGGTATATATTTGGGTGCCTGAAGTAAAAAAAAAAAGCATATAAGTATATAAAAGGAAACAACTGTCCTATAATGTATCTTGGCCTTCAATTCCTGGCTGATTTGTACATACTCAACAGTTATGGAAACTCTCCATTATTGTCACGAAGACAGGTGTTTTTAAGGAAGATATAAGTCTCAACTGTTTATTGTATGTTAAATATTGGATAGTCTTACAGGTGTGTCAGCTGATATACATTACATATATAGACAGTTGTGTCTTGTAGTATACTTTGTATTATTTTAAACAAGTAGCATATATTTCAGGTCTGTGAAATATTCCCATGTAGAATTTGGTCTCATTTAAATAATGTTGATAGTGAAGGTTCCCAACACAGTCCATGTACAGTAAATTTTGGGCACCACCATTCAGTATAGAAATAGATTAAATTCCAATACTGTGATTGTTTTCTTGAGGAACATGATTATGGGATATTTCTGGGATTACAAATGTATCTGCTAAGACAGTCTTTAAATGTTAAGATACTGATGATTACATTAGTGATAAGTGTTTTAATATGTGACACTTGTATAGAATGTTTTATCATATTGATGATCATAGTTCATCAATAGTATACACTAGTAAGTATACACTAGTACTAAACCAATATTGGCTGGCTATCACTTTTGTAAATATTACAAATCTTCTATGAACTCGTACTGTGATATTTGATATCTTGTTACAGTATTGTAACTCTTGAATGGCTATATAGGTAATGCCGTTAATTTCTCCTGGATATAGTACACAAATACCAATGGATGACATCACAGCTGTTTAAGATGTACGTTCAGGTCACCTGGTCAAGGATCAACATCATAGCTGTGTTTAAGATTTTAGTTAACCTGGTCAAGGATCAAACAGATGTTAGTCAATGTGTAAATAATACAATAGAATGTAGGAATGTTGATGAAGTATCTACATCATTGAAGTACATTGTATATCAATTTTGAAAGGCTCTTCGATCATAAGAGTGATGCAGGTCCATTGCACCCTTTGTTACGTACTGTAAGTACACCCAAAGTGGTACTTTCCCATGTCCTGAAAGTCATCACTATTTGACTTGTGGTACATGTTGGAATTATAAAGATAAACAGGAAGAAGCAGTTTTCTGGTCAGATCACTTTGGAGTTCATATCAGATGATTGATCTAGGCAGCCTTTAAATCAGTAGTCATCACTCATGCATACTTCTATCACTCATGCATACTTCTGTACTTAAATTCGATGCAGCTAGCTAAAAAGTTGTCATACTGTACTAGAAACTCCCAATTTTGGACATAAATACATGTTACTGGTTAAATGTCTTCTTTTTGATAGATTTTGAAAGTCCAATAACTCTTATTAGAAAGAAGTTTAAAACACCAGTCTCTTATGGGGGAAAAAACTATTAAAAAACATAATCAACCCCATGGAAATGTTATTGAATTAAAAAATAATGTCATCTTTTTCAGGGCCACAAAACACACCAACATCATCCTTCACTTATCCATAAAATATTGTCAACTTTGACCTTTGAATTCAATGTGACCTAGACATTGGAGTTATGGACCAAAAAGAGACTTGGATTTTTCGTACATCTATGAAACATTAAAAGTTGTTCCTTATGGAGGTACAGGTCATGGCTCTGACAATCATCACTGATGAATTATGAAAGAAAAATCAATAATGATATGTTCCTAGAAATGTTTCAGGGAGCATAAATATAAAGAGTTCCAGCAAAATGTTCACAACAGGGTATGATGTTACCAGGCGACGTGCAGTTAATGTGATAGTTTCTGATATCAGAGCATTTATTAAAGAGAAGTAATACTACTCGGTATAAAGCAAAACCTTTTTAAGATAGATATGAAATAGTGCCCATCATTTACCTGTCAAACTTCAAACCCATCCGTCCCTAGATCACCACTCGACCTACTAAAAACAACCCCCATGACCTTCCACCCATCCGTCCCCAGATCACCACTCGACCTACTAAAAACAACCCCCATGACCTTCCACCCATCCATCCCCAGATCACCACTCGACCTACTAAAACAACCCCCATGACCTTCAAACCCATCCGTCCCTAGATCACCACTCGACCTACTAAAAACAACCCCCATGACCTTCCACCCATCCATCCCCAGATAACCACTCGACCTACTAAAAACAACCCCCATGACCTTCCACCCATCCGTCCCCAGATCACCACTCGACATACTAAAACAACCCCCATGACCTTCCACCCATCCGTCCCCCAGATCACCACTCGACTTACTAAAAACAATCCCCATGACCTTCCACCCATCCGTCCCCAGATCACCACTCGACCTACTAAAAACATAACATCAGCTCAGTAAAAAATAATGTTTATTTAGATAAAAAAGCAAACAAGAGAGTTTAATGTTTTACAAAATACAGCTCACAGATATCTCGCTGTTGGACATTCCGCCATGATACTTGATAACAGTATTTCTAATGGTGACGCTTGCTGATTTAGATATATACGATAAATATTGAAACTTTCATGGCACAAAGTAAGGATACATGTCCATAAATGTTGATATCACAGATAACAATGGGACGGATTAAACACTAGCTATGAAGCCCCCGTGCAGTCGTGCATATTGTGTGACTTAACCAACACATTCAAATACATGATGTCGGCTAATACTATTCACAGGAAAATTTCACCCTGTGCTTGACTAAAATAAATCATCTTGAATAATTCCATAGCTGTAACAATTGGAGAGGACAGAATTAGTAAACAGTTGGTCAGGGTTAGTTGAGGAATACAAGTAAATTGTAATCAGAATCTTATTAAACACTAATAGAATAGTATGAGGAACCATTATCTGACTGATGGTAATGATATAAAGCCAGTGGGTACATGGGATGGAATCAAGATTCTTGGAGTGTAATTTGGGAATGATTTACATCTGTACTATACATAAATCTATAGCTACTTACCAGGCCCAAGGCTCCAGCCCTGGTCATGACCAGATATAACCAGATCTAGCATTCCTTGTATCATGCTACCAGGATACAGGCCCAAGGCTCCAGCCATGGCAATGACCCGATATAACCAGATCTAGCATTCCTTGTATCATACTACCAGGATTGGCCTTGGGCTCCAGCCCTGGTCATGACCAGATATAACCAGATCTAGCATTCCTTGTATCATGCTACCAGGATACAGGCCCAAGGCTCCAGCCATGGCAATGACCCGATATAACCAGATCTAGCATTCCTTGTATCATACTACCAGGATTGGCCTCAGGCTCCAGCCTGGTCATGACCCGATATAACCAGATCTAGAATTCCTTATATCATGCTACCAGGATACAGGCCCAAGGCTCCAGCCATGGCAATGACCCGATATAACCAGATCTAGCATTCCTTGTATCATACTACCAGGATTGGCCTTGGGCTCCAGCCCTGGTCATGACCAGATATAACCAGATCTAGAATTCCTTATATCATGCTACCAGGATACAGGCCCAAGGCTCCAGCCATGGCAATGACCCGATATAACCAGATCTAGCATTCCTTGTATCATACTACCAGGATTGGCCTCAGGCTCCAGCCTGGTCATGACCCGATATAACCAGATCTAGCATTCCCTGTATCATGCTACCAGGATTGGCCTCGGGCTCCAGCCCTGGTCATGACCAGATATAACCAGATCTAGCATTCCCTGTATCATGCTACCAGGATTGGCCTCGGGCTCCAGCCCTGGGCATGACCAGATATAACCAGATCTAGCATTCCCTGTATCATGCTACCAGGATTGGCCTTGGGCTCCAGCCCTGGGCATGACCAGATATAACCAGATCTAGCATTCCTTGTATCATGCTACCAGGATTGGCCTCGGGCTCCAGCCCTGGTCATGACCAGATATAACCAGATCTAGCATTCCTTATATCATGCTACCAGGATACAGGCCTCGGGCTCCAGCCATGGCAATGACCCGATATAACCAGATCTAGCATTCCTTATATCATGCTACCAGGATACAGGCCCAAGGCTCCAGCCCTGGTCATGACCAGATATAACCAGATCTAGCATTCCTTATATCATGCTACCAGGATACAGGCCTCGGGCTCCAGCCCTGGTCATGACCAGATATAACCAGATCTAGCATTCCTTGTATCATGCTACCAGGATACAGGCCTCGGGCTAGGGCCCTGATCTTGGTCTCATAACCAGATGTACAAATTATGACATGTTTAGGACTTTGTATACATTTTTTAAGATTTAAAGATTCGGAGTGTGTTTCTTTAAAGACCTACAGTTAAGACAAAACGAGATATGTACACCGTTTACTTCTTGTGTAAATGTTATTGTACAATCTGTCTGTGATGCTATGATTCTTTGTGAATTTTTTTTTTTTTTTAATTATTCACATGTTCGGAACTTCATGAATAATTCTTTTAATTCTACAGTTTATTCTCCTTCTTTTCATGTTATCATTGGACCTCCATGTTTACTTACAGTCTCCAACATCCACTACAATACTCCATGATCTATTCATCACAACCCCATTATAATGACAACATACCTGAAGGAAAAACACACAAAAATAATTTCCTCTCAAGATATTTGTATTTGTTATATTGTATGAAAACTCCCATGAAGAAATAAGTCTCATGTCACTTGTAAACTTTTCTCCTCCAATAATTAATAAATAAAAGTTTAACAGAAAGTACATATTAAGGATATACAGTAACAAGCACAAAGAAAATGTGTATTCTTGAAATGGGAGTTTTGAAGTGTTGTAATACAGGTAGTAAATCTAGCTCTTCATGCTGTAAAAACAAGTATTGAATGATGATATCTTTCTGTCCATGGTTTCTGTAAAGGTTACCAATACACTTTTTAGTTCCTGTATAAGTACACAAGATCATTCGAAAGAAATATCAAAAGAAAACAAAATAAATTTTCACACAACTGGCCAAAACATCATTTCCACTTCAATCTCTCATTGTTTATGCTGAAAAACATCAGGTCGAAAATCTAACATTTGCGGCGGGCTTGCGTTCCATGTGTATTCGAGTATAACTTGTAGGTCCTTTTGGGTCTGGGAATTTTACCCTGAAAAGACATAAAATGACACAAATAATATTGACCATTCAAATACAAATGTAGTATTCATCATTTTGTAATTGGTTCATATGTTAAAAGGTGTTAATATCTTTAGACCACGCCTTCAATCTGATTCTCAACAGAGTAATAACTTGACTTACAAAAAACATTTGACTGTGAACTGAACATATATGTAACTGTGCTGAAGGTTAGCATAAAATAAGGCGTCACGAGCAATACAAATACCCTTGGCTTCCAAGAATACACGCTGAAACAGCCTGCCATATGTCCTAAGGCCAACTCATATTTGACCAATATAAGAAGTTTTATTAAAATGCATCAAAAAAACTGCCTACAGATCTGACAATGTTTTCTATAAATAGTAACAGTGACATTGTTCTTAACTCCTGAAACACAATTAAAAGGTGTCGGATACATACAGCCCTCTTTTAATGGATTATGTGGATAATCTCTAATTTAATGGAGTCACACAGATAATCTCTAATTTAATGGAGTCACACAGATAATCTCTAATTTAATGGAGTCACACAGATAATCTCTAATTTAATGGAGTCACACAGATAATCTCTAATTTAATGGAGTCACGCAGATAATCTCTAATTTAATGGAGTCACGCAGATAATCTCTAATTTAATGGAGTCACACAGATAATCTCTAATTTAATGGAGTCACACAGATAATCTCTAATTTAATGGAGTCATGGATAATCTCTAATTTAATGGAGTCACACAGATAATCTCTAATTTAATGGAGTCACACAGATAATCTCTAATTTAATGGAGTCATGGATAATCTCTAATTTAATGGAGTCACACAGATAATCTCTAATTTAATGGAGTCACACAGATAATCTCTAATTTAATGGAGTCATGGATAATCTCTAATTTAATGGAGTCACACAGATAATCTCTAATTTAATGGAGTCACACAGATAATCTCTAATTTAATGGAGTCACACAGATAATCTCTAATTTAATGGAGTCACACAGATAATCTCTAATTTAATGGAGTCACACAGATAATCTCTAAGGCTTTGTATACTTACTCTTCCTTTTGAGGAGTGACATTAAATTTGGGAGTTTTCGCCCTGGCTCGGGGAGGTGGTTTGGTAGAACGCGGCGAAGTCAGTCCTGCACCACTGAAGACATAAGGTTCGTCTACGAAACAGAAAAAATGATCACTGAAAATTATCACTGCATTTTGAGTTTAACTTGAAGACATGTGTTTATCAGTGAAAGTTTAAGGTATCTTCACTAGCAAGAATTTATTATCACTTGTCTTGAAAAAAATTTCCTTGATTACAATTCATCAGATAAATAATTTTTTTATTTATATCTACAATGGCCTTGAACTTCCTTCATCATATAACTTTTGTCGAGGCAACACTACTGAAATTCAATGACTAACCACAGCCAGACAGCGGACATAATGTACACCAGTAATTTACACGTTTTAATATAGATTTACTTACCCATAGTTTCCCTCCTTTGTCCTCCGTTAACATCAGGAAAACTCGCCTTACTCCAGTCAGATCGTGGAGATGGATGTTGTGTATCACTTCTAAACTTTGGTTTGGGAACAGATCTTGAATACTACAAATATCAACCATCTGTATCACTCGGCCATTAAATAATGTGATAATATTCTTATATTACAACTATTACTTCATTTTCAGCTTTATCTCCTCCATTCACCATTTAACTAGGATTTGATATTTTGTATAAGGTCACTTCCCTGACTATGTCAGTTTCCCTAGATACCCTGTATGTGGTCACCTCCCTGACCATGTCAGTTTCCCTAGATACCCTGTATGTGGTCACCTCCCTGACCGTATCAGTTTCCCTAGATACCCTGTATGTGGTCACCTCCCTGACCGTGTCAGTTTCCCCGGATACCTTATATCCTTTAGTTTACGCACCTCTTTTGCTCGTTCGTATTTGCTGCCAGTACCGGAGCCAGCTGATTTACTCTGGGGGTTGAGGGGTTTCCCATGTTCCTTCGTCCACCTCTCACAGAACGGTATATGATGGTCGGCTGCTGACTTACTGAAGGTACGGTTACAGAACCGACATACCACCGGCCCTATACAGACAAACATTAACAGTATCTATCTACTGTAGCATGAGACTATTTATAGTTGACATGACCCAGCGTACACCAATATAGAGGACATACAGACAATAGAACACTGTAATATAAGGACAATAGGGATTTCGACTGATATTTTTACTGATACAGCGATGGCTACCGAGACTATTTATGAACACTGTTTACCTACATGAACCTAACATTGCTGGTTTGGTATTAAAGTCATATAGAAACGCTAAATATAACTAACATTTTGTCGAAAACAATTACATACATATTTACCTCGAAACATATGAATAAGGCTTTACCACTGACCCCAAAAGTCGGCCGGACTCCCTTTTATATAAAGCTGAGTTCCCTCTACCTATTAATGCCCTAGACTATTTTTGGCTTATATCCTGTGATCCATACAGAAGAAGTCTTTTGAATGTTTTTTATCTGTATTCCTCTTACTGGACCTTCTCACTGGCTATCAATCAGCTAGCCACCCCATCAAATTCATCGATGGATGTATGGACACATAGGAGGAGGAACTGACATGAACACACTGTATTTTTATAATGTATGACAAGGCTTTTTCTGAGGGCTTTATTGGGCCGTTATATAAAGGGCCCTATTCCTAATGTGAATCATTTCATACTGAAGCCAAATTCCAAAAACTAAGCAGTTAACTCATGAAAAAAAATATTTCCAAATTCTCCAATTTTCTTCCCAAATGGGACAAGAAGGCCCCATCCCAAACCAATGAGGAAAGCCCTATCTAATAGGCCCCAACCCAAACCAATGAGGACAGCCCTATCTAATAGGCCCCATCCCAAACCAATGAGGAAAGCCCTATCTAATAGGCCCCATCCCAAACCAATGAGGAAAGCCCTATCTAATTGGCCCCATCCCAAACCAATGAGAAAACCCATATCTAATAGGCCCCATCCCAAACCAATGAGGAAAGCCCTATCTAATAGGCCCCATCCCAAACCAATGAGAAAAGCCCTATCTATAGGCCCCATCCCAAACCAATGAGAAAAGCCCTATCTAATAGGCCCCATCCCAAACCAATGAGGAAAACCCTATCTAATAGGCCCCATCCCAAACCAATGAGAAAAGCCCTATCTAATAGGCCCCATCCCAAACCAATGAGAAAAGCCCTATCTAATAGGCCCCATCCCAAACCAATGAGGAAAGCCCTATCTAATAGGCCCCATCCCAAACCAATGAGAAAAGCCCTATCTATAGGCCCCATCCCAAACCAATGAGAAAAGCCCTATCTAATAGGCCCCATCCCAAACCAATGAGGAAAACCCTATCTAATAGGCCCCATCCCAAACCAATGAGAAAAGCCCTATCTAATAGGCCCCATCCCAAACCAATGAGAAAAGCCCTATCTAATAGGCCCCATCCCAAACCAATGAGAAAAGCCCTATCTAATAGGCCCCATCCCAAACCAATGAGGAAAGCCCTATCTAATAGGCCCCATCCCAAACCAATGAGGAAAACTCTATCTAATAGGCCCCAATCCAAACCAATGAGGAAAGCCCTATCTAATAGGCCCCATCCCAAACCAATGAGAAAAACCCTATCTAATAGGCCCCATCCCAAACCAATGAGGAAAACCCTATCTAATAGGCCCCAACCCAAACCAATGAGGAAAGCCCTATCTAATAGGCCCCATCCCAAACCAATGAGGAAAACCCTATCTAATAGGCCCCAACCAAAACCAATGAGGAAAACCCTATCTAATAGGCCCCATCCCAAACCAATGAGGAAAACCCTATCTAATAGGCCCCATCCCAAACCAATGAGGAAAGCTCTATCTAAAAGGCCCCATCCCAAACCAATGAGGAAAACCCTGAGGAAAACCCTATCTAATAGGCCCCATCCCAAACCAATGAGGAAAGCTCTATCTAATAGGCCCCATCCCAAACCAATGAGGAAAGCCCTATCTAATAGGCCCCATCCCAAACCAATGAGGAAAGCCCTATCTAATAGGCCCCATCCCAAACCAATGAGGAAAACCCTATCTAATAGGCCCCAACCCAAACCAATGAGGAAAGCCCTATCTAATAGGCCCCATCCCAAACCAATGAGGAAAACCCTATCTAATAGGCCCCAACCAAAACCAATGAGGAAAACCCTATCTAATAGGCCCCATCCCAAACCAATGAGGAAAACCCTATCTAATAGGCCCCATCCCAAACCAATGAGGAAAGCCCTATCTAATAGGCCCCATCCCAAACCAATGAGAAAAGCCCTATCTAATAGGCCCCATCCCAAACCAATGAGGAAAGCCCTATCTAATAGGCCCCATCCCAAACCAATGAGAAAAGCCCTATCTAATAGGCCCCATCCCAAACCAATGAGGAAAACCCTATCTAATAGGCCCCATCCCAAACCAATGAGAAAAGCCCTATCTAATAGGCCCCATCCCAAACCAATGAGGAAAGCCCTATCTAATAGGCCCCATCCCAAACCAATGAGAAAAGTCCTGAGGTTTGTATGATATACCTAGATCACTATCATCCCTTGTCATCTTGGCAGCTCGTCTGGCTCGGCGAATGTTTTTCACTAAATCTTCGTGTGTGTCACGCCAGTTGTCTCCTTTAGGTTTTGGATAATGGCCCCCAAATGGATCATTGTCATCAAACTGGGCGTGTCTTTGTCGACGCTCACATGCTGGTTCATGAGCATTCTGTGGAAAAAATACTGTATGTTACTACTAATAAGTTAAAGAAAGTTCAGAGATACAGTATTTATAGTATTAATTGGACCAAACAGCCAGAGATTCAGACAACTAACCTATTTTTTATCAACGTCGACCCTTCTGACCAATCTCTGATCCTAACAGTTACAGTCATAAAGATTAGATGTATATAGAAGTAGTGATGTGTCGATGATCGGTAATTAACGGTCGATTACCCAACACTATACAGAAGTAAATAGTTCACTTCTGGAAGGTTGTGTTAAATGATCAACATCTATTAAACAGGATTACCATCAATGTATCTACAGTCTGGGGTCTATACTGTAATTAACAACAGGATTACCATCAATGTATCTACAGTTTGGGGTCTGTACTGTAATTAACAACAGGATTACCATCAATGTATCTACAGTCTGGGGTCTGTACTGTAATTAACAACAGGATTACCATCAATGTATCTACAGTTTGGGGTCTGTACTGTAATTAACAACAGGATTACCATCAATGTATCTACAGTCTGGGGTCTATACTGTAATTAACAACAGGATTACCATCAATGTATCTACAGTCTGGGGTCTATACTGTAATTAACAACAGGATTACCATCAATGTATCTACAGTCTGGGGTCTGTACTGTAATTAACAACAGGATTACCATCAATGTATCTACAGTCTGGGGTCTGTACTGTAATTAACAACAGGATTACCATCAATGTATCTACAGTCTGGGGTCTGTACTGTAATTAACAACAGGATTACCATCAATGTATCTACAGTCTGGAATCTGTATTGTAATTAACAACAGGATTACCATCAATGTATCTACAGTCTGGGGTCTATACTGTAATTAACAACAGGATTACCATCAATGTATCTACAGTCTGGGGTCTATACTGTAATTAACAACAGGATTACCATCAATGTATCTACAGTCTGGGGTCTATACTGTAATTAACAACAGGATTACCATCAATGTATCTACAGTCTGGGGTCTATATTGTAATTAACAACAGGATTACCATCAATGTATCTACAGTCTGGGGTCTGTACTGTAATTAACAACAGATTAACTTAACAATCTAAGTACTTACTAATGCCTCAAGTGTCAGCCTTTTCCCACAAAATGAACACTTGAATCTGGGGTCTGGATACCCATCATCTACAATCCCAATGATAAAGTTAGGTCTCTTCAAAGTAAGTTACTTTATATAATATCCTTCAAACTTAAGGTCTCAGTACACTGGTGTGAACTATCATATTAAAATCAATCGCCAAATCAAATCATACAAAGAGCAGGTGAATTTCATCCAAATCTGGTAGTCCTCTTTCTCACCTACTGATCAAATATCACTATCCTAGTCCCTCTGTGGAGACGTAGATTTAAACACATTTGATATACATGTATGTTGAATCATTAACATCTCAAGATGCACCATGCAAACATGCACAACCAGTAAAGATAAAATCTTTATCCCTGCAAATGTTGATGTTGTTTGAATGAATACATGTACAAAACACTTGAATTTTGAACATTTTAGAAATTATCAAATCAAAATGCAAGTACAAATATGTATATATGCAACAGAACCATTATACATGTATATACATTCACAATCCTCATGCTTGCCTTTTCAGTTTATCTTCAATGAATAAAGTAATTTAAACTATGTTTGACTGTTTTATCTGAAATTATGAAATGAAGTTTTATACAGCTGTAAACAATATCTTTAATAATATAACTGTTTATTTATCTGGGTACATCAATCTAATTTGTAATTAGTCAAATTTTTTGCCCCCATATTTAGAAACAGGAAAAATCTGATACAGAATACTGATCTAGACCAACCTTCAGAGTCTGAGCTGAATCTAAATCCTGGCTCATCGTCCTCATCAGAGGAAGGCTCCATGTTCTGTGTTTGCCCCTGACGTGGGGAAAACATATATTCCTTATCCAACCCGCCACCGTAACCGTGCTCAGGCGCAGTATTTCTCTTCTCTTTTTTCTCATTCTTCTCTTTCTTAACGCCATGTGATTTTTTTTGGTGTTTGTTTGCCTTGCCTACAGAGTTAATATAGGAAACCCTTTAATAGTATACATACATGGTCTGTGAGCAGTGTACATGTCGGGCCACACCCAAGCTTGTAGCCTCTATTCATTTTAGCATAGCAGATGATATTACAAGAGACCCAGAGGACCTACATCACTCACCTGGATATTTCAGTAATCATGGCAAAATATTTTAAGTTACATTACAATTATTTTTTTACCTTTTTAAAACAAGTTTATTATTTATTTCTATTTTGTAACATTTCCCTGATAAGGCCCCCTCTCTCAAGCCTTAAGGGACACATACCCTCCATTTATACAACATTATAACTCCATAGCCCAATAATGCTTCAGAGTAAGTTTCATCACAAGAGGCCCAATGCAAGGGCCTTAACGGTTATCTGACTCTTAATTAAACACCCTTATACTAAATTGTAGTATGCATTCTCTGTAGCGAGTATAGTGGCACTGTTGGCCATAGTGGCCAACTTGGAATTTGGATCAACTCAAAAAATAACAACACTTGACCAAGACTAGCTCAGGATCATTTCTGGTAAGTTAGAGCTGAATCCCATCGGTGGAATTTCAGAAGAAGTTTGAAATAAGTGTTGTTCAGGAAAACCATGATTGCGCAATCATGTTACAAAATGGCCATCGTGGCTGCCATGTCAAAGTTTTTACGAGGCCGAAAAATTACAACACTTTGTAGGCTCTCCTTCCTTAACATCCTCACCAATTTCCAGCTCAATGGCACCAGTAGAACTGGAGAAGAAGCTTCAAATGTGTTTTTCAAGATGGCTGCTATGGCATTTGTTCAGGAAAACAATGATTCAGCCCATCCCCTCATGTAAATTGCTGACAGTGAAACAAAGGGGAGTAGCTCTGGTAGATCATTATCCTGATATGTCCAGACTGACTACAGGGACACACATGACTGGATGTCTGATTCATCAGAAATATTAGTAACAATACATGCAAATGCTTAATGTGTTTCTGACCCGTCTGAAATTAGAGCAGGTATAAATATGGACTAATAGACACCATGCGAGTAACTAATCTAGATACCTTTAGGACAGTACATAGTTCCTGGGTAAAAATAACAAATTTCACATGCAACAACCATGATCACCACCGGACATTTAATTCTCTGCTCTATCAATAATTTGGACAGTGGCGGCTGAATGGCCACATATTAAATATCATAACCAGAGGTCTTTTGGCTAACTTCTGTTGGTTTGTTTTTGTTTAACGTTCTATTAACAGCCAGGGTCATTTAAGGACGTGCCAGGTTTTGGAGGTGGAGGAAAGCCAGAGTACCCGGAGAAAAACCACCGACCTAAGGTCAGTACCTGGCAACTGCCCCACGTAGGTTTCGAACTCGCAACCCAGAGGTGGAGGGTTAGTGATAAAGTGTCGGGACACGTTAACCACTCGGCCACCGCGGCCCCCTGGTTAACTTTAAGTCATCATAAAAGTAGGTTGACAACCACAAGTCAATGTTAATGTCTCTGACCTATGTGAAATTAGATTTTATGTTTAACAATTTCCCATAAACTATATATAGGATAATGCAGATTAAAGGGCCCCCCTCATCTCAGGGACTAATCAGAGATGTAGTAAATCTATGTAGTAACAGCACTGATGAAATTTAATAAAGAAAATATTCTTCTAAAACTACACAACATGTCATAGCATCCATAAACACCCACTGTAAAACAATGCATCTTACCTATAACTAACATTATGAAGCATTCATGCTATATATACAACAGTCATTAAAACACTGAAGAGTCAGAAAGGGCCTGTATGACTGACCTGGAGTGGTACAGATGAGACAACATCAAAATGCTTCATTATTGAAACGTTTGACTGACTCCATACCCTGAGCATATGTTTACTGTTGTAAGGACAACAACAAAAAATAAACAAAAAACAAACAACACAACAAAATGCACTACCAGACCAGAACAATGATGCTCAAATGAAGTTTGATCAAGTGAAACTTCTAACAGTTTTTGATACACATGCTCAGAAAAAAGTAAAATCGATACAAGTTATGTTCTTCCACAGACCATAAATGACCATATAGCTGTTATCAATACTGAACCATATATACAACAGTAGCAATGAAAACTTCTGTTAGATGCAAAAAAGAATATATTGTGCAACTATAGGTCCTAGGAAAGTATCAATAATGTGATAGTAATTAAAATGTGGATGGACAGATGGACAGATATGAGTGCTATAGAGTAATTATAACTATATCCCAATGAAGGACCTTAGCAAGGACAACAAATTGCCTTCCCAAACTTGTACCACCAACCTATTCTTGGACAGAAGCTGTAGGGTGTGTAGTACCACAATGCTTGAAAATTCCCTATCCTTTAACTTAACACGATACATAAACACAATCAACCTACCTGTGAAAAAGTCATCAAATTCCTCCATTCCACCATGAAATGATGAAAACTCGAATGGGCTGTTATTGAAAAACATTGAGAAATGTGCGTCTAGGTCATCTACAAAAGACTTAAATGCGAAGGAAAACGTTTCAGAATTTGAACCAAATCCAGGCATGTTAGCCTGAAAATCTCCAGGAAAAGCATCGTCCGGGATGTTCCAATCCTGATTCCATGGTGCTTTACCTTTAGTCTTTTTCTTCTTACTTTTACTGTTTGAATTTCTTGTCCCTTTCTTGGATGAGAAAAATGTGAAATTGAAGTCCTCATCAGGCGAGGTAAATGCATGGCCGGTACTGCCCGGAGTTTTGGAGTAAGCACCACTGTAAGCTTTACCATCATCATAACCACCACTATGCGAAGATGAAAAACTTGTACTGTAAGTACCAGCTGGTTTAGTTTTGGTTTTTTTCGGTTCTTCTTTTGGTTTATTGACCTCTCTTTCATGAATTTCCCGTCGATCAGCACTTTTTAGATGATCATAAGCTGCTGAGATTTCTTTGAATTTTTCTTCAGCACCAGGTTCCTTGTTTTTGTCAGGATGGTACTTCCGGGCCAGGTTTCGGTAGGATTTCTTGATCTCATCCTCCGTTGCTCCTGGCTTCAAACCAAGAACACTGAACAAGTTCTTAGTCATGATGACTGACCCAGCTGTGACTCAGAGATCTGAAAAAATACAACAATCTTATAAAATGTATTACTTAATTCAGAGCTCAGCAAGAGTTGCCTCTGCGAAGGGAAATGACAAATCTCAAACGTGGCCTTCGACAATAAACATATGTAATATATGGTGGACTTCATATGCAGGTTAATTGCTAATTTCCTTATTTCTTATTTAAAGCAAATATGAACACCTTACATTTGTAAATACCAAAATAATTGAATTTGGCAGCAAGATATATAGTGCTAGACAAAAAAGGTGATGGTGCTAGATTGGGACCATGTTGAACATGCTAGGTACTAGACAGGTTGTGATGGTGCCAGAAAGGTTGTGATGGTGCCAGACAGGTTGTGGTGGTGCCAGAAAGGTTGTGATGGTGTTAGAAAGGTTGTGATGGTGTTAGAAAGGTTGTGATGGTGCCAGAAAGGTTGTGATGGTGTTATAAAATTAGAAAGGTTGTGATGGTGCCAGACAGGTTGTGATGGTGCCAGGCAGGTTGTGATGGTGTTAGAAAGGTTGTGATGGTGTTAGAAAGGTTGTGATGGTGCCAGACAGGTTGTGATGGTGCCAGGCAGGTTGTGATGGTGCCAGACAGGTTGTGATATGGTGCCAGACAGGTTGTGATGGTGCCAGGAAAGTTGTGATTGTGCCAGAAAGGTTGTGATCGATGGTGTCAGACAAGTTGTGATGGTGCCAGAAAGGTTGTGATGGTGTTAGAAAGGTTGTGATGGTGCCAGAAAGGTTGTGATGGTGCTAGACAGGTTGTGATATGGTGCCAGACCGGTTGTGATGGTGCCAGGAAAGTTGTGATTGTGCCAGACAGGCTGTGATGGTGCTAGAAAGGTTGTGATGGTGCTAGAAAGTTTGTGATGGTGCCAGAAAGGTTGTGATCGATGGTGTCAGACAAGTTGTGATGGTGCTAGAAAGATCAACAGTGCTAGACACACTGTGATTGTACTAGATTGTGACAATGCCAAACAGATTTTATTGTGCCTCAGTATAGTTTTTCAATCTTGCAGGGCTAATATTTCAAGGCTGTCTGATCATGAGTCGAACTTATTCACAGACATTCAATTTCATGCAACACCCATTTGTAAACAATCTACAAAGTACATGTGTACATTTAAATATTGCTGGGTACAGTATTCATTTTTTGAATATATAGCGAAATTTAATCCTCACAAATTTAATAAACAATACAGTATTTTTATCTTTTTTTCTTCTACAACTGGCCATGGTAACACCATGGAAATGAAAGCATGCAACATGTACCCGAACACCATGATTTATCAATTTATTAATCTTTATTTATATACTGAGCTGACAGCTTATGTTTTTTTTATGAAACCTACAGTCAGAATAAAATTTGTATACAAATCTGTGTATAGATTTACAGTAAATAGGCATATTGGTATTATACATTGGACATGCAAATATACAAACAAATATAGTATTTGTTTCCCGTTTCATAAATTGAATCAAATAATAATCTACACTTTCATATGACCCAGTTTGTGTCATTGAATTAAATCATTACAATATTTTAACAGTTGAAGTGAAATCAGTACATTTGTACAATGCATAGTATTCACAGCCTGATTTCTGGTGATTCAGTATCTGATACAGGTTAAGAGATTCCATATGAACAAATACGGATCACTTGCTCAAAAAGAAATACATGTATACCTCCACTTACATGTAAATATCATTGAATATTAATTCATTTAACTGTTTAATCAAGGCAATTTACGAACATTTTGTACGAACAATGTCGGAATGTGCAATCCCACTTCCATTACTTGCTATCATATACCTTTGGTATGTGTATTATACCAGTGTGGCCCAGTTACACACACTAACCACATATTCTGTATATAAACACACTATGATAATAGAGTACCGTTGTCGTAATGTTCACATCTGTTTCCCATCAACTTCAGTCGGTGAATCATTTCGGGGCGCGACATATCCCAAGAATAAAATCGTTCAGCAATATGAAATATTGCGATAATCCATTTTGAAAACTTAATTGCTGAATGAAGTGATACTTATTCTCTTTCATAGACATAAGATCGCATCAACACGTACCACAAAGATCCTGGAATATCACGCTTTAGCCTGGCTCACTACATTTCTGAAACCTTGCCATGGAGCTCATATCAACAAATGAAAGGTCAAGGTCGGCAGGATCAACCATTATCCGGGTAAGTACAAAATATATTGTCTGAACAATTGCAATCCTTTTACAATTGCTAATTATAGATTAAACAAAAAATAAACAAATCTAATTGCTTATTTCTGTTTATTTATTCATTTTATGTATTTATATAAATGCATAGATTTTTATTTTTGGGGAGCATACCAACACATTATAATAAAAGGTCCATATAACAGTAACCTTTTCCGGAATGTCGTAATAAACGCATAAAGAAAGTACGGTATAGTCTTTTTTAGTTTTGTTTTTTTATTTCTCTTATTTGTGCATATAAACTGTAACATTTATGAGAAAAGTTAATACCAATGTCAATTCAATAGACGAGCTTGTATTATTCTTATTTGGCTTCCAATAAAACGAACACTGAGTAAATCGAGACATTTTAAGGAGCGAGTTTAACCGATTCAATCTATCCACGGTTGATAGGGATATCAAAATAAACGTAGTTCACTAAGAGAAGGTATCGAAAATACTGTAAGATATGGACTTAGATGTTCCGCCCGGCCCCAAACCGTTTCGGTCCGTATTTGACTTATAATGTTCAATTGAATTGTGGTGCCATTAAATCAGAAATATGGGTATATTTTTTGAATATATCGAATACATCAGCCTTGGTTTAACTAATATTTTGTTGGGAAGTACATTTAATTATGAATTGTCAAATGAAGATATTGAATATTTCAGACTCACAAATTTAAGATTTTTAAAATTATCAATAATTATCCAATGCATTCTTACCTTTAAAATAACTATGTACATTTCTTTGATATGATCCTCCTCTGAACATTGTTTGTACTGTTGATGAATTTTTCATTATTTGGAGGAAATAGGGAATAATAAGTAGAAAAGAATAGGAATAATCAACACTACATCGGGTACTGATGGTAGTTCGTCCCCGTTTACCTGGGCGATACATCGGGTCCGTTTTCGTGGTCCAAACGGTTCGGCCAGTTGGACCGTGGTTGTTCATTTATGAAATATACACGGACCTGGTGATTTTATATTGTTTTCAGACGAACTTTGACAAAGACTTTCATGGCCTGTATTAACATTCGCAGGTCCGTCAAGATATATGTTTGACATATTACATTGAATAAACGAACTGTAGTTAATAAACAGGGAAAACTTTTCTTATTGATGTAGATAAATAGAAGAAAATCTATAAAATTCCCTTGACAGTCAAAAACAATTCAAAGTTACAATGGTTTCAGATGAGAATATTACACCGTGTATTAGTTACAAACAATTTTCTGTTTAAAGTTAATAAATCTTCGAGTCCGATATGTCCTTTTGTGCATGAGCGAGGTGCTTGGTAAGGTGCGAGTGTTTATGTATAGTGTATGAACCAGAAACAATTCATTGCTATGGAATTCAACGACTAATACAAAAATTTGAAAACCTATTAGATATCTTGGTAAATGCAATAAGGAATCCTTTCTATTTAGTACCGCATCACCTCAGGTCAGCCCAGTAGATAATTTATATAACCTGATGTTTTAATGAATCTTGATACTCTTGTTGATGTCATCAAATACCATTTCCTATTTCAAAAATGTCTAAATACTGTATTTTTCCTCTTTTTTCTTTCCCTCATATAGATATCTCCTCTTTTTCTTTCAACAAGCGTGTGAGTATGTGTGGTTGTGTGCAAAGGTGTGAGTTTATATGTATAATGTAATGTGGTATGAGTGAAATTACATGGATAGGATGATGATGATGATGATGGTGATGATGATGATTATGATTTCAAACCATACCTATTAGAATTGGTGTATGCTTGTGTATGTGATTTGTGTATGTGATTTTTATGTAATGCATATTATGGAATAAAAAATGTCTTTTAAATACTACATCAGGTGCTGACGGTAGCTCGTCACCTTTTACCTGGTCGGTAGCACAGGCGCTTGCATAGAAAATGATAATTAAAAAAAATGTTATCAGTGCAGTGACTATGTGTACTGTGTAATACAGAGCTTAACAGATTACACATACTACTGTCAAATAAATTGTTTTGAAAATCACATTTTCTATGCAAGCGCCTGTGGTCGGTAGGAGTGACCAGCGACAGTAATATTGTCACGTGATTAGAGGTACTGGCGTTACGAGGGATTAGTAGCCGTACTGGGAGGGGTGAACTGTACTTAGTCTACCTGAGGAGTCAAATCAAGAGTTACCTCCTTCATACTTACCAGGGAATGAATTAAAATTACGTACATACTAGTACTTTATATATTAAACTCTGAAACAAAATTGATATGTAAATGTTTAGAATACGCTGAACCGTTAATAAATAAAATTTGTTGCGTTTTTATGCGTTTGCAGTGATATACAAAAATGTATATGTATAACGTGTGTAGAAAATATGTACACCTGGGAAAATCGATTTTCTTTGGTATAAAGTAGTAGGTTTTTCTGCTGGCATCGATGCGCTCTTTTAACACAGGTGTTAAACGAGCTATCGTGCGTCTGATTTATATACAAACCTAACTAAAAAGTAAGTATATAGATCTCAGCTAACATTACGCTGTTGTTTACATTTCAAATACTTCGTTTGAATAAGCACTACTGCTGCAATTGGTTGCCGGAATTCAACCTCTGTTTCAATACTCTTTCCTGATAACAGTTGTGCTTTTATTTCTCTTATTAAATATCAGGAGGAAGAGAAACAGAGGGTCGGAACTCTCATTGTTCGACACATGGCTTTCGCAGCACATATATTTTATGTTTAAAATTTTCAGATGCATTGTATCATTCTAAGACCCCCCCCCCCCCCCAATATATATATTAACACATATACTTTTTCTGCATATGTACCCAGGAGGGATGAAGGAGGTTGTTACATTCGATATAAAATAGTCAACATGTACACTTAAAAGGAAGAGGATGGTCGTTTGTTAACTATGGAGGCTGACGAAACGTGTTAAACTAGCCTGGTTTTGAATTTATATGACACTCGTGTTCTTCTGTCATATTGTGTTAAAATATGTTCCGTGGGAATAGACACGTTTGATTTTGTACAAGAGTGTTAAACGAGCTATCGTGCGTCTGATTTCTAAAGAATCCAGGTTCAATATACACTGTATGACATTAATATGTTGTTGACGGGGCCTGGAGATAGATCTGTCAATGTAATTGTTGAAGATACGGCGAGCTGCTTTTTGATGGATTTGTTTTTAAAAGTTGGTCTATTTATAGTTATTTGTGTGGATCTCAGGCAGGTGTCATACTCCAATTGAGGTCATAAGATATGGTGTATGTAATTATATTACGTTGGACAACTTTATGTGCCACACCCCCCACACCCCCCTTCCCCCAGGATGTCCAATTGCATGTCTGCTCGAAGTTGTTTTAGTATCCACGTCATTTCTAAATGTTTCTGAACAATAAACAATCGTCTGCAAAGAGTTTAACATGTGAATTAACCATTTCAGGGAGGTCATTCATGAATGCAAGAAAGAGGTTGGGGCCAAGAACTGTTCCCTGGAGCACCCCAGAATCTACACGGATTCCTTAGATGAGGATGTACCATTTTGAATTACATTTTAAATAACTTGTTGAGTTCTGTCTGAGAGAAAGCTTGAGATCCAGTTTAGTGTGTTGTTACGAATTCCCTAATTGTTTAGTTTGTTGAGGAGCCTTTTGTGATGAACTTTTGCTTTAGAAAAATCTAATAGAATGAGATAAATTTTGTGCTTTACTGATAAATTTTGTGCAATTTCTTGAATGGTTTTGGAGCGGTAGATGCTGGCATTCAGATAGAATAAACTATATCTGTGCTCTAGCACCTTGCAACAAATGGGACAAGAGAAATAGGCTGATAGTTGATAGAATTGGGCGTCATTTTTTGAAGACAGGATTCGGACAGTGCCTGTATTTATAGACAAGTTAAATAGGATGTTGAGTTTTTCATTACATAGCACGGAAATTGTCAGGACCACGAGGCTTTGTGATGAATGAGTTAAGGAATTTTTTAACTCCATATCCACTGAGCAGATTATTCCTGTCATACTAGGGTATGTGGCTGTTAGGCTTTCCATGTGTGTTCTGAGTAGACTCTTTAGTAAAGGCTTTTAAAACTGATCATTGAGGATATCGGCTTGTAGTTTAGGATCATCGTGAAGGAGTCCATCAGCACCACAATGTGGAGTCGCCATCGTGAAGGAGTCCATCAGCACCACAATGTGGAGTCGCCATCGTGAAGGAGTCCATCAGCACCACAATGTGAAGTCGCCATCGTGAAGGAGTCCATCAGCACCACGATGGATGGAGTCGCCATCGTGAATGAGTCCATCAGCACCACAATGTGGAGTCGCCATCGTGAATGAGTCCATCAGCACCACGATGTGGAGTCGCCATCGTGAAGGAGTCCATCAGCACCACAATGTGGAGTCGCCATCGTGAATGAGTCCATCAGCACCACAATGTGGAGTCGCCATCGTGAAGGAGTCCATCAGCACCACAATGTGGAGTCGCCATCGTGAAGGAGTCCATCAGCACCACAATGTGAAGTCGCCATCGTGAAGGAGTCCATCAGCACCACGATGGATGGAGTCGCCATCGTGAATGAGTCCATCAGCACCACAATGTGGAGTCGCCATCGTGAATGAGTCCATCAGCACCACGATGTGGAGTCGCCATCGTGAAGGAGTCCATCAGCACCACAATGTGGAGTCGCCATCGTGAATGAGTCCATCAGCACCACAATGTGGAGTCGCCATCGTGAATGAGTCCATCAGCACCACGATGTGGAGTCGCCATCGTGAAGGAGTCCATCAGCACCACAATGTGGAGTCGCCATCGTGAATGAGTCCATCAGCACCACAATGTGGAGTCGCTATCGTGAATGAGTCCATCAGCACCACGATGTGGAGTCGCCATCGTGAAGGAGTCCATCAGCACCACGATGTGGAGTCGCACCTGCATGCGCTTTCATTTTTTTTTTTTCATTTTTTTGCTTTTGACGTAAACCCAAAAACTTGTAGGTTATCTTTTAACTGTGATGTTTTGCTTTGTCTCCATTCACAATTAACAATCATTGCATTCCTATTAGTACATGATTTCACTCCTTTTTAAGTTGTTAGAACAGTTCTTCGAAAAATTAAGAAACACGAGCCATTCCTTGTGGATCCAGATAATAAAAAGGCACCTTTATTAGAATAAAATAAAATAATTTAAATCCAGAGACGTATATAATAGATCTGTATGCTTTAATAGTTGCGCAACGAAACGGTTTGTCCGCGCGTCAACCCGTATAAACCAACTGTGAAAACCCGTTTTCCGGTCTGCTCGTTATAATATCACAGCCGGAAGTTTACGTGTAGCAACGTCATTGCGCAGCCTCGGAATAAAGATCCTCTCCAATCACATTGCGCCACACCGGCCTTCGACAATCGCGGAGTTCACAATATCATTTACAAGGCACATTGAATACTGTTACTACATCGATTTAAAACACATAAGAAATGTAAGTATATTCTTAACTTAAAATGTCTTCTTTGTGATGAGTACGACTTGTAGTTATCTATCAATTACCGGCCGGGCACTTGACCGGTCCAAATATTGCGTCCACGTGTCTGTTTTCACCGGCAAACGTAGTCGATCAGCTGTTTATGGCCATGTTTATTAATTATTACGGAAGAGTATTGAACTCTTATTACATCTGTGCTCTCTGAATCGCGAATTCATCCCTATCCTCAAAAGGGATAAGTCGTAATCGACCCAGTTGAATACAAAACATTATTTACATTTGAAACTTGATTTGACAGTACTTATGGTTTACAATATTTGTCAGCTTCGTTTTACAATTTTTTGTCTTTTTTTTTGTTTCCTGCTTTCACGCAATTGTTCCACCGGCCATCGTGTAATTTTCAGCTTAAAATACACCCTAATATTATTAAAGATTCATCCTTTGTTGAATAGTTGTGTGTATATATTGTCCATCTGTTCACTTTAAAGATATACATGTTATGTAACATTATGAGTGTATCAATATACTAGTTTCCATATGAACAACTAAGCTTCTCTAAATCATCGAAACAAAAGTGTCAATTTTGTTAGACGTCTGATAATGTTGTGTCTTGTATTTTTACCTTTCCCAGAATTGTTACCTTAATTTTGTAGCCAAAGTTTTGTTTGGTCCAACATAAGTTGCATCAGACATCATACTGACAGATGTGTCTGGTTTAGGGCCTCTGGGCCTGAGAACACCTCTGTATGAAAAGTGGAATCCAAACAATGTTAACACTGTCATATCAAAGTGTGAATTGTTTTAACATATACTCTATATGTAGTCAAATGGATCTATTGGATTGAGTGGATTTCTTATTGTTTTTCCAGTAGCCAGGATGGTAACAACCTCCAGACCAGGCCAATTATTGGCTATTACAGCGGTCTTTTTGTGTTTCTATGTATCGTTAACAGGTATGTAATTAGACCATGGAACAAAATGTAATGATATTTCCAAGTCACCACTAATCTCAATTGAGTTTGACTTATCAATCATGAAATGCCTCTATATGGTGATCTGACACATGTATACATTCACAGTCATTTTCGACTGAAAAATTGTTTATCATGATATAAGATTTTATGAAATATTGTGAAAGCTAAATCTTAACCCTTTGATGGGGATAGGGTCTAGAATGTATACTTTTCAAAATGGAGTTTTGAGATGCAAGTCCTTTCAAAGGTCCTATTCTCAGGCCAGGCTTTGATTTTTGCCAATTGAAATTTTTCCTATTAAAGAAAAAACTGATACCTAATTATATAATTAACTTAAATAGAGTTCTCATTTAACATTTACAGAACTTGATTTTGATGTTGTAAGTAATTTTGTGTCTCTGTATTTACAGCTGGTTTTAATTTAGCGGTTATTGCAATAGACCTGGGAAGTGAATATACAAAGATTGCTCTTGTCAAGGTAAGATGTCCTCATGCTTAACAAAGATCACTCAAAGCTTAAGGCGTTCTATTCCGATCGATGTTGGGGTCCACATACAACACACTACACAGAGATACGATTATTGAAGTATTTTGAAGATAATTTGATCAACTTTGTGAACATGATTGCTTTAAATTTATTTCTGGTGTATTACATATTATATTACATGCTTTTTATTCCATTGTCACCTCTCACACAAGTCTGGGTTTAAATTTATGGTTCAAAAGGTCATCATTATTATGAATAGAAGTTCAGACCACTACTATGATGTTCCTTTAACTGTGATGTCTTGAATGTGTTCTAGCAGAATAAAACAATAAAGGAGTAATTCTAAAGATAATAATAAATTTTTATTTTTTTTATTATAGCCTGGTGTTCCTATGGAAATTGTGCTGAATGAGTGAGTATTGGCTTTTCTAACCTGTTAACCAATGTGATTAAAATCTAAAGTTCTCATATTAATTTCATACAAACTTGTATCTATGTTTTTTTGTATTAGGTTATTGATTCCAATTTCAAGTGGTTCATTAATATTGGACAGTATTGAAAATAATAAGGCTGATCAAAAATGTTAAGATATTGAATTGTTTCATCACTTATACACCTGGTCACAGGTCACATACACCTGGCCACAGGTCACATACACCTGGCCACATACTCTGTAAATGTTTACATTGGTAATGATTTATAGCCATTCAATGTTTTTACCTTGATGTAATGAACCGTGTATATCTTGTATTTGTCAGTGAGTCATCCAGAAAGACTGCATCCATTGTGGCAATGAGAGATGGTGAGAGACACTATGGACAAGCTGCTGTCAATACGGTAAGGAATAATCTATTTTACTACCTCCATTGTGGTTCTATGGGAAGGAATAATCTGTTTTAATACCTCCGGGTTTAAGACTGTTTCTGTATTTGATTAATACCCTGTCTATGGTTTCTGTCCTACAGTATTTAATTGCTTCCCGGTCTATGGTTTCTGTCCTACAGTATTTAATTGATGCCCTGTCTATGGTTTCTGTCCTACAGTATTTAATTGCTACCCGGTCTATGGTTTCTGTCCTACACAGTATTTATTTGATACCCTGTCTATGGTTTCTGTCCTACACAGTATTTGATTGCTACCCTGTCAATGGTTTCTGTCCTACAGTATTTGATTGATACCCTGTCTATGGTTTCTGTCCTACACAGTATTTAATTGATATCCTGTCTATGGTTTCTGTCCTACACAGTATTCTATTGATACCCTGTCTATGGTTTCTGTCCTACACAGTATTCTATTGATACCCTGTCTATGGTTTCTGTCCTACACAGTATTCTATTAATACCCTGTCTATGGTTTCTGTCCTACACAGTATTCTATTGATACCCTGTCTATGGTTTCTGTCCTACACAGTATTTAATTGATACCCTGTCTATGATTTCTGTCCTACACAGTATTTGATTGCTACCCTGTCTATGGTTTCTGTCCTACAGTATTTAATTGATACCCTGTCTATGGTTTCTGTCCTACACAGTATTTAATTGATATCCTGTCTATGGTTTCTGTCCTACACAGTATTTAATTGATACCCTGTCTATGGTTTCTGTCCTACACAGTATTTGATTGATATCCAGTCTATGGTTTCTGTCCTACACAGTATTTAATTGATACCCAGTCTATGGTTTCTGTCCTACACAGTATTTGATTGATACCCTGTCTATGGTTTCTGTCCTACCGTATTTAATTGATACCCGGTCTATTGTTTCTGTCCTACAGTATTTAATTGATACCCAGTCTATGGTTTCTGTCCTACATAGTATTTAATTGATACCATGTCTATGGTTTCTGTCCTACACAATATTTGATTGCTACCCTGTCTATGGTTTCTGTCCTACACAGTATTTGATTGCTACCCTGTCTATGGTTTCTGTCCTACACAGTATTTGATTGCTACCCTGTCTATGGTTTCTGTCCTACACAGTATTTAATTGATACCCTTCTATGGTTTCTGTCCTACACAGTATTTGATTGATACCCTGTCTATGGTTTCTGTCCTACACAGTATTTGATTGCTACCCGGTCTATGGTTTCTGTCCTACACAGTATTTAATTGATACCCTGTCTATGGTTTCTGTCCTACAGTATTTAATTGATGCCCTGTCTATGGTTTCTGTCCTACACAGTATTTGATTGCTACCCTGTATATGGTTTCTGTCCTACACAGTATTTGATTGCTACCCTGTCTGGTTTCTGTCCTACAGTATTTGATTGCTACCCTGTCTATGGTTTCTGTCCTACACAGTATTTGATTGATACCCTTTCTATGGTTTCTGTCCTACACAGTATTTGATTGCTACCCTTTCTATCTATGGTTTCTGTCCTACACAGTATTTGATTGCTACCCTGTCTATGGTTTCTGTCCTACACAGTATTTGATTGATACCCGGTCTATGGTTTCTGTCCTACAGTATTTAATTGATGCCCTGTCTATGGTTTCTGTCCTACACAGTATTTAATTGATACCCAGTCTATGGTTTCTGTCCTACACAGTATTTAATTGATACCCAGTCTATAGTTTCTGCCCTACACAGTATTTGATTGCTACCCTGTCTATGGTTTCTGTCCTACACAGTATTTGATTGATACCCTGTCTATCTATGGTTTCTGTCCTACACAGTATTTGATTGATACCCAGTCTATGGTTTCTGTCCTACACAGGGGGTTCGCTTCCCTAAAAAAGCGTTCTGGTATCTGATGCACATCGTAGGGCTGAAATATGAGGATCCACAGGTGGCGTTGTACAAGAAACGGTTCCCATACTACACCCTTATCAAAGACCAGGACAGGGGCACAGTGTTGTTTCAACTGGAAGAGTGAGTTTATTTCCTTTGGATTGTAATACTAATTATAATAATCACTGACTACTTGTTTAATTTACACTTAATTATTTCACGTACATGTACATCTTCAGCATACAGATATATATACCGTATTTAACCTAATAAGGGCGCAGGGCGTGGGTAATTGACAGTGGGGGCGCCCTTATTAAGATTAGTTATTCTGAAGTTTTATGAAACAGACTATACCTTATAGCAGAATACCCAAGGTTGTGGAAACGGTAAAATATTCAGTCATAAAAATATTCCAGATGAAGATATCTATTCATTATCATATATTAAGCTTAAACATCACTTGAATACTCCTGTAAACTTGTAAACCATGCCAGCTGATCTTTAGACCAGAGAACGTGTGGTCCACCATTGATGTTCAAATGGAACTCTTTTATGTGTTCTATTTATAGAAACAGGTGATTTCCCAGATCATATCAGACATCGTTTTCTTTGACCTCATAATTGATTTACAATGTCTTTTACTAGCTTTCTGTTCTGAACAAAAGTTATTTATCAACAAGAATGAAGTCTTTACTTTATCTTCAAATAAAGATGGTAAGTTATTATTTGTATGTGTGTTTAGTTTTGGGTGCTCTTTGCACTGACATGTCATCTGTAGCCTAATGTAGGAATACACAAAATGTGGCGAAAACATGTGTTCCAGTTACTTAATTTGCTGAGGAAAATTGAACACATAAAGTAGCAAAATATTTCACATCAATTATTACTTTTGAACACCATTTTGACACTCAGTCAAAGATTTATTTCCTTGAAAAAAGGTAGGGGCGCCCTTATTAGGGCAGGCGCCCTTATTAGGTCAAATACGGTATTAGAAAAGTGTTTCATATGTTGACCACTGTTACATGGAATGTTTTATTCCAGAGTGTATTTGATAAATAAACAATTCATCTAGACTCTTAAAGTAATTATGACAGACAGCACCATCAAAATGATGTAACATTTGCATTAATTTATAATTTTCAGTGAATCTACCTACAGCCCAGAGGAACTTATAGCTATGCAGCTAGAGAAAGCAAAATCTTACGCCGAGACATTTGCAGGTAATTGAAATTTCTACATGTAGAGGAAAGTAAATTTTATACCGAGTCATTCTCAGGTAAATTGATAGTCCTATATAGAGAGGAATGTAAATTTTATACCGAGGCATTCTCAGGTAAGTTGATAGTCCTAGGCCTTCTTATAGAAGAAGGTAAATTTTATACTGAGGCATTCCCAGGTAAATTGATAGTCTATATAGAGAAAGGTAAGTTTTATACCGTGGCACTCTCCGGTAAATTGATAGTCCTATATGTAGAGTAATATAAAGACAATGAACCATTTACAACTGAAATACATTTTTCTACTCAAGAAGCATAAGGCTTTAGGATTATAGAGTAATTCTATACCTCACCAGTCAATGTGGTACAGAGACATGAGGAGGTACGTCTGGTTGTTAATGCTAAATGATGCCCCCCCCCCCCCCCCCTTCTAAATTAATTGTCAGCAATTTTACATGTCTATTTCCCTTCTTGTCTCAACAACACCAGCAGCTACAAAGGCGGCTGGTTCATGTTCCATGTTTTAAAGTAAGAAAAAGTACACATATGTTTTATTGGAATTGTGAAATGGATTGATAATTTCTCTTTGGATTTTATTTTCTGTTTTTCATGATTTAATTCCTGGTAGATACTTGGTATATTAACAAACCATTTAAAACATTAAAAGTATGATGTACAGTTGTACATCTAAGGTGACAGAAAAGACCAATGGGCGTCCTGTTCTAATTTCAGATCAGCCAATCAAAGACTGTGTTATAACTGTACCAGTGTTTTTTAGCCAATCACAAAGAAAAGCTATCATCCAAGCTGCAGAAATGGTGGATCTAAACATTTTACAGATCCTCAGTGAGAACGCTGCAGGTAAGACATGGATCTCCATGGAAAATTAACTTTTACTTAAAATTCATTTTATTGAAAATATCATTTTAAAGTAGTTGTTGTTGAAAGATCACTGAATTGAAATCATTTTCATGTATAATTTAAATTACTTACATCAAATTTTTTGTAGAATGGCATGTTAATTGGTTTGCTTCTTCAGATTTATAATGTAAAAAACTAACATTTTGTTTGTAGTTGCCTTGAACTATGGTGTGTTTAGAAGGAAGAATTTCAACAGCACGATGCAGTATTACATGTTTTATGACATGGGAGCAACTAGTACTACAGCCACAGTTGTTGGTAAGTACAGATGATATACAGAGTAAATATCCAGGACCCTGCGATATACAGAGTATCCGGGACCCTGGCACTACGGCCACAGTTGTTGGTAAATACAGATGATATACAGAGTAAATATCCAGGACCCTGCGATAAACAGAGTATCCGGGACCCTGGCACTACGGCCACAGTTGTTGGTAAGTACAGATGATATACAGAGTAAATATCCAGGACACTAGCACTACAGCCACAGTTGTTGGTAAGTACAGATGATATACAGAGTAAATATCCGGGACCCTGGCACTACGGCCACAGTTGTTGGTAATTAGTACAGATGATATACAGAGTAAATATCCAGGACCCTGCGATAAACAGAGTATCCAGGACCCTGGCACTACGGCCACAGTTGTTGGTAAGTACAGATGATATACCGAGTAAATATCCAGGACCCTGCGATATACAGAGTATCCGGAGATAAACAGAGTATCCGGGACCCTGGCACTACGGCCACAGTTGTTGGTAAGTACAGATGATATACAGAGTAAATATCCAGGACCCTGCGATATACAGAGTATCCGGAGATAAACAGAGTATCCGGGACCCTGGCACTACGGCCACAGTTGTTGGTAAGTACAGATGATATACAGAGTATCCGGGACCCTGGCACTACGGCCACAGTTGTTGGTAAGTATAGATGATATACAGAGTATCCGGGACCCTGGCACTACGGCCACAGTTGTTGGTAAGTACAGATGATATACAGAGTAAATATCCAGGACCCTGCGATATACAGAGTATCCGGAGATAAACAGAGTATCCGGGACCCTGGCACTACGGCCACAGTTGTTGGTAAGTATAGATGATATACAGAGTATCCGGGACCCTGGCACTACGGCCACAGTTGTTGGTAATTAGTACAGATGATATACAGAGTATCCGGAGATAAACAGAGTATCCGGGACCCTGGCACTACGGCCACAGTTGTTGGTAAGTACAGATGATATACAGAGTAAATATCCAGGACACTAGCACTACAGCCACAGTTGTTGGTAAGTATAGATGATATACAGAGTAAATATCCGGGACCCTGGCACTACGGCCACAGTTGTTGGTAATTAGTACAGATGATATACAGAGTAAATATCCAGGACCCTGCGATATACAGAGTATCCGGAGATAAACAGAGTATCCGGGACCCTGGCACTACGGCCACAGTTGTTGGTAAGTACAGATGATATACAGAGTATCCGGGACCCTGGCACTACGGCCACAGTTGTTGGTAAGTACAGATGATATACAGAGTAAATATCCAGGACACTAGCACTACAGCCACAGTTGTTGGTAAGTATAGATGATATACAGAGTAAATATCCGGGACCCTGGCACTACGGCCACAGTTGTTGGTAATTAGTACAGATGATATACAGAGTAAATATCCAGGACCCTGCGATATACAGAGTATCCGGAGGTAAACAGAGTATCCGGGACCCTGGCACTACGGCCACAGTTGTTGGTAAGTACAGATGATATACAGAGTAAATATCCAGGACCCTGCGATAAACAGAGTATCCGGGACCCTGGCACTACGGCCACAGTTGTTGGTAAGTACAGATGATATACAGAGTATCCGGGACACTAGCACTACAGCCACAGTTGTTGGTAAGTACAGATAATATACAGAGTATCCGGGACCCTGGCACTATGGCCACAGTTGTTGGTAAGTACAGATGATATACAGAGTATCCGGGACACTAGCACTACGGCCACAGTTGTTGGTAAGTACAGATGATATACAGAGTATCCGGGACCCTGGCACTACGGCCACAGTTGTTGGTAAGTACAGATGATATACAGAGTAAATATCCAGGACACTAGCACTACAGCCACAGTTGTTGGTAAGTATAGATGATATACAGAGTAAATATCCGGGACCCTGGCACTACGGCCACAGTTGTTGGTAATTAGTACAGATGATATACAGAGTAAATATCCAGGACCCTGCGATAAACAGAGTATCCGGGACCCTGGCACTACGGCCACAGTTGTTGGTAAGTACAGATGATATACAGAGTAAATATCCAGGACCCTGCGATATACAGAGTATCCGGAGATAAACAGAGTATCCGGGACCCTGGCACTACGGCCACAGTTGTTGGTAAGTACAGATGATATACAGAGTATCCGGGACACTAGCACTACGGCCACAGTTGTTGGTAAGTATAGATGATATACAGAGTAAATATCCAGGACCCTGCGATATACAGAGTATCCGGAGATAAACAGAGTATCCGGGACACTAGCACTACGGCCACAGTTGTTGGTAAGTACAGATGATATACAGAGTATCCGGGACACTAGCACTACGGCCACAGTTGTTGGTAAGTACAGATGATATACAGAGTAAATATCCAGGACCCTGCGATAAACAGAGTATCCGGGACCCTGGCACTACGGCCACAGTTGTTGGTAAGTACAGATGATATACAGAGTATCCGGGACACTAGCACTACAGCCACAGTTGTTGGTAAGTACAGATAATATACAGAGTATCTGGGACCCTGGCACTACAGCCACAGTTGTTGGTAAGTATAGATGATATACAGAGTATCCGGGACACTAGCACTACGGCCACAGTTGTTGGTAAGTACAGATGATATACAGAGTAAATATCCAGGACCCTGCGATAAACAGAGTATCCGGGACCCTGGCACTACGGCCACAGTTGTTGGTAAGTACAGATGATATACAGAGTAAATATCCAGGACCCTGCGATATACAGAGTATCCGGAGATAAACAGAGTATCCGGGACCCTGGCACTACGGCCACAGTTGTTGGTAAGTATAGATGATATACAGAGTATCCGGGACCCTGGCACTCTAAAACTGTTTTGGGACATAGTTTTTAAAAGTACAGAGAAAAAAATCTAACTTACTATATATCTCAAATGATGAATAAGAACTTATGTTATGAAATTGTTTCTTTGATGGATGTGTGTTTACTGAGTTGAATGACAATAAAACTTAGGTTTGAGTTTAAACAGACTATAGAAACAACAACAACATCTCAACAATTTACACAATCAGTATATTAGTGTGTGTGTCACATAACCAACATTGTTAGTGTGTGTCACATAACCAACATTGTTACAGTGTGTGTGTCACATAACCAACATTGTTACAGTGTGTGTGTCACATAACCAACATTGTTACAGTGTGTGTGTCACATAACCAACATTGTTACAGTGTGTGTCACATAACCAACATTGTTACAGTGTGTGTGTCACATAACCAACATTGTTACAGTGTGTGTCACATAACCAACATTGTTACAGTGTGTGTCACATAACCAACATTGTTACAGTGTGTGTGTCACATAACCAACATTGTTACAGTGTGTGTCACATAACCAACATTGTTACAGTGTGTGTCACATAACCAACATTGTTACAGTGTGTGTCACATAACCAACATTGTTACAGTGTGTGTGTCACATAACCAACATTGTTACAGTGTGTGTCACATAACCAACATTGTTACAGTGTGTGTCACATAACTAACATTGTTACAGTGTGTGTGTCACATAACCAACATTGTTACAGTGTGTGTCACATAACCAACATTGTTACAGTGTGTGTGTCACATAACCAACATTGTTACAGTGTGTGTGTCACATAACCAACATTGTTACAGTGTGTGTCACATAACTAACATTGTTACAGTGTGTGTCACATAACCAACATTGTTACAGTGTGTGTGTCACATAACCAACATTGTTACAGTGTGTGTCACATAACCAACATTGTTACAGTGTGTGTGTCACATAACCAACATTGTTACAGTGTGTGTCACATAACCAACATTGTTACAGTGTGTGTGTCACATAACCAACATTGTTACAGTGTGTGTCACATAACCAACATTGTTACAGTGTGTCACATAACCAACATTGTTACAGTGTGTGTGTCACATAACCAACATTGTTACAGTGTGTGTCACATAACCAACATTGTTACAGTGTGTGTGTCACATAACCAACATTGTTACAGTGTGTGTCACATAACCAACATTGTTACAGTGTGTGTGTCACATAACCAACATTGTTACAGTGTGTGTCACATAACCAACATTGTTACAGTGTGTGTGTCACATAACCAACATTGTTACAGTGTGTGTGTGTCACATAACCAACATTGTTACAGTGTGTGTCACATAACCAACATTGTTACAGTGTGTGTGTCACATAACCAACATTGTTACAGTGTGTCACATAACCAACATTGTTACAGTGTGTGTGTCACATAACCAACATTGTTACAGTGTGTGTGTCACATAACCAACATTGTTACAGTGTGTGTCACATAACCAACATTGTTACAGTGTGTGTGTCACATAACCAACATTGTTACAGTGTGTGTCACATAACCAACATTGTTACAGTGTGTGTCACATAACCAACATTGTTACAGTGTGTGTGTCACATAACCAACATTGTTACAGTGTGTGTCACATAACCAACATTGTTACAGTGTGTGTGTCACATAACCAACATTGTTACAGTGTGTGTGTCACATAACCAACATTGTTACAGTGTGTGTGTCACATAACCAACATTGTTACAGTGTGTGTCACATAACCAACATTGTTACAGTGTGTGTCACATAACCAACATTGTTACAGTGTGTGTCACATAACCAACATTGTTACAGTGTGTGTGTCACATAACCAACATTGTTACAGTGTGTCACATAACCAACATTGTTACAGTGTGTGTGTCACATAACCAACATTGTTACAGTGTGTGTGTCACATAACCAACATTGTTACAGTGTGTCACATAACCAACATTGTTACAGTGTGTGTCACATAACCAACATTGTTACAGTGTGTGTGTCACATAACCAACATTGTTACAGTGTGTGTCACATAACCAACATTGTTACAGTGTGTGTGTCACATAACCAACATTGTTACAGTGTGTGTGTGTCACATAACCAACATTGTTACAGTGTGTGTCACATAACCAACATTGTTACAGTGTGTGTGTCACATAACCAACATTGTAACAGTGTGTGTGTCACATAACCAACATTGTTACAGTGTGTGTGTCACATAACCAACATTGTTACAGTGTGTGTGTCACATAACCAACATTGTTACAGTGTGTGTCACATAACCAACATTGTTACAGTGTGTGTGTCACATAACCAACATTGTTACAGTGTGTGTGTCACATAACCAACATTGTTACAGTGTGTGTCACATAACCAACATTGTTACAGTGTGTGTCACATAACCAACATTGTTACAGTGTGTGTCACATAACTAACATTGTTACAGTGTGTGTGTCACATAACCAACATTGTTACAGTGTGTGTCACATAACCAACATTGTTACAGTTCGTGTCACATAACCAACATTGTTACAGTGTGTGTGTGTCACATAACTAACATTGTTACAGTGTGTGTCACATAACCAACATTGTTACAGTGTGTGTGTGTCACATAACCAACATTGTTACAGTGTGTGTGTCACATAACCAACATTGTTACAGTGTGTGTGTCACATAACCAACATTGTTAGTGTGTGTGTCACATAACCAACATTGTTACAGTGTGTGTCACATAACCAACATTGTTACAGTGTGTGTCACATAACCAACATTGTTACAGTGTGTGTCACATAACCAACATTGTTACAGTGTGTGTGTCACATAACCAACATTGTTACAGTGTGTGTCACATAACCAACATTGTTACAGTGTGTGTCACATAACTAACATTGTTACAGTGTGTGTCACATAACCAACATTGTTACAGTGTGTGTGTCACATAACCAACATTGTTACAGTGTGTGTGTCACATAACCAACATTGTTACAGTGTGTGTCACATAACCAACATTGTTACAGTGTGTGTGTCACATAACCAACATTGTTACAGTGTGTGTCACATAACCAACATTGTTACAGTGTGTGTCACATAACCAACATTGTTACAGTGTGTGTGTCACATAACCAACATTGTTACAGTGTGTGTCACATAACCAACATTGTTACAGTGTGTGTGTCACATAACCAACATTGTTACAGTGTGTGTCACATAACCAACATTGTTACAGTGTGTGTGTCACATAACCAACATTGTTACAGTGTGTGTGTCACATAACCAACATTGTTACAGTGTGTGTGTCACATAACCAACATTGTTACAGTGTGTGTCACATAACCAACATTGTTACAGTGTGTGTCACATAACCAACATTGTTACAGTGTGTGTGTGTCACATAACCAACATTGTTACAGTGTGTGTGTGTCACATAACCAACATTGTTACAGTGTGTCACATAACCAACATTGTTACAGTGTGTGTGTCACATAACCAACATTGTTACAGTGTGTGTCACATAACCAACATTGCTACAGTGTGTGTGTGTCACATAACCAACATTGTTACAGTGTGTGTGTCACATAACCAACATTGTTACAGTGTGTCACATAACCAACATTGTTACAGTGTGTGTGTCACATAACCAACATTGTTACAGTGTGTGTGTCACATAACCAACATTGTTACAGTGTGTCACATAACCAACATTGTTACAGTGTGTGTGTCACATAACCAACATTGTTACAGTGTGTGTCACATAACCAACATTGTTACAGTGTGTGTGTGTCACTAACCAACATTGTTACAGTGTGTCACATAACCAACATTGTTACAGTGTGTGTCACACAACAACATTGTTACAGTGTTGTGGGCAATAACCACAAACCAACATTGTACAGTGTGGTGGTCACATAACCAACATTGTTACAGTGTGTGTGTCACATAACCAACATTGTTACAGTGTGTGTCACATAACCAACATTGTTACAGTGTGTCACATAACCAACATTGTTACAGTGTGTGTCACATAACCAACATTGTTACAGTGTGTGTCACATAACCAACATTGTTACAGTGTGTGTCACATAACCAACATTGTTACAGTGTGTGTCACATAACCAACATTGTTACAGTGTGTGTGTCACATAACCAACATTGTTACAGTGTGTCACATAACCAACATTGTTACAGTGTGTGTCACATAACCAACATTGTTACAGTGTGTGTGTCACATAACCAACATTGTTACAGTGTGTCACATAACCAACATTGTTACAGTGTGTCACATAACCAACATTGTTACAGTGTGTCACATAACCAACATTGTTACAGTGTGTGTGTCACATAACCAACATTGTTACAGTGTGTGTCACATAACCAACATTGTTACAGTGTGTCACATAACCAACATTGTTAGTGTGTGTGTCACATAACCAACATTGTTACAGTGTGTGTCACATAACCAACATTGTTACAGTGTGTGTCACATAACCAACATTGTTACAGTGTGTGTGTCACATAACCAACATTGTTACAGTGTGTGTGTCACATAACCAACATTGTTACAGTGTGTGTCACATAACCAACATTGTTACAGTGTGTGTCACATAACCAACATTGTTACAGTGTGTGTCACATAACCAACATTGTTACAGTGTGTCACATAACCAACATTGTTACAGTGTGTGTCACATAACCAACATTGTTACAGTGTGTGTGTCACATAACCAACATTGTTACAGTGTGTGTCACATAACCAACATTGTTACAGTGTGTGTGTCACATAACCAACATTGTTACAGTGTGTCACATAACCAACATTGTTACAGTGTGTGTCACATAACCAACATTGTTACAGTGTGTGTCACATAACCAACATTGTTACAGTGTGTGTCACATAACCAACATTGTTACAGTGTGTCACATAACCAACATTGTTACAGTGTGTGTGTGTCACATAACCAACATTGTTACAGTGTGTGTGTCACATAACCAACATTGTTACAGTGTGTGTCACATAACCAACATTGTTACAGTGTGTGTCACATAACCAACATTGTTACAGTGTGTCACATAACCAACATTGTTACAGTGTGTGTCACATAACCAACATTGTTACAGTGTGTCACATAACCAACATTGTTACAGTTCGTAGCCAACAAGTAGTATAATAGTTCGCTTCAGTTCGTGTCACGAAACACAATAACTTACCCCACAAAAAGTATATTCCTGCCATGGTTGACATTAGTAGTCTTGAGTTCTATTAATTATCATATTGATCAAAACACAGTACTGTAACTGTTTAATTACATTACACTATCAAAACCAGAACAAAAAACAATAAAGGTATGATCCTATACCATTTAAATTGCATCTTATTCCATATTAACCACAGTATCATAAACACCATATCTTATTCCATATTTACCACAGTATCATAAACACCACATCTAATTCCATATTTACCACAGTATCATAAACACCATATCTTATTCCATATTTACCACAGTATCATAAACACCATATCTTATTCCATATTAACCACAGTATCATATTAACCACAGTATCATAAACACCACATCTTATTCCATATTTACCACAGTATCATAAACACCACATCTTATTCCATATTAACCACAGTATCATAAACACCACATCTTATTCCATATTTACCACAGTATCATAAACACCACATCTTATTCCATATTTACCACAGTATCATAAACACCACATCTTATTCCATATTTACATGTACCACAGTATCATAAACACCACACCTTATTCCATATTGACCACAGTATCATATTGACCACAGTATCATAAACACCACACCTTATTCCATATTGACCACAGTATCATATTGACCACAGTATCATATTGACCACAGTATCATAAACACCACATCTTATTCCATATTAACCACAGTATCATAAACACCACATCTTATTCCATATTTACCACAGTATCATAAACACCATATCTTATTCCATATTTACCACAGTATCATAAACACCATATCTTATTCCATATTAACCACAGTATCATAAACACCACATCTTATTCCATATTTACCACAGTATCATAAACACCATATCTTATTCCATATTTACCACAGTATCATAAACACCATATCTTATTCCATATTTACCACAGTATCATAAACACCATATCTTATTCCATATTTACCACAGTATCATAAACACCACATCTTATTCCATATTTACCACAGTATCATAAACACCACATCTTATTCCATATTTACCACAGTATCATAAACACCACATCTTATTCCATATTTACCACAGTATCATAAACACCACATCTTATTCCATATTAACCACAGTATCATAAACACCATATCTTATTCCATATTTACCACAGTATCATAAACATCACATCTTATTCCATATTTACCACAGTATCATAAACACCACATCTTATTCCATATTTACCACAGTATCATAAACACCACATCTTATTCCATATTTACCACAGTATCATAAACACCACACCTTATTCCATATTAACCACAGTATCATAAACACCACACCTTATTCCATATTAACCACAGTATCATAAACACCACACCTTATTCCATATTAACCACAGTATCATAAACACCACATCTAATTCCATATTTACCACAGTATCATAAACACCACATCTTATTCCATATTTACATGTACCACAGTATCATAAACACCATATCTTATTCCATATTAACTACAGTATCATAAACACCACATCTTATTCCATATTAACCACAGTATCATAAACACCACATCTTATTCCATATTTACATGTACCACAGTATCATAAACACCACATCTTATTCCATATTTACCACAGTATCATAAACACCACATCTTATTCCATATTTACCACAGTATCATAAACACCATATCTTATTCCATATTAACCACAGTATCATAAACACCACATCTTATTCCATATTAACTACAGTATCATAAACACCATATCTTATTCCATATTAACCACAGTATCATAAACACCATATCTTATTCCATATTTACCACAGTATCATAAACACCATATCTTATTCCATATTTACCACAGTATCATAAACATCACATCTTATTCCATATTAACCACAGTATCATAAACACCATATCTTATTCCATATTAACCACAGTATCATAAACACCACATCTTATTCCATATTAACCACAGTATCATAAACACCACATCTTATTCCATATTTACCACAGTATCATAAACACCACATCTTATTCCATATTAACCACAGTATCATAAACACCATATCTTATTCCATATTAACCACAGTATCATAAACACCACATCTTATTCCATATTAACCACAGTATCATAAACACCACATCTTATTCCATATTTACCACAGTATCATAAACACCATATCTTATTCCATATTTACCACAGTATCATAAACACCATATCTTATTCCATATTTACCACAGTATCATAAACACCATATCTTATTCCATATTTACCACAGTATCATAAACACCACATCTTATTCCATATTTACATGTACCACAGTATCATAAACACCACATCTTATTCCATATTTACCACAGTATCATAAACACCATATCTTATTCCATATTTACATGTACCACAGTATCATAAACACCACATCTTATTCCATATTTACCACAGTATCATAAACACCACATCTTATTCCATATTTACCACAGTATCATAAACACCACATCTTATTCCATATTAACCACAGTATCATAAACACCACATCTTATTCCATATTAACCACAGTATCATAAACACCACATCTTATTCCATATTTACATGTACCACAGTATCATAAACACCACATCTTATTCCATATTTACCACAGTATCATAAACACCACATCTTATTCCATATTTACCACAGTATCATAAACACCACATCTTATTCCATATTAACCACAGTATCATAAACACCACATCTTATTCCATATTTACCACAGTATCATAAACACCACATCTTATTCCATATTTACCACAGTATCATAAACACCACATCTTATTCCATATTAACCACAGTATCATAAACACCATATCTTATTCCATATTTACCACAGTATCATAAACACCACATCTTATTCCATATTAACCACAGTATCATAAACACCACATCTTATTCCATATTTACATGTACCACAGTATCATAAACACCACATCTTATTCCATATTTACCACAGTATCATAAACACCACATCTTATTCCATATTTACCACAGTATCATAAACACCACATCTTATTCCATATTAACCACAGTATCATAAACACCACATCTTATTCCATATTAACCACAGTATCATAAACACCACATCTTATTCCATATTAACCACAGTATCATAAACACCACATCTTATTCCATATTTACCACAGTATCATAAACACCATATCTTATTCCATATTTACCACAGTATCATAAACACCATATCTTATTCCATATTAACCACAGTATCATAAACACCACATCTTATTCCATATTAACCACAGTATCATAAACACCACATCTTATTCCATATTTACCACAGTATCATAAACACCATATCTTATTCCATATTTACCACAGTATCATAAACACCACATCTTATTCCATATTAACATTAGAACGAGTCTCTCAATTGACTAGATATAGTGATATGTCTATTAGAACGAGTCTCTCAATTGACTAGATATAGTGATATGTCCATTAGACCGAGTCTCTCAATTGACTAGATATAGTGATATGTCTATTAGAACGAGTCTCTCAATTGACTAGATATAGTGATATGTCCATTAGACAGAGTCTCTCAATTGACTAGATATAGTGATATGTCTATTAGAACGTGTCTCTCAATTGACTAGATATAGTGATATGTCTATTAGAACGAGTCTCTCAATTGACCAGATATAGTGATATGTCCATTAGAACGAGTCTCTCAATTGACTAGATATAGTGATATGTCTATTAGAATGTGTCTCTCAATTGACTAGATATAGTGATATGTCCATTAGAACGAGTCTCTCAATTGACTAGATATAGTGATATGTCCATTAGAACGAGTCTCTCAATTGACTAGATATAGTGATATGTCTATTAGAACGAGTCTCTCAATTGACTAGATATAGTGATATGTCTATTAGAACGAGTCTCTCAATTGACTAGATATAGTGATATGTCTATTAGAACGAGTCTCTCAATTGACTAGATATAGTGATATGTCCATTAGAACGAGTCTCTCAATTGACTAGATATAGTGATATGTCTATTAGAACGAGTCTCTCAATTGACTAGATATAGTGATATGTCTATTAGAACAAGTCTCTAAATTGACTAGATATAGTGATATGTTCATTAGAACAAGTCTCTCAATTAATTCTTTCTATTTCTGTTATAAGTACAGAATAGTTACGTTTGTTTACCTTGTTGTCTAGGTTACCAGATGGTGAAGACGAAGGAAGGTACTAGAGTAGAAACAAACCCACAGCTGGTCGTCAAGGGTGTAGGGTAGGTATTGACCGGTGGTCAGTCATGACAGCATTTCTGTAAGTTTTCTAGCAAAACTCTGTATTGTCACTGAGATAATTGTACAATATATATCTGTATTGTCACTGAGTTAGATCATTGTACAATATATATCTGTATTGTCACTGAGATCATTGTACAATATATATCTGTATTGTCACTGAGTTAGATAATTGTACAATATATATCTGTATTGTCACTGAGATCATTGTACAATATATATCTGTATTGTCACTGAGTTAGATCATTGTACAATATATATCTGTATTGTCACTGAGTTAGATAATTGTACAATATATATCTGTATTGTCACTGAGTTAGATCATTGTACAATATATATCTGTATTGTCACTGAGGTCATTGTACAATATATATCTGTATTGTCACTGAGTTAGATCATTGTACAATATATATCTGTATTGTTACTGAGATCATTGTACAATATATATCTGTATTGTCACTGAGTTAGATCATTGTACAATATATATCTGTATTGTCACTGAGATCATTGTACAATATATATCTGTATTGTCACTGAGTTAGATCATTGTACAATATATATCTGTATTGTCACTGAGTTAGATAATTGTACAATATATATCTGTATTGTCACTGAGTTAGATCATTGTACAATATATATCTGTATTGTCACTGAGGTCATTGTACAATATATATCTGTATTGTCACTGAGTTAGATCATTGTACAATATATATCTGTATTGTTACTGAGATCATTGTACAATATATATCTGTATTGTCACTGAGTTAGATCATTGTACAATATATATCTGTATTGTCACTGAGATCATTGTACAATATATATCTGTATTGTCACTGAGTTAGATCATTGTACAATATATATCTGTATTGTCGCTGAGTTAGATCATTGTACAGTGCAACTTCCGAAAACCGAACCTTCTAAAAACCGAACACCTCTGAATACCGAACAAATTGTCATTGTACGGAATTGGTCCTTCTTTATTATAGTATTAAAAAACTTCCAAATACCGATCCCTCTGAATTCCGAACACCGGACTGATTTTGTGTCCGGTTCCTGTTAAAATATACCAAAAATTACTTCTGAAAACCGGCCTTACCTGGGCGATTATGACACGAGGTCAGGCCAGTCAACCGTGAAACAACAACTGTGACGGGTATTGTGTGAAGCCTTATTGTCTCGGGACCTACGTAGGTGATTTGTACAGGTATCCAATATATACCCCAAGGGGGCATTATGACGGAAGGCCTAGTGTATAATCAACACGACAATTATGAAACAATGCCACACTTCATTGAAGCGCGTCGGTTCGTTTATCTTCTCAATGCAAGTAGAGCTAGAAGCCTGAGTTTCGCATTTAATTTAAATGAGGCCCAAAAGGGGTTGTTTTCGTAAAGAAGCCTGTGATGTTTTTTTTAGACAAAGCGATGTTGGAAATACGACCAGAATCATCTGATCAATTGTAATTGATATTGAAACAAAACATCTTCACACCCTTTAATATTATTTGATGTGTAAAATAATCTGTATCGGACTATTGGCCCCATCCACATGACGATTCACCGGATGTAACAAAATGTAGGCCGATCGTAAAGTGTAGTTGTACATGTGAAAATACTGTTTAAAACTATTGTTATAGTCATTTGCCTTTCTTATATATTCTGCAATATATACATTGATTAACTTTCATAATATGCATATTATTCAGACAATCCAAATTGTCTAAGTATGTACGTGCCGTTTTGGAATCGGGTGCATTCTAATAAAACATCGTCCAACCAATTATATCCGGAATTTGACCGGTCATTTTTCGATCAACTTCTCCAAACCGAACCCTCTATAAACCGAACAAATAGTCATGTCCCATGCATGTTCGGTTTATAGAGGTTCCACTGTACAATATATATCTGTATTGTCACTGAGTTAGGTCATTGTACAATATATATCTGTATTGTCACTGAGTTAGATAATTGTACAATATATATCTGTATTGTCACTGAGTTAGATCATTGTACAATATATATCTGTATTGTCACTGAGTTAGATCATTGTACAATATATATCTGTATTGTCACTGAGATCATTGTACAATATATATCTGTATTGTCACTGAGTTAGATCATTGTACAATATATATCTGTATTGTCACTGAGATCATTGTACAATATATATCTGTATTGTCACTGAGATCATTGTACAATATATATCTGTATTGTCACTGAGTTAGATCATTGTACAATATATATCTGTATTGTCACTGAGTTAGATAATTGTACAATATATATCTGTATTGTCACTGAGTTAGATCATTGTACAATATATATCTGTATTGTCACTGAGTTAGATAATTGTACAATATATATCTGTATTGTCACTGAGTTAGATAATTGTACAATATATATCTGTATTGTCACTGAGTTAGATCATTGTACAATATATATCTGTATTGTCACTGAGTTAGATCATTGTACAATATATATCTGTATTGTCACTGAGTTAGATCATTGTACAATATATATCTGTATTGTCACTGAGATCATTGTACAATATATATCTATATTGTTACTGAGTTAGATCATTGTACAATATATATCTGTATTGTTACTGAGTTAGATCATTGTACAATATATATCTGTATTGTCACTGAGATCATTGTACAATATATATCTGTATTGTCACTGAGTTAGATAATTGTACAATATATATCTGTATTGTCACTGAGTTAGATCATTGTACAATATATATCTGTATTGTCACTGAGATCATTGTACAATATATATCTGTATTGTTACTGAGTTAGATCATTGTACAATATATATCTGTATTGTTACTGAGTTAGATCATTGTACAATATATATCATGGTAGAGGTGGGTTTCAGTGCCCTTATGTGCTCCAAAGACAGACAAACTATTTTTGATTTAAACATTTCTTTTTATGAGAAGATATTACAATAACCAGTGTAATATCTAGGAAAACTGCCCCCTGGGCCTTACAGCTTTGATGAGGAACCCCTATGATTACCTTGTGTTATCTCTTGTCTCGACAGCTATGACAGAAACCTTGGTGGACTAGAAGTTACGTTGAGGATGCGAGATCACTTAGCCAAGGCCTTTACCAAGACGAAGAAGACTAAGAATGATGTATATCAGAATCCCCGTGCCATGGGAAAACTCTTCAAGGAGGCAGAGCGAGTCAAGAAAGTTCTCAGTGCTAATAATGACCATATGGCACAGGTAAAATCAGTAAATGTGACTTGTCTGTCTGTCTGCCTGTCTGCCAAAAGTAATCTGATGGTCCCAATAGTAAATGTGACTTGTCTGTCTGTCTGTCTGTCCGTCTGTCAGAAGTAATCTGATGGTCCAAATAGTAAATGTGACTTGTCTGTCTGTCTGTCTGTCCGTCTGTCAGAAGTAATCTGATGGTCCCGATAGTAAATGTGACTTGTCTGTCTGTCTGTCTGTCCGTCTGTCAGAAGTAATCTGATGGTCCCGATAGTAAATGTGACTTGTCTGTCTGTCTGTCTGTCCGTCTGTCAGAAGTAATCTGATGGTCCCGATAGTAAATGTGACTTGTCTGTCTGTCTGTCTGTCCGTCTGTCAGAAGTAATCTGATGGTCCCGATAGTAAATGTGACTTGTCTGTCTGTCTGTCTGTCCGTCTGTCAGAAGTAATCTGATGGTCCAAATAGTAAATGTGACTTGTCTGTCTGTCTGTTTGTCTGCCAGAAGTAATCTGATGGTCCCAATAGTAAATGTGACTTGTCTGTCTGTCTGTTTGTCTGCCAAAAGTAAACTGATGGTCCAAATAGTAAATGTGACTTGTCTGTCTGTCTGTTTGTCTGCCAGAAGTAATCTGATGGTCCCAATAGTAAATGTGACTTGTCTGTCCGTCTGTCAGAAGTAATCTGATGGTCCCGATAGTAAATGTGACTTGTCTGTCTGTCTGTCCGTCTGCCAGAAGTAATCTGATGGTCCTGATAGTAAATGTGACTTGTCTGTCTGTCTGTTCGTCTGCCAAAAGTAATCTGATGGTCCCAATAATAAATTTGACTTGTCTGTCTGTCTGTCTGTCCTTTTGCCAAAAGTAATCTGATGGTTCCAATTGTAAATGTGACTTGTCTCTCTGTCTGTCCGTCCGTCTGCCAAAAGTAATTTGATGGTTCCAATAGTAAATTTGACTTGTCTGTCTGTTTGTCTGTCTGTCCGTCTGCCAAATGTAATCTGATTGTCCCGATAGTAAATGTGACTTGTCTGTCTGTCTGTCTGTCTGTCCGTCTGCCAAATGTAATCTGATGGTTCCAATAGTAAATGTGACTTGTCTGTCTGTTTGTCTGCCAAATGTAATCTAATGGTTCCAATAGTAAATTTGACTTGTCTGTCTGTCTGTCTGTCCGTCTGCCAAAAGTAATCTGATGGTTCCAATAGTAAATTTGACTTGTCTGTCTGTCTGTCCGTCTGCCAAAAGTAATCTGATGGTTCCAATAGTAAATTTGACTTGTCTGTCTGTCCGTCCGTCTGCCAAAAGTAATCTGATGGTTCCAATAGTAAATTTGACTTGTCTGTCTGTCTGTCCGTCTGCCAAAAGTAATCTGATGGTTCCAATAGTAAATGTGACTTGTCTGTCTGTCTGTCCGTCTGCCAAATGTAATCTGATGGTTCCAATAGTAAATGTGACTTGTCTGTCTGTCTGTCCGTCTGCCAAATGTAATCTGATGGTTCCAATAGTAAATTTGACTTGTCTGTCTGTCTGTCCGTCTGCCAAATGTAATCTGATGGTCCTGATAGTAAATGTGACTTGAGATTTGTGAGATAAGTACTCTGTTCATGTTGTGACTTGTGATTCAGTTTTGTACAGTCCATTGTGATTCTATGATTTTGTGTTTGGTAGGTTGAGGGACTCCTGGATAACGAAGATTTCAGGGTCAAGGTTTCACGGGCTGAGCTTGAAGGCATGACAACGGACCTGATGGAGAGAGTCACCAAACCTATTGAGGAGGCCTTGAAGACGTCGCAGGTGACACTAGTAAGTAGTGAGATTAATTCCATGGACTTAGGCTCAATACCCATAAAACCATTCATTACAAAATACGGAAAATTCCTGTTATTTTTGTAGGTCACCTGACAAATTCTTTTTTACTTTGCTTCACAGTTGTGTGTTATCTTGTTCCTCAACTTAAATTTCCAGAACCAAATTTAAACCAGCTAGTTTCTGTCTTTTTTTCAGCCAGAAATCACAGAAATCATCTTGTTTGGAGGTGGGACCAGGACACCGAAAGTACAGACACTACTCAGCGAGTTCCTCGGACGGTAAATATACAGGAAACCAATATAAGATTACCGCAGGATAATAGGAAATACCAATATAGACTCTGACACAATAATAGATACCAATATAGACTCTGACACAATAATAGGAAATACCAATATAGACTCTGACACAATAATAGGAAATACCAATATAGACTCTGACACAATAATAGGAAATACCAATATAGACTCTGACACAATAATAGGAAATACCAATATAGACTCTGACACAATAATAGGAAATACCAATACTGTGGATGTGTTGTAGACTGTACTTGTGTTGTTGTGTTGTAGACTGTACTTGTGTTGTTGTGTTGTAGACTGTACTTGTGTTGTTGTGTTGTAGACTGTACTTGTGTTGTTGTGTTGTAGACTGTACTTGTGTTGTTGTGTTGTAGACTGTACTTGTGTTGTTGTGTTGTAGACTGTACTTGTGTTGTTGTGTTGTAGACTGTACTTGTGTTGTTGTGTTGTAGACTGTACTTGTGTTGGTGATGTGTTGTAGACTGTACTTGTGTTGTTGTGTTGTTGACTGTACTTGTGTTGTTGTGTTGTAGACTGTACTTGTGTTGGTGTGTTGTAGACTGTACTTGTGTTGGTGTGTTGTAGACTGTACTTGTGTTGTTGTGTTGTAGACTGTACTTGTGTTGTAGACTGTACTTGTGTTGTTGTGTTGTAGACTGTACTTGTGTTGTTGTGTTGTAGACTGTACTTGTGTTGTTGTGTTGTAGACTGTACTTGTGTTGTTGTGTTGTAGACTGTACTTGTGTTGTTGTGTTGTAGACTGTACTTGTGTTGGTGTGTTGTAGACTGTACTTGTGTTGTTGTGTTGTAGACTGTACTTGTGTTGGTGACGTGTTGTAGACTGTACTTGTGTTGTTGTGTTGTAGACTGTACTTGTGTTGTTGTGTTGTAGACTGTACTTGTGTTGTTGTGTTGTAGACTGTACTTGTGTTAGTGACGTGTTGTAGACTGTACTTGTGTTGTTGTGTTGTAGACTGTACTTGTGTTGTTGTGTTGTAGACTGTACTTGTGTTGGTGATGTGTTGTAGACTGTACTTGTGTTGTAGACTGTACTTGTGTTGTAGACTGTACTTGTGTTGGTGACGTGTTGTAGACTGTACTTGTGTTGTAGACTGTACTTGTGTTGTTGTGTTGTTGACTGTACTTGTGTTGTTGTGTTGTAGACTGTACTTGTGTTGTTGTGTTGTAGACTGTACTTGTGTTGTTGTGTTGTAGACTGTACTTGTGTTGTTGTGTTGTAGACTGTACTTGTGTTGGTGGTGTGTTGTAGACTGTACTTGTGTTGTTGTGTTGTAGACTGTACTTGTGTTGTTGTGTTGTAGACTGTACTTGTGTTGTTGTGTTGTAGACTGTACTTGTGTTAGTGACGTGTTGTAGACTGTACTTGTGTTGTAGACTGTACTTGTGTTGGTGATGTGTTGTAGACTGTACTTGTGTTGTTGTGTTGTAGACTGTACTTGTGTTGTTGTGTTGTAGACTGTACTTGTGTTGGTGGTGTGTTGTAGACTGTACTTGTGTTGTTGTGTTGTTGACTGTACTTGTGTTAGTGACGTGTTGTAGACTGTACTTGTGTTGTTGTGTTGTAGACTGTACTTGTGTTGTTGTGTTGTAGACTGTACTTGTGTTGGTGATGTGTTGTAGACTGTACTTGTGTTGTTGTGTTGTAGACTGTACTTGTGTTGGTGACGTGTTGTAGACTGTACTTGTGTTAGTGACGTGTTGTAGACTGTACTTGTGTTGTTGTGTTGTTGACTGTACTTGTGTTGTTGTGTTGTAGACTGTACTTGTGTTGTTGTGTTGTAGACTGTTCTTGTGTTGTTGTGTTGTAGACTGTACTTGTGTTGTTGTGTTGTAGACTGTACTTGTGTTAGTGTTGTGTTGTAGACTGTACTTGTGTTGTTGTGTTGTAGACTGTACTTGTGTTGTTGTGTTGTAGACTGTACTTGTGTTGGTGGCGTGGTTGTAGACTGTACTTGTGTTGTTGTGTTGTAGACTGTACTTGTGTTGTTGTGTTGTAGACTGTACTTGTGTTGTTGTGTTGTAGACTGTACTTGTGTTGGTGATGTGTTGTAGACTGTACTTGTGTTGGTGTGTTGTAGACTGTACTTGTGTTGGTGTGTTGTAGACTGTACTTGTGTTGGTGACGTGTTGTAGACTGTACTTGTGTTGGTGATGTGTTGTAGACTGTACTTGTGTTGTTGTGTTGTAGACTGTACTTGTGTTGTTGTGTTGTAGACTGTACTTGTGTTAGTGTTGTGTTGTAGACTGTACTTGTGTTGTTGTGTTGTAGACTGTACTTGTGTTGTTGTGTTGTAGACTGTACTTGTGTTGGTGACGTGTTGTAGACTGTACTTGTGTTGTTGTGTTGTAGACTGTACTTGTGTTGTTGTGTTGTAGACTGTACTTGTGTTGTTGTGTTGTAGACTGTACTTGTGTTGGTGATGTGTTGTAGACTGTACTTGTGTTGGTGTGTTGTAGACTGTACTTGTGTTGGTGTGTTGTAGACTGTACTTGTGTTGGTGACGTGTTGTAGACTGTACTTGTGTTGGTGATGTGTTGTAGACTGTACTTGTGTTGTTGTGTTGTAGACTGTACTTGTGTTGTTGTGTTGTAGACTGTACTTGTGTTGTTGTGTTGTAGACTGTACTTGTGTTGGTGACGTGTTGTAGACTGTACTTGTGTTGGTGACGTGTTGTAGACTGTACTTGTGTTGTTGTGTTGTAGACTGTACTTGTGTTGTTGTGTTGTAGACTGTACTTGTGTTAGTGTTGTGTTGTAGACTGTACTTGTGTTGTTGTGTTGTAGACTGTACTTGTGTTGTTGTGTTGTAGACTGTACTTGTGTTGTTGTGTTGTAGACTGTACTTGTGTTAGTGACGTGTTGTAGACTGTACTTGTGTTGTTGTGTTGTAGACTGTACTTGTGTTGTTGTGTTGTAGACTGTACTTGTGTTGGTGTGTTGTAGACTGTACTTGTGTTGTTGTGTTGTAGACTGTACTTGTGTTAGTGACGTGTTGTAGACTGTACTTGTGTTGTTGTGTTGTAGACTGTACTTGTGTTGTTGTGTTGTAGACTGTACTTGTGTTGGTGACGTGTTGTAGACTGTACTTGTGTTGTTGTGTTGTAGACTGTACTTGTGTTGTTGTGTTGTAGACTGTACTTGTGTTGTTGTGTTGTAGACTGTACTTGTGTTGGTGTGTTGTAGACTGTACTTGTGTTAGTGTTGTGTTGTAGACTGTACTTGTGTTGGTGACGTGTTGTAGACTGTACTTGTGTTGTTGTGTTGTAGACTGTACTTGTGTTGTTGTGTTGTAGACTGTACTTGTGTTGGTGTGTTGTAGACTGTACTTGTGTTGTAGACTGTACTTGTGTTGTTGTGTTGTAGACTGTACTTGTGTTGTTGTGTTGTAGACTGTACTTGTGTTGGTGTGTTGTAGACTGTACTTGTGTTAGTGTTGTGTTGTAGACTGTACTTGTGTTGTTGTGTTGTAGACTGTACTTGTGTTGTTGTGTTGTAGACTGTACTTGTGTTGTTGTGTTGTAGACTGTACTTGTGTTAGTGTTGTGTTGTAGACTGTACTTGTGTTGTTGTGTTGTAGACTGTACTTGTGTTGGTGATGTGTTGTAGACTGTACTTGTGTTAGTGACGTGTTGTAGACTGTACTTGTGTTGTTGTGTTGTAGACTGTACTTGTGTTGGTGACGTGTTGTAGACTGTACTTGTGTTAGTGACGTGTTGTAGACTGTACTTGTGTTGTTGTGTTGTTGACTGTACTTGTGTTGTTGTGTTGTAGACTGTACTTGTGTTGTTGTGTTGTAGACTGTACTTGTGTTGTTGTGTTGTAGACTGTACTTGTGTTGTTGTGTTGTAGACTGTACTTGTGTTGGTGATGTGTTGTAGACTGTACTTGTGTTGTTGTGTTGTAGACTGTACTTGTGTTGGTGACGTGTTGTAGACTGTACTTGTGTTGTTGTGTTGTAGACTGTACTTGTATTGGTGTGTTGTAGACTGTACTTGTGTTGTTGTGTTGTAGACTGTACTTGTGTTGGTGACGTGTTGTAGACTGTACTTGTGTTGGTGACGTGTTGTAGACTGTACTTGTGTTGTTGTGTTGTAGACTGTACTTGTGTTGGTGACGTGTTGTAGACTGTACTTGTGTTGTTGTGTTGTAGACTGTACTTGTGTTGTTGTGTTGTAGACTGTACTTGTGTTGTTGTGTTGTAGACTGTACTTGTGTTGTTGTGTTGTAGACTGTACTTGTGTTGGTGATGTGTTGTAGACTGTACTTGTGTTGTTGTGTTGTAGACTGTACTTGTGTTGTTGTGTTGTAGACTGTACTTGTGTTGGTGATGTGTTGTAGACTGTACTTGTGTTGTTGTGTTGTAGACTGTACTTGTGTTGTTGTGTTGTAGACTGTACTTGTGTTGTTGTGTTGTAGACTGTACTTGTGTTGGTGTGTTGTAGACTGTACTTGTGTTGGTGTGTTGTAGACTGTACTTGTGTTGTTGTGTTGTAGACTGTACTTGTGTTGTTGTGTTGTAGACTGTACTTGTGTTGTTGTGTTGTAGACTACTTGTGTTGTTGTGTTGTAGACTACTTGTGTTGTTGTGTTGTAGACTACTTGTGTTAGTGTTGTGTTGTAGACTGTACTTGTGTTGGTGATGTGTTGTAGACTGTACTTGTGTTGTTGTGTTGTAGACTGTACTTGTGTTGTTGTGTTGTAGACTGTACTTGTGTTGTTGTGTTGTAGACTGTACTTGTGTTGGTGATGTGTTGTAGACTGTACTTGTGTTGTTGTGTTGTAGACTGTACTTGTGTTGTTGTGTTGTAGACTGTACTTGTGTTGTTGTGTTGTAGACTGTACTTGTGTTGGTGACGTGTTGTAGACTGTACTTGTGTTGGTGACGTGTTGTAGATTGTACTTGTGTTGTTGTGTTGTAGACTGTACTTGTGTTGTTGTGTTGTAGACTGTACTTGTGTTGGTGATGTGTTGTAGACTGTACTTGTGTTGTTGTGTTGTAGACTGTACTTGTGTTGTTGTGTTGTAGACTGTACTTGTGTTGGTGATGTGTTGTAGACTGTACTTGTGTTGTTGTGTTGTAGACTGTACTTGTGTTGTTGTGTTGTAGACTGTACTTGTGTTGGTGACGTGTTGTAGACTGTACTTGTGTTGTTGTGTTGTAGACTGTACTTGTGTTGTTGTGTTGTAGACTGTACTTGTGTTGGTGACGTGTTGTAGACTGTACTTGTGTTGTTGTGTTGTAGACTGTACTTGTGTTGTTGTGTTGTAGACTGTACTTGTGTTGGTGACGTGTTGTAGACTGTACTTGTGTTGTTGTGTTGTAGACTGTACTTGTGTTGGTGACGTGTTGTAGACTGTACTTGTGTTGGTGATGTGTTGTTAACTGTAGTTTTGTTGTGTTTCCAGACAGGAACTTGGTAAAAGTATTAACAGTGATGAGGCTTCTGCTCTGGGTGCTGTTTATCAAGCTGCTCACCTTGGTAAAGGCTTCAAGGTCAAGATGTTTGGGATTAAGGAAGGCACAATATTCCCTATATCTGTAAGTTATCTATACTGTATCATGTACTGAAAAAAAGCTGAGGTAACACTCTAGAAATTAAGAGTGTTTTGTATAAAGTGGTATATGTAGCTTGTTTCACAATGTTTTAAAATAATAAATATATATAAGGTTTATAATATGTTTTTACTATATAAGGTTTATAATATGTTTTTACTATATAAGGTTTATAATATGTTTTTACTATATAAGGTTTATAATGTGTTTTTACTTTTCAATAAAATCAAAATTGAAAGAGATTGTGGCATTAATTTCTACAATATCTAACTCATTATTAGCCTGTGTTTGACCTGTGACCTCTGTTCAGGTGGAGTTTGCCAAGCAGTCAGTTGGACAAGACGACAGTGAGGTGAAGCCCAAGACCGTGAAGAGAACCTTATTTGGGCGTATGAATCCATTTCCTCAGAAAAAGGTCATGACCTTCAACAAACACACCACAGATTTCACATTCAATGTGACTTATACAGATCTGTCCTTCCTGTCAGAAGAGGAGGCCAAGTAAGCATTGTCATTATTCACAATCCCAATTATAAACAAATGTGTCCATGACTGGCTAAAATAGGTCATTACATATTGCGCCTAACTAAATACCCACGGAGGTGGTATAGGGTCTCGTGTGTGTCTTGCAGAATTGGGGGGTCAAAGACTTTGCTGAAGGAGGGAGAATGTAGCGGAACTGGACTGGGATGAACGCCTGCAACCAGGTAGCTCAATTGGTAGAGCATCTGGCTAGTGTTCGGAGGTCACAGGTTCGAACCCCGGTCTGGCTGTATTTTTCCTCTCCTATTACGTATGAAAAACTCTCCTTGTCCAGAGGATCTTTCATATGATAAGTTTACTTGATGATGTTATGATATCAGGGGTTTGGGAATATTGTCAAGATCGGTATCTCCGCCATGTGATGGCACCTCTCCTAACTTCATGTAAAAAAAAAGTATTGAAACTGACACAGTACATACCATATACCAATGTCACCTGAAAGATTTGCGTTTAACCTACCACGTCAATCACTACAAATTTTACATCCAAAACACAATTTTGTGTGAAAACGTTGATGGGTCGCTACTCAGAGTATAACAGTATTGCCTTGTGAGAGTATAACAGTTTTGCCTTGTGAGAGTATAACAGTATTGCCTTGTGAGAGAATAACAGTATTGCCTTGTGAGAGTATAACAGTATTGCCTTGTGAGAGTATAACAGTATTGCCTTGTGAGAGAATAACAGTATTGCCTTGTGAGAGTATTACAGTTTTGCCTTGTGAGAGTATAACAGTATTGCCTTGTGAGAGTATAACAGCATTGCCTGGTGAGGGTATAACAGTATTGCCTTGTGAGAGTATAACAGTATTGCCTTGTGAGAGTATAACAGTATTACCTTGTGAGAGTATAACAGTATTACCTTGTGAGAGTATAACAGTATTGCCTTGTGAGAGTATAACAGTATTGTCTTGTGAGAGTATAACAGTATTGCCTTGTGAGAGTATAACAGTATTGCCTTGTGAGAGTATAACAGTTTTGCCTTGTGAGAGTATAACAGTTTTGCCTTGTGAGAGTATAACAGTATTGCCTTGTGAGAGTATTGCCTGGTGAGAGTATAACAGTGTTGCCTTGTGAGAGTATAACAGTATTGTCTTGTGAGAGTATAACAGTATTGCCTTGTGAGAGTATAACAGTATTGCCTTGTGAGAGTATAACAGTATTGCCTTGTGAGAGTATAACAGTTTTGCCTTGTGAGAGTATAACAGTATTGCCTTGTGAGAGTATAACAGTGTTGCCTTGTGAGAGTATAACAGTATTGCCTTGTGAGAGTATAACAGTATTGCCTTGTGAGAGTATAACAGTTTTACCTTGTGAGAGTATAACAGTATTACCTTGTGAGAGTATAACAGTATTGCCTTGTGAGAGTATAACAGTTTTGCCTTGTGAGAGTATAACAGTATTACCTTGTGAGAGTATAACAGTATTGCCTTGTGAGAGTATAACAGTTTTGCCTTGTGAGAGTATAACAGTATTGCCTTGTGAGAGTATAACAGTATTGCCTTGTGAGAGTATAACAGTATTGCCTTGTGAGAGTATAACAGTATTGTCTTGTGAGAGTATAACAGTATTGTCTTGTGAGAGTATAACAGTATTGCCTTGTGAGAGTATAACAGTATTTCCTTGTGAGAGTATAACAGTATTGCCTGGTGAGAGTATAACAGTATTGCCTTGTGAGAGTATAACAGTTTTGCCTTGTGAGAGTTTAACAGTATTGCCTTGTGAGAGTATAACAGTTTTACCTTGTGAGGGTATAACAGTATTGCCTTGTGAGGGTATAACAGTATTGCCTTGTGAGAGTATAACAGTATTGCCTTGTGAGAGTATAACAGTATTGCCTTGTGAGAGTATAACAGTTTTACCTTGTGAGAGTATAACAGTATTACCTTGTGAGAGTATAACAGTATTGCCTTGTGAGAGTATAACAGTATTGCCTTGTGAGGGTATAACAGTATTGCCTTGTGAGAGTATTACAGTTTTGCCTTGTGAGAGTATAACAGTATTGCCTTGTGAGGGTATAACAGTATTGCCTTGTGAGTGTATAACAGTATTGCCTTGTGAGAGTATAACAGTATTGCCTTGTGAGGGTATAACAGTATTGCCTTGTGAGTGTATAACAGTATTGCCTTGTGAGAGTATTGCCTGGTGAGAGTATAACAGTTTTGCCTTGTGAGAGTATAACAGTATTGCCTTGTGAGAGTATAACAGTATTGCCTTGTGAGAGTATAACAGTATTGTCTTGTGAGAGTATAACAGTATTGTCTTGTGAGAGTATAACAGTATTGCCTTGTGAGAGTATAACAGTATTTCCTTGTGAGAGTATAACAGTATTGCCTGGTGAGAGTATAACAGTATTGCCTTGTGAGAGTATAACAGTTTTGCCTTGTGAGGGTATAACAGTATTGCCTTGTGAGAGTATAACAGTATTGCCTTGTGAGGGTATAACAGTGTTGCCTTGTGTTACAGATCCATTGCTGGCCCTGTACTGACCACTTACACAGTGACCGGTGTGGACACAGCCTACAGTAAACACGCTCAGGATGCCGAGAGTAAAGGGGTCAAGGCTCACTTCAGACTGGACGAGAGTGGCATACTCCACATGGACAAGGTAACGGTCATCACAGCGGAGGAATTGATTAGGACTATATTTAGACATGAGAGCAGGAGTCAAGGCCTATATTTTGCTAACATTGTTATTTATTCATTTGATATTAAATTCAGTGTTTCTTCACAAATCTAATATAAAAGGTGAGCTCGAGATAGTGTATCAATGAGTAACATCTCTTCACAAATCTAATATAAAGGTGAGATAGTGTATCAATGAGTAATATCATTTTTGTCTTTAGCCTGGTAACTTGTTCATTTGCAATTAATGTTGATGTTTGAAAAATAAATTTAAATCTCTTTAAAAAAATTTTGATGTTTTCTGATAAAGTTACACCACTCAGTATTAAACATATAGATAAAAATAAATGTGACATATTTGTTTGTAATGAAAAACACACATTTAAATTGTAGGCTGAGGTTGTGTTTGAGAGACAGGGTCCTGCCGAGGAGGAATCCACATGGTCCAGTAAGTATACAGGAAGAATTTACAGGGAAGACTTTAAAATTATAACTAAATGTTTGTCAACGTTTCCTTTTAAAAATGAAATCTGTCCAGAAAGGATTAATGATTTTTTTAACAAATTTGGTCCAGATTATTAATGGTTTAAATGTCTAGTCTCCATTGGGGGCTGAAACGAGAAGTAAAACCTACATAATTATTTGACTTGATTTAGAGAATCTGAGAGACTTCTGAGAGACCGGGTCTGATAAATGAAGATTGGAGGTTAGCCCTCACATTACAGGATAGATAGATCACTGTTTTCCATGCAGAGTCGAGCTCTGTAGAAATAAAACACAAATTGTACATGCTAGCATGCATCATCTGTGTATACGTAATGCTCACATTGTTAATATAGATCAATCTAACAAACATTGAACTGTAAACATACTTCTCAACATTACCTCACATGTTCACCATCGCATAAAATTATACAATTTCATTTGTATGAGAGATGATACGTGTAGAGAAAATAAATCAACATCCTAGAGAATCAATAAAGATCCTACAATTCTTTGAAATACCCTTTGCCAGTCTGGTCATAAACGAAGAGCAAGATTTAAATGATTTTAAAGATTAAAACAACTTTTCTGTCAATAAGATATAATATCTGAATTATGTATCTAAATTCATCCAGAAATTACATTTTTTTATGAATCTTTGCCAGAAATAATGGCCTTATCATGGTAATTCACCTCCGCATGTTTTTATATGGCTTACTGTAAATGTGGTTAATTTCGCGATTTTGATATGTAAACTACACCCATTGGGGTAATTTTCGCGATTGATCCACCTTCGTTTGTAGTTCGAGATTATGCAAATTGATGTCAAAATAATACGCGTGGGGAAATTTTCGCGATCAAAAGGACTATGTGTAATTAGCGTAAATTTCCCCCTCGCGTAAATTTCCACGTTTATAGTATTTATTTTTCTTTCCTTTTATGTATGATAAATTACAAGATTTTGTGTCTGTCAACAGAGATAGGCAGTACTCTGGGTGGATTATTTGGATCAAGTGCTGACAAAGAGACCAAAGTTGAGGATTCAGATCCCAGTACGGAGGTAAGTTGGAGGTGATAGGTGTTCTCATGGCAACAGAAAGAAGAAATATACCATTTTTTCCTCCTTTTTTTATTGGTATTTGGAACACCATTGCATGCTTTAACTAACATATTCTTCTCCTTAAATCTCTTATCAAAGGGAGATAAATCTGAATCCACCAACTCAAACACGGAAAAGGAAACCACTAAGGCCGATAAATCGGACGATGAGACGAGTAGTGACGATAAAGATGACAAATCCAAGGATGACAAGGTTTTTAATTATAGATTTTTTTTCTAAATTGTGTTTTGAGTTTTAAATGAAAATTAAATTATTTAATGAAAGTAAATATAATCATTTACTGGTATCTGGGATGTTTGTGAATTCTAAGGATCAGAGGATTTGACTGTTTTAGTTTCAGTGTGACAATGAATAAGATATACACTATGTAGCAGCAATGTGTATTTGGTTTTGATTTTTGTGTTGGTTACATATTATTGGTGTTATGAGTAGTTTTGTTTGGTTTGTGGTTTGGTAACATATTACTGGTGTTGTGAGTAATTATGCTTGGTTTGTGTTTTGGTAACATATTACTGGTGTTGTGAGTAATTATGCTTGGTTTGTGTTTTGGTAACATATTATTGGTGTTATGAGTAGTTTTGTTTGGTTTGTGTTTTGGTAACATATTACTGGTGTTGTGAGTAATTATGCTTGGTTTGTGTTTTGGTAACATATTACTGGTGTTGTGAGTAATTATGCTTGGTTTGTGTTTTGGTAACATATTACTGGTGTTGTGAGTAATTATGCTTGGTTTGTGTTTTGGTAACATATTATTGGTGTTATGAGTAGTTTTGTTTGGTTTGTGTTTTGGTAACATATTACTGGTGTTGTAAGTAATTATGCTTGGTTTGTGTTTTGGTAACATATTACTGGTGTTGTGAGTAATTATGCTTGGTTTGTGTTTTGGTAACATATTACTGGTGTTGTGAGTAATTATGCTTGGTTTGTGTTTTGGTAACATATTACTGGTGTTGTGAGTAATTATGCTTGGTTTGTGTTTTGGTAACATATTACTGGTGTTGTGAGTAATTATGCTTGGTTTGTGTTTTGGTAACATATTACTGGTGTTATGAGTAGTTTTGTTTGGTTTGTGTTTTGGTAACATATTACTGGTGTTGTGAGTAATTATGCTTGGTTTGTGTTTTGGTAACATATTACTGGTGTTGTGAGTAATTATGCTTGGTTTGTGTTTTGGTAACATATTACTGGTGTTGTGAGTAATTATGCTTGGTTTGTGTTTGGTAACATATTATTGGTGTTATGAGTAGTTTTGTTTGGTTTGTGTTTTGGTAACATATTACTGGTGTTGTAAGTAATTATGCTTGGTTTGTGTTTTGGTAACATATTACTGGTGTTGTGAGTAATTATGCTTGGTTTGTGTTTTGGTAACATATTACTGGTGTTGTGAGTAATTATGCTTGGTTTGTGTTTTGGTAACATATTACTGGTGTTGTGAGTAATTATGCTTGGTTTGTGTTTTGGTAACATATTACTGGTGTTGTGAGTAATTATGCTTGGTTTGTGTTTTGGTAACATATTACTGGTGTTGTGAGTAATTATGCTTGGTTTGTGTTTTGGTAACATATTACTGGTGTTGTGAGTAATTATGCTTGGTTTGTGTTTTGGTAACATATTACTGGTGTTGTGAGTAATTATGCTTGGTTTGTGTTTTGGTAACATATCATTGGTGTTGTGAGTTTAATTATTCTCTGCATGTGTGTTGTCCCTACTAACATCAGACACCAGTGGAGGTACAGAATGTATCGCCGCTGTAGGTTAAACTTCTCAATTATCTGGTGCTCACACCAGGGTTTTCCAGCTCATGGCCAAATGACTAGATACCATCAATGTACAGAGATCTATGGAGCTAGATCTACGGTGGAAATTCAGAAATGTCCTGTGGGATGTTCTAATGCTGAATGTTGGAACGATTTTGGCTGTATATTTGGAAAAGATTGAGTGTTAAAATGTGTTATCAGTGGTGTTTTCTGTGAGTGTTAAGATGTGTTATCAGTGGTGTTTTCTGTGAGTGTTAAGATGTGTTATCAGTGGTGTTTTCTGTGAGTGTTAAGATGTGTTATCAGTGGTGTTTTCTGTGAGTGTTAAGATGTGTTATCAGTGGTGTTTTCTGTGAGTGTTAAGATGTGTTATCGGTGGTGTTTTCTGTGAGTGTTAAGATGTGTTATCAGTGGTGTTTTCTGTGAGTGTTAAGATGTGTTATCAGTGGTGTTTTCTGTGAGTGTTAAGATGTGTTATCAGTGGTGTTTTCTGTGAGTGTTAAGATGTGTTATCGGTGGTGTTTTCTGTGAGTGTTAAGATGTGTTATCGGTGGTGTTTTCTGTGAGTGTTAAGATGTGTTATCGGTGGTGTTTTCTGTGAGTGTTAAGATGTGTTATCGGTGGTGTTTTCTGTGAGTGTTAAGATGTGTTATCGGTGGTGTTTTCTGTGAGTGTTAAGATGTGTTATCAGTGGTGTTTTCTGTGAGTGTTAAGATGTGTTATCAGTGGTGTTTTCTGTGAGTGTTAAGATGTGTTATCGGTGGTGTTTTCTGTGAGTGTTAAGATGTGTTATCGGTGGTGTTTTCTGTGAGTGTTAAGATGTGTTATCGGTGGTGTTTTCTGTGAGTGTTAAGATGTGTTATCGGTGGTGTTTTCTGTGAGTGTTAAGATGTGTTATCAGTGGTGTTTTCTGTGAGTGTTAAGATGTGTTATCAGCGGTGTTTTCTGTGAGTGTTAAGATGTGTTATCAGTCGTGTTTTCTGTGAGTGTTAAGATGTGTTATCGGTGGTGTTTTCTGTGAGTGTTAAGATGTGTTATCGGTGGTGTTTTCTGTGAGTGTTAAGATGTGTTATCGGTGGTGTTTTCTGTGAGTGTTAAGATGTGTTATCGGTGGTGTTTTCTGTGAGTGTTAAGATGTGTTATCGGTGGTGTTTTCTGTGAGTGTTAAGATGTGTTATCGGTGGTGTTTTCTGTGAGTGTTAAGATGTGTTATCGGTGGTGTTTTCTGTGAGTGTTAAGATGTGTTATCAGTGGTGTTTTCTGTGAGTGTTAAGATGTGTTATCAGTGGTGTTTTTTGTGTTAAGATGTGTTATCGGTGGTGTTTTCTGTGAGTGTTAAGATGTGTCAGTGGTGTTTTCTGTGAGTGTTAAGATGTGTTATCAGTGGTGTTTTCTGTGAGTGTTAAGATGTGTTATCGGTGGTGTTTTCTGTGAGTGTTATGATGTGTTATCGGTGGTGTTTTCTGTGAAAGTTAAGATGTGTTATCAGTCGTGTTTTCTGTGAGTGTTAAGATGTGTTATCGGTGGTGTTTTCTGTGAGTGTTAAGATGTGTTATCAGTGGTGTTTTCTGTGAGTGTTAAGATGTGTTATCAGTGGTGTTTTCTGTGAGTGTTAAGATGTGTTATCGGTGGTGTTTTCTGTGAGTGTTAAGATGTGTTATCGGTGGTGTTTTCTGTGAGTGTTAAGATGTGTTATCGGTGGTGTTTTCTGTGAGTGTTAAGATGTGTTATCAGTGGTGTTTTCTGTGAGTGTTAAGATGTGTTATCGGTGGTGTTTTCTGTGAGTGTTAAGATGTGTTATCGGTGGTGTTTTCTGTGAGTGTTAAGATGTGTTATCGGTGGTGTTTTCTGTGAGTGTTAAGATGTGTTATCGGTGGTGTTTTCCGTGAGTGTTAAGATGTGTTATCAGTGGTGTTTTCTGTGAGTGTTAAGATGTGTTATCAGTGGTGTTTTCTGTGAGTGTTAAGATGTGTTATCAGTCGTGTTTTCTGTGAGGTTCTCATACCTTACATCAGTTCCTCTGATTCTATATGGACCACATGTTGTTTTAGGTCCCTGCTGAAGAGGAGGAAGAGAGAAAGAAGGAGAACAGCGAAGAAAAGGAAGAGAAGAAAGGGGAAAACGAAAATGAAAAAGAGGAAAAGAAAGATGAAGAAGTTAAAGAAAAACCTAAAGAAAAAACAGAAGAGGATAAAGAGGAAAAGAAAACTGCTGAGGATGAGAAGACTGCAGATAAAAAATTAAACGAGACAGAAAAGGCGAACGCAACAAAGACAGAGGTAAGTTTATTACTGTAGTGTTGATGGAATCCAGCTTATCAACAGCTTTGTAAACAACCTTTATACGGGTGATATTGTTTCCTTACCTTTTCAAGTATTGTAGTGTCATACTTCAGAAAATTACAAACAAATGTAAACCGAATTATCAGTTAATATCAACATTTTTTTTAAATTAAAAAAAAGGGTGTTATTTAGAGAGAATTCTGTTTTTCACTATTTTTGAGGATCATGTGAAATAGATACCATGAATACAAAACATTTTAAAAAGAAAAATTGTATTAAATATGTTTCAGATTTTCTGTGAATAACATATTCTTGGTAACTTGTTAACATGCCAATTAAAAAGAAACAGGTGACTACTTCGAAAATAATTTGATACATGTCTATTTTCATAGTCAATGATTTAATGATAATTTGATAAAAATTTGATTAAAATGTTATCAATAACTGTAAACAAAATTAACATATTTTAAAATTGATTGCACTCATGAAAGTTATCTTCTCGTCATGACCATTGATTATATTTTCAGGATGATAAAAAGGCTAACAAGACAACTGTTATCAAAGTGGATCTGACATCGGAGTTCAGCTCGTACGAAATCCCACAGCTTAGCACAGACAAACTAAAGGACAGCAAGAAAAAGTAGGTTCTCCTCTGTGTCTGATAGGAAATGTCTGATGTAATATTGTAAGTGTTATCTGTCACAGTGTATAGCAGTAAATACCTGTTGAGTTTGGTTATTAGGTTTAACCTGGCATCACACTGGCCTTCCTTGCTCACCTAGCCTGAAGGGTCTTTTTTTTTTGTCAATTTTTCCCTATTTATCACTACTTGTCATGAACCATTGAGCAGATTTTAACCAAATTTGCTGTGGAGCATCTTTGGGTGAAGGAAACTGATTTGTGTAAATGGTGGGTCTGGCCCCCATGGGCCTGAGGTGCAGGGTCTAATAGGGGAAATATTATATAGCAAATTCTTCTTTTTCTGTTTGAATGTAAGGATTTGGTCCATATTTGGTCTATAGCACCATTTGGTGAAGGGAAACCAAGTTGTATAAACAGTTGGTCTGACCTCCAGGGGCCTTAGGGGCTCAGCCCATATAGGGAAATACAGCAAATTCTTCCTCTGTAGGAATGGCAGGATTTGGTCCTTGGATGAAAGGGAACTATTTCGGTTAACGAGTGTGTCCGGTCCTGGCCCCCAAGGGACCTATTGGACTGGGCAAAATATTGGAAATATAACGTTCTTTAAAATCCTTCTTCTGTAGAATTGTAAAGTATTTCCAATTATTCAATGAATATCCAGGTGTGATACAGGCCCTCTGTGCGACTTGTTAAATAATCTTGGTAGATTTAAAAGTTTGATTTTTTTACCAGATTGGCAGACCTAACGGCCAAAGATAAGGAGAAGAAACTGTTGGAAAAAGCTAAGAATGACCTGGAGGCATTTATCTTTGACATGGGTGACCGTCTGTCTCAGCCCATGTACGAGAAATGTTCAACAGAGACAGAGAGAGAGGAGTACAGTAAAACGTTATCAGAATCATCTGACTGGATGTACGAGCAGGACGACGATGCCAAGAAAGAGGTACTTATGTCCCTTTACTGAACTACCCATTTTTTGTGTTGACTGACAAAGGTCAACTTTTAAATTGTTATCCCCCGCCCAACGATAAATGATATGTCATGTGTTTCATGTTTTTATTTTATCTTTGATGTAATATTTTGGTGGTCATGAAAATAGAAATAGAGGCATTGATAGTATTAGTCAATGAGAACTACAGGTCATAAAAATAGAAATAGAGGCATTGATAGTATTAGTCAATGAGAACTACAGGTCATGAAAATAGAAATAGAGGCATTGATAGTATTAGTCAATGAGAACTACAGGTCATAAAAATAGAAATAGAGGCATTGATAGTATTAGTCAATGAGAACTACAGGTCATGAAAATAGAAATAGAGGCATTGATAGTATTAGTCAATGAGAACTACAGCAGATCAATTGTCTATGGTCTCTCCCTGTTCTGTGGATGTCCAGCTGTTTTGAACATAAAAAACAGGAACTTGATTTAATGAGGATTGTACACAACAGATCCTTCGGATATTTAGTTTATTAGGTCACCTGACCTATTCTGACCGCCTCTTGTCTGGCGTCGTTCATTGTCCGTCCATACACGATTTTCACTTTTAACTTCTTTTCCAAAACTGATGATCCAAATTCAATGAAATTTGACAGGAAGCTTCCATGGGCAAAGGTCAACCAAAATTGTGAATTACATTGTTTATGGTCCCAACTCCCCAGGGGACTTGGGGACGGGGCCAAAAAGGGTCAAATTGACTAACAGTTTTAAAATCTTCTTCTCAACTCCCAGATGTGCACTTGTTGGCACTGACTGACCCCTGGGCTGATGGGCGGTGGCCAAAAAGAGTCCATTAAATTAACTTAAATATTTCAAAACTCAGGTGACTGTTAAGGCCAATGGGCCTCTTGTCTTGTTAGTCTGCCTAATATCTAGTTTATCTTGTTAGTGGATGCTCTGTTAGCATGAAAGATTTCTTTACACGGAAAACTTCTGTGAAAAAGTGGTTAAATTGGACAATGGGGAATCGTTGTGTTTCCAGGTCTTCAAAGAAAAGTTAAGAGAACTCAAGAAGATGACCAAAGATCTGGAGATGCGTGTCAGTGAGATGAAGGAGAGACCTGAGGCCCTGAACGCCCTCGAGTCCATGCTCAACCACTCTATATACTTCCTAAAGACGGTACAGAATCTCTCACAGGTGGAGGATCCGATATTTACCGAGGTGGAGGTCACCACCCTGGGACAACTCATCAACGACACAATTGTACGTATGACTCTGTCAGGTTTGTTTTGGTGAGGATAAAAACAAAAAGCCATCTTTGTCTTTCTCTCTCAAAAACTACCGTTGTAGTGTAACACATGTGTTGTGTTTAACCTGTAAACATTCATTGCCTGTATCCAAACACGACAATACACTGCTGGTGTACCTTATATACACACATTAAATTTGATGGGAGAGCTGCGGTATGGAGTTGTTTGTCTGTCTGTTCCTTCAGAATAAACTTTTGTTTGGAAATCTCTTGCTACATTTCCTTAACAATTTTTTTGAAACTTGGTAAGCTTTAATTTATAATCATGATATATAATTGTGTTTCTCTGAATGACATTTTGGTTCAACATTTTTTACAAAAGTTATTGCCCTTTGTTTATTTCTAGTACTTAAATCTTGTCCAGAGATATCCTCCTTTAAATCTTGTCCAGAGATATCCTCCTTTAAATCTTGTCCAGAGATATCCTCCTTTAAATCTTGTCCAGAGATATCCTCCTTTAAATCTTGTCCAGAGATATCCTCCTTAAATCTTGTCCAGAGATATCCTCCTTAAATCTTGTCCAGAGATATCCTCCTTTAAATCTTGTCCAGAGATATCCTCCTTAAATCTTGTCCAGAGATATCCTCCTTAAATCTTGTCCAGAGATATCCTCCTTTAAATCTTGTCCAGAGATATCCTCCTTTAAATCTTGTCCAGAGATATCCTCCTTAAATCTTGTCCAGAGATATCCTCCTTTAAATCTTGTCCAGAGATATCCTCCTTAAATCTTGTCCAGAGATATCCTCCTTTAAATCTTGTCCAGAGATATCCTCCTTAAATCTTGTCCAGAGATATCCTCCTTAAATCTTGTCCAGAGATATCCTCCTTAAATCTTGTCCAGAGATATCCTCCTTAAATCTTGTCCAGAGATATCCTCCTTAAATCTTGTCCAGAGATATCCTCCTTAAATCTTGTCCAGAGATATCCTCCTTTAAATCTTGTCCAGAGATATCCTCCTTTAAATCTTGTCCAGAGATATCCTCCTTTAAATCTTGTCCAGAGATATCCTCCTTTAAATCTTGTCCAGAGATATCCTCCTTTAAATCTTGTCCAGAGATATCCTCCTTAAATCTTGTCCAGAGATATCCTCCTTAAATCTTGTCCAGAGATATCCTCCTTTAAATCTTGTCCAGAGATATCCTCCTTTAAATCTTGTCCAGAGATATCCTCCTTTAAATCTTGTCCAGAGATATCCTCCTTTAAATCTTGTCCAGAGATATCCTCCTTTAAATCTTGTCCAGAGATATCCTCCTTTAAATCTTGTCCAGAGATATCCTCCTTTAAATCTTGTCCAGAGATATCCTCCTTAAATCTTGTCCAGAGATATCCTCCTTTAAATCTTGTCCAGAGATATCCTCCTTTAAATCTTGTCCAGAGATATCCTCCTTTAAATCTTGTCCAGAGATATCCTCCTTCAATTTTCTACTGATTTCTTTGAAACTAAGTTCGCTTATACTCGATATTAATTGTGTTGTGAAAGATGTTGCGTTGAAGGATTGAGATCCTAATTAAGGATGTTGTGTTGTAGGATTGAGATCCATATTTAGGATGTTGTGTTGTAGGATTGAGATCCATATTAAGGATGTTGTGTTGTAGGACTGATATCCTAATTAAGGATGTTGTGTTGTAGGATTGAGATCCATATTTAGGATGTTGTGTTGTAGCATTGAGATCCATATTTAGGATGTTGTGTTGTAGGATTGAGATCCATATTTAGGATGTTATGTTGTAGGACTGAGATCCTAATTAAGGATGTTGTGTTGTAGGATTGATATCCATATTTAGGATGTTGTGTTGTAGGATTGAGATCCATATTTAGGATATTGTGTTGTAGGATTGAGATCCTAATTAAGGATGTTGTGTTGTAGGATTGAGATCCTAATTAAGGATGTTGTGTTGTAGGATTGAGATCCTAATTTAGGATGTTGTGTTGTAGGATTGAGATCCTAATTAAGGATGTTGTGTTGTAGGATTGGAAAAATGAAACCGTGAAAGAGCAGAAGAAAATGCTGAACACTGAAAAACCAAAATTATTGGTTCAAGACATCGGAATGAAAATTCAAGCGTTGGATAGGGAAGTGAAATACTTGATAAACAAGGCTAAGAACTTCCGACCCAAACCAAAGTCTAAAGCCAAGAAAAATACCACCTCAACATCTAACGATACAGCTACCAATGAAACCGTCTCAGAGGATCCAACTGTTTCTGACCCACCGAGTGATGCTGACAAATCAGCTGACTCCGACCCATCAACTGACGCGGATGGTAAAGGTATTGAATGATATACATATTTTGGAATATTTTGTGATGTTTACTTTTCAGTGTAGAGTTATCTTGGGCTAGATGTCTTGACAAATTAGCCTTTTATATGGTGAAATGTTAACTCATCACTTGTAAACACATGTAGAAGTTATTTGAGGTTTCATGTTAAAACTGAATATAAAAAAAACAATATTTGGTCAGTTTAAGTAAGTTATCCAGGATAATCATCGTCATCTTCTGTCATTAAAATGATGATAACTTTAACATTCCGCTGCACAAGCTGAAGTGAATAGAATCAGAATTCTGATTATTTTTTGTTACTGTCCAGCCACATTGAAACAATTACAAACTAGATAATATAGGACCAAGCGATCTGAACATTAGCGATGTAATGGAGGGAAAGTTTGTAGTGCTAGGTAGAGATCTGCAAAAGAATTCTCAACATCCGTGAACTGTTGTCTTCTTTGTGGTGTAGATATTTGTGTGATGACCTCTAAATGAGGTATCTCTTGATACTTAGGGAATGAGGTGTCGTAAACCAGAAATCAAACATGTTTAGTTCGTGTAGAGATCATTGAATGTTTTGATTGTCGTCAGGGTCAGAGAGTACAGCCGAAGACACCACCACTCCCCCTGGTGAGGAGAGTGAACTGCCCCCGCCCCCAACAGACGGCGAGACCAAACAGACGGAGGAAGAGGATATTTTACAACTAGGTCAGTATCAAAGATAGCCGACATTACACCCCCACTACGTATGGTAGGGGTCCGATTTTATCCCTTATGTTGCCGGTTTTTGTCATCGGCAACCACATTTGCCAACAGATTTGTGTCTCGCATGCTTGGCAGACAAAAGAAACAAACTAAAATGTATTGATTACAGAAGCATATTTATAATTTATTCAATTATCATTTTTCAAGATTCTTATGAAATAGAAGTTGATACCTTTTAAAAGTTGAATGGAAGACTAGAAATTACCTGCTTGAGGCACAAGTTCATTATAGTAAACAGCTTTCCATATTTAGTATCAAACTTTAGGATTTCTAATATAAAATCTTCATATTACCTCATCGTTGAAAAATTTTAGTACTGGATACTTTTCAAATACTTTGATTTTGGGGGTGGGGGGACATACTGAAAGTATCTTAATAAACCAACAAAGTGGGACAGGCAAGACAAATGATAGGGAGTAATTCTTGTGTCAATATTGACTACAATTATTGTGTGATATTGACTACAATTATTGTGTGATATTGACTACAATTATTGTGTGATATTGACTACGACTATTGTGTGATATTGACTACAATTATTGTGTGATATTGACTACGATTATTGTGTGATATTGACTACGATTATTGTGTCGATATTGACTACAATTATTGTGTGATATTGACTACAATTATTGTGTGATATTGACTACAATTATTGTGTGATATTGACTACGATTATTGTGTGATATTGACTACAATTATTGTGTGATATTGACTACGATTATTGTGTGATATTGACTACAATTATTGTGTGATATTGACTACGATTATTGTGTGATATTGACTACAATTATTGTGTGATATTGACTACGATTATTGTGTGATATTGACTACAATTATTGTGTGATATTGACCATGATTATTGTGTGATATTGACTACAATTATTGTGTGATATTGACTACGAATATTGTGTGATATTGACTACGAATATTGTGTGATATTGACTACGATTATTGTGTGATATTGACTACGATTATTGTGTGATATTGACTACAATTATTGTGTGATATTGACTACGATTATTGTGTGATATTGACTACAATTATTGTGTGATATTGACTACAATTATTGTGTGATATTGACCATGATTATTGTGTGATATTGACTACAATTATTGTGTGATATTGACTACGAATATTGTGTGATATTGACTACAATTATTGTGTGATATTGACTACGATTATTGTGTGATATTGACTACGATTATTGTGTGATATTGACTACGATTATTGTGTGATATTGACTACGATTATTATTATACAAGATTTTACTACTGTAACATAACAATATACAAAATGTATATGTTTGATGTGTAAACTTAACTGTTACTTACTGGTGTTTTTGTTTTTCAGATGGTGATGATACAGCAACAACGACATCAACAACAGAAAAAACAACAGAATCTACGACAGAATCTACGACAGAATCTACAACAAAAGATAATAAACACGACGGCAGTGATTTATAACGTCAGTGACATTTAGATCTATTCATTGTTAAACTTATTTATATCATTTATATCATCCAAAGGATACTTGGTATTTGGTGCAAATAAGAAGAAAAGGATAAGGGTCAAAGGTCAATAAGTTATTTAGGGTCAAAGGTCAATAAGTTATTATATTTGTGTAAGACACAAACGCTGGTTGTTGTTAGTAACAGAATGTCGGTTGATAATGTATTGGGGAAGATTTCTGGAAATCTTATCACAAAACATGAAAGAATATGGTGGAGCTATCTTTCTCTTGAAATTTTAATTTGGATTCATACAAAAGTTTGGTTTTCTTGTGGTGTAGATTAAGGACATAATTACACTTTCTATTTTAATGTTTCTGTATTTGATATTTATAGTTGTTTCCAAAAAAAAATGTTATGGATTTTTTTTGAGAATTTCTGCATTATTGTCATAATGAAAAGTGTTGTCTTGAGTTAACATATATTGTAAGATGTAACACCCTGCTCCCCACTTATCATGTACTGGTACGACAAGTCATTGGATGGACAGTTAACTTTGTCTTCAAATGATTTCCCTTTTACTGGTGTTAAAATTTCAAACTTTTGGGATAAAAGATCTAGAAAGGTCATACTTACTGTAAATAGAATTTTCTTGTCCCATTCTCGGTTAATTCCATCTACACATTCACTAACACTGGCGGGCTGGATTATCTGTGTTTAAGCATTGAAGAAGTCAGTATTGTTCGATACCTTGTTTCAAATTTATTCAAAGTTTTTTTCATGTGATTATCACATGAGTATGACTTAATAGTTATTTTTGGTAAAACATGGGTGCTTGTTGAAAATGTAGTCTGATTTGAATGGATTATTATATAGAGCGTGGTTTCTATAATATATACCTTGTATATACTACGGGTAAGTGGTAAAATTAGAACCAGGATCAGGGACTCTTGAACAACACTGGTCTTTGTAAGTTATTATTATCACTCCATCATTATTTTGTGTCAGTTAAATTTTGTTATCATGGAAGATTAAAAACCAAAATTGAGCTTATCATTAAGTCTCTTTCTCTTGAACGATTAAGTAAAAAAGGAACAAATAATCATAGATTCATTTCCTATTGACCACTGTTTATATTTACTTAATTTATGATACAATATGTTCTTACATGTGAGAAATTCCACGATGTCAGGTGGGTGACCATCATACATGTCTGATCATGTAATTAAGCCCCCGTCATCCTGGTGAAGTGTGTTTTAGACCGATGACTAGGTATTATTTATATCACTTTCGTTCACCTACTTTAATTAATAAATCAATGTTTGATAGAACAACATCGTAATAGTGTGAGATTATGTATTAGATGTATGTTAGGTGTTTAAGTGTGGAGTCAATCAATATTTTATCTCGTATGAATTGTTGTGAGGACAACAATAAAAAAAATATCAACATTTTGATTATTTAAAACTGTGGAAGAAAAATAAGAAGCATACAGATGAATTCCATATTCTTTAACTACGGTATGAAAAGAACTGCCTGTTCTTGATTATAGGTGGAGTTTGAAATTATTTTGAACAAATTTTCTTTTTCACTTAAAAAATTTCTTGATTTTTGTTTCTGTTCAGTTTGAATATAAAAACTGATTAGAAAACATACTGTTGATGTTTTAGAAATCCTGATCATTAGCACCATGTTTATATATAAATTGTCTTGGTAGTTAATGACTTTGCTGTAATAGTTATTGTAGTGTAAACTCCAAAGTACTAAAATTTATAATACCCCGGTAAGACATATTTTTAGATTGATTTTTTTTCTGTGGGAGCTGGAAAGGTATTTTTTTTCGTCAATTTTTTATCGGATTTGAATGGTTTATTATGATTAATTTTAATTAATTTTTGAATTCTGTCACCCTCAAATTAAACAAAAGGAATGTTGATAACTTTATTAGATAAACATAGTAAGTTGTTTCTGTTGTCCCCAATAAACTTCTTAACTACCGTTTACAATAAAAGGACATCTTGTAAAACTTCTTAACTACCGTTTACAATAAAAGGACATCTTGTACTTTTATCTCTCGCTGTGAAAGGTCACTTTTCCTCCGACGGTGTGATTCATATTCTAATACACTGACTGGTATTGTCACTTTTTTTTTTGTCATCTCCAGATGTCCCATTTTTGTAGTTGCTGTCAACATTATGTTGTATTTTTCTCAGTCTTTGTGATATACTGGTGGTGATAATTTCTTAATCAAAAACAGGAGAACAAATCGGTAACAATGAAATGGATTTCATGATGATAATTGATTGAACTAAAGAACGGAAGTCAATATTCCCTCCAAACATTCCTGTTGACCAGTGTCGGGCGACCATGATTATGAAAATGAGGCACTTTCCAGCTAAATACCAATGCTCGCTAATGACAACCCATCTTTTTAGTGATTAATACTAGACTTCATGTTGTTTGATATTTTCTCTCTTTTTTTTTTCTTTTTTTTGTCAATTTATATAATTTCTTATGATAAATACAGGTATGAGTTCCAAAGTGATTATAATCATTACTTGATAATTTCCAATTTCATCGTTGGAATGTTTGGGTGGAAGTTTATAAGACGATAGTGTATGAGATTATGGTGTGAAGAATGATTGAGATGTACGATAGACGAGTTTATGTGAGAGAGTTTGAAGTGGATGGGTGTATTGTATATTTGAACAATCTCGATAAATCCTGTGATGTTCGATCATTGTAATATTGTACTGTCGTCGTGATTACCGATGTCCGATGCCATGTTTTCTGATTACTGATGTGTTCACTATCTATATCAGAAGTTGTCCAGGCTTGTTAAAGAAATGTCAAACATTTGGTTGGTGGCTTTAGTCCACGTGACCTATTGTGGCTACTGACATTGTTTGGTGGCTTTAGTCCACGTGACCTATTGTGGCTACTGACATTGTTTGGTGGCTTTTGTCCAGGTTTGACCTGTTGTGGCCACTTTTTACATTTGATTGGTGCATTAAAATTTCGGTCACTTCTCTGTGTGTACCAGAGATTATCACTCACTGCCCTGTATTTATTCCATCTTGTAGTCCTTTATAATGTTAAAAATTCACTGAAAAATGTTTCTAATTAAAAAAATAAATGGATACATTACACCTAAATAGGATGTATAGTTTATTAAAAGCACTCGTCTCCAGTGTGAGTGTTGTTCCTGATGAGTAAAGTGTGTATTGTACTTGTATGAGAATCGACTGAAATGTGAATGACAGCACGTTTGAAGACATTTTGAAGAATAAAATGTCAAATACTTGTAACATGTGTTGTTTTATTTTATAGTTGTTTGTTTTTATCATCTGTATTCTGATCGTCGATGAGAACATTGGTGGTTACATATATGTACAGCGAAATTTGAACATGTGACCTTTCAAACTGGTTATGGTGGCCATCTTGAAAATGTTGTCACCACTTCTGAATGAACACGAAGAGTTGTGTATGTACTAGATACTAGTTGAATTAGTCTGGTGAGCTTCAAGATTGAGGCCTGAGAATCATATTTATCCTTTTGTCTATCTAGAATAGATTGTGTACATGTCAACATACAAGCATTAGAAAACTACATGGGCCTTTTTGTAACTGACCAACAGACAACAGCCTTTTTGTAACTGACCAACAGACAACGGCCTTTTTGTGACTGACCAACAGACAACGGCCTTTTTGTGACTGACCAACAGACAACAGCCTTTTTGTAACTGACCAACAGACAACAGCCTTTTTGTAACTGACCAACAGACAACAGCCTTTTTGTAACTGACCAACAGACAACAGCCTTTTTGTAACTGACCAACAGACAACAGCTTTTTTGTAACTGACCAACAGACAACGGCCTTTTTGTAACTGACCAACAGACAACGGCCTTTTTGTAACTGACCAACAGACAACGGCCTTTTTGTGAATTTTCTCAGATGAAGTTTGTTATTGCTGTTTTCGTTATGGATGATTTGAATTTGATGTAGAAGTTTGTTTGTTTTTATATCTACATGGATATTTTCAAATTTCATATTTAGAGGAAAAGAGAAAAGTAGAGAAAAAGGTCAGTCTAATTGGGTGTCAATATCCATCTGGGATCTCTCGTAAAACTAAGTCATTTTAGCAAAGAATGATATGGAATTAAATGTATCATTGAGGATGATACCTAAGATGGCCACCAATGCCATATAAATATATGTACATAATGTTATAAGATCCAATAAGCTGTTTTTGTTAAATAGCAGTAACAAACTCCAGATGTCAATAAGAGATCCCAGAAGGATCTCGACACCCACTATCAAACAACCTTTATTGAATCTATGTAAGACTGATATTTTCTCTTTTTCGTCTTAATCATTTGAAAACAAAAGGAACCTGCATAATAAATCTGGGAAAGATCTATCAAGAACTCTGAGAAATCGGGATAACAAACTTCTAATACAAGAGAAATTTAAATGAAATTCAAGAAATATCCACCATGAAGTACAACCGATCAAGGGGGGCCTACAGATGAAATTTGAGAAAGATCCATGAAGAACTTTTGGAGAAATAATGATAACAAACTTCAACTGTGAAAATTCAAAATGGCCACATGTCGGCCATCTTGTTTTCAGATCAGTCTTGAAATGCAATATGCACAATTCAGGAACAAAGGCCTAAGGTACTATGGAAGGTTTGTGAGCCAACAGCCCTGTATAATATGCCTCACAGTTGTTATAAGTTCCATGTGGTGTGGTTTTTACAAAATTTAAATATCAAATCAAAATGTCAGGTAAGTTAACTCACAAGAAAATGGTTATTTTTGTATCCATTGCTTACTAAATAGTTATGAATATACGACCCCAGAAAGATAATTTACCATGTGATGGCACTAGCTGGCAGCTTTTGAATATGAAGATCGACAGAGAAGATTTTTTATACCCCTGCAACGAAGTTACTGGAATCAGGTTGTCCATCCGTCTGTCTGAAGACACATTTTGTCCGGACAACTCCTAAACCGATGGGCCGATTCCAATGAAACTTCACACAAATATTAATGATCATGTGTAGATGTGCATGCCACTTTCTTTTTCTCAAAATTATGGTTGATATGGCAACTGGTCACTATAAACAGGTTTTCAGATAAGAACCATAACTTTGTTTGTCCGGAAAACTCCTCCTAAACCGAAGGGCCGATTTCAATGAAAATTAACACAAATATAGAGGACCATGTATAGATGTGCATCTCACTTTCTTTTCCTCAAAATTATGGTTGCTATGGCAACCGGTCACTATAAACAGGTTTTCCAATAAGAACCATAACCTTAAGTTTGTCCGAATTTGACATTGATGTAGTGCCTACTTATTACAATGACCATTTTTTTCCTTTCTGCCTCCCTTCAGTGGAAAGTATTACTTAAATAAAGATGTGAGTATGACTGAATTCTCTTTATTATGAACGTGAGTATGACTGAATTCTCTTTGTTGTGAACAACACATATTTCAGGCATTCTGAATTTCAGAAATATTGGCATGCACGGGTTATCTTAGTTAGCCTCTAATTAACAGTTCCAATTCACCATTGACTCGTGCAGATTGC